>NC_137774.1:146709090-147244090 GCF_963455305.1 Plecotus auritus | reverse complement strand
TCTCTAAGAGAGATTTACAAAAGGGGAATTACTAGGTCAAAGGGAATAGGATTTTTTGTCTCTTGATGTGTACTGCCAAATTGTTTTTTAGAAATATTAGACCAATTTCCACTTTCAGAAGTACTGTTTGAGAATAAAAATTCATGTGATATTCTCAACACACAATGAAATATTATAAATATGTAAAAAACTGCAAATATATTATTTATTTTGTTTTAATTTGTATGTCTTATTACAAGTAAAAGTGATCAATTTTTAAGTTTAAATTTTCTTTTTAGCAAAATTATATAGGGGCATACAGAATTTAATAGTACTATAAAGATTTCTTAAAAATCTCCCACACTATATACATATTCATATCTTCCATTCCCTAGAGGTAGCCACTTTCATATCTTTTGGCTGATTTATTTGCTATATTATTCTGTATCTCGAAATGACATACTTGCATTGCTACTTTCTAATATTTTAGTTTTAGGCATTGATTATTGCAGAAGATGACAGTTTAGCTCCTGATCCATTCACACCTACTATCTTCAGTCCTTCAAATATATGTTGTAATTTAGTTAGAGTTATTGTGTTTATATTAGTAGGACTAATGAAACACTATAAGCAGCTACACTATGTAATATATGTCAATTACTTCAAGATTTTGTATTTATTTATTTATTTATTATATTTTTATTGATTTCAGAGAGGAAGGGAAAGGGAGAGAGAGATAGAAACATCAATGATGAGAGAGAATCATTGATCAGCTTCTACCTGCATGCCCTACACTGGGGATCCAGCCCACAACCTGGGCATATGCCCTGATTGGGAATCGAACCGTGACCTCCTGGTTCATAGGTCAATGCTCAACCATTGAGCCATGATTGTTTTCCTTATAGTTGAAAATTCTTGTCTTGTGTTTCTTTCTTTGTTTATTTCCTTGGGTTTCTACATACTTGTAAAATTAATTCTATCTCAAACGTGGCCCCACCTGCAAAGATCTCCTTTATGTATGGGTTAAATACATTAAGAATTTTATCAAATTCATTTTCTTGAAGAAATATCTCCCTAGAGCCTCTTCTAATCTGGATTGGTTATTCCCTAGGTTTGTTGCACAGCTGTCACTTTGGGGTGTTTACTCTTTTATTCTGTTGAGCATATGTCCAGTAGCTTTCTGAGTAAGTATGTATCAGAGGCAAAATTTTTGAGGCTATGTATCTTTAAAAGTGTCTTTATTCTATGCTCACTCCTGATTAATAGTTTGGTTGATATATAATTCTTGGTTGAGAATCATTTTCCTTCAAAATTTAAAAGGCATTGCTCCATTGTTTTCAATGTGAATCTTAAGAAGTCTGATGCCCTTTTGATATTTTCATTGAAGACTATGTAGAAATTTATTTAGAGTTTCTCAGAGATGGAGGGGGAGGGGGTAGACTTTATACATCACAGCAAAAACTTAAAAATCTTAGAATATTCCCCCTCCCAAAGTTCTACTACTTACACCAGTGGCCAATTACTTTTATTTTCTCATTAAAAAACTGAAGATCTCCACCTTTCTCTTTACTACTCCTCTCCTCTCATCTCCACCTTCAGTTCTTTCCCTTTACAACCTTTCATCCCATCACCTTGCAATTAAATCTTTGCTGTCACTTTGAATTTGTTTGTCCAAGTGGTGAAGAAGGAAATAGAAGGCACAAGGGAGGCAAAGTTGTGCTGGGGAAGTCAGCAATGGCTTTGGTTTGCTCTGGACAATACTTTCATTCCTCTTAATATCTGTGTGGTTATTTATTATTAAAATTATAAACCTGTTATATTCTTCAGCTTTACAATTGATCTGATAAATTTTTCACAAGTAAAATATTTTAAAGTAAAAAAATATCCCTCTCCCACATAGAAAAAAAAAAGTTATTTTTGACAATACCTTAAGCAGACCCAAGCGAGACTCCACTTAAGATTTGTAAGCATGAGCTTGAGTGCCTTTGTCCACTGTTCCTCCGTGTTCAAGTGTGTTCTGATGGAATAGAATTCACACTGGCTCCAGGCTCTTCTATCAGGCCTTTCTCCACATGGATCCTTAGGGCATGCAGAGACCTGGTTTGCCTTTCTCTGTTTCTTCCTTGAACTTCACGCAGTCCAAGAAAGCCATCGTCGCCTGGTCAAACTTGTTAGACAAGAGAGCACTAGGCCCCCTGGTACAGAACATGGGTAGTTCAGTGGGGCCTTCTGTTAAAGACTTCAGATAGGAGTGGTTTCCGCAGGGGATGAGTCAATACCTCTGAAATTCCTGACCAACTATGTTAGACAGGGCCAGGAGCAGCAATGCTGTCTGTCCCCAGGCTGAGTTCATCTCATTCCAGCACATAGGGACAGTGGGGAGGCAGACCAATCTGAAGTCATTGATGACAGCCAAGGGGCCATCTTGGCGAATCTCAAACATTGAACTGAAGGCGTTAATTTTCTCTAGCCAAGCTAGCTGGGTTTGGGCATACCCCAGCCAGTTCTCTGTGCTTCTCAGTTCGTCATGCAGTTCCAATTGTTGCCATTGCAATTTACTGTAGTTCCTGTGGTACTGCCTTTCTTGCTGGTCCTGCATCTCAGTCTCTGCCTAGGCTGCCTCCAGAGCCACAGCTGCTCTTTCTCAGTTCTTCTTCACTTCCCTCAGCTTCTGAACCAGCCTTTCTTCCTCCAGCTCCACGTCCTTCAGTAACTCCTGCAGTGTTTCCCGCTCATCCTCACTTATTCTCCCTCTACTCTCCAAATAGCATTTGTAGTTCTGTCAGATTCTGAGGTAGTGAGTTGAGTGTCTAGCTGCTCCAAAAGACTGTCAGTACAGTCCTTACATAGGAGGTGGTCCAGATCTTCTTTACCAGAAAGGATGTCAAAAATCTCCCTATTGACCTTCTGGATGTTATTGAGAGTTCTCCCAGAGCCCAACTTCCCAAGCAGGGTGAAGTGAAGTGGCTGGAACTGTACCTGGACATCTTGCCACCGCCAGGGAGAATCCTGCTAGAGGCACCATCTTGTAGTTTTTCAACATCTATCTCCATCCTGGTGGTAGAGCCTCATCTGGGGTTCTCCTGGATCCCCCAGGGCTGAGGGGAGCTTTGAAGCTGCAGGTTCTTGACTAAGTGTCAAGGCCTGAGATCTCTGCGGACTGAGTCAGCTTCAGGGGCTGGGAAATGAAGCGGATGGAGGACATGGTGGAGGTCTTGACTTTCATCTTTGATGTAAGTTTTTCCCCAGTCTGATGACCTTTTGATTTTTGATCCTTTGTGTGTGTGTGTGTGTGTGTGTATAATTATTATATATTATTATTATATATATCAATTATTTCCTCCTACAGTTTTCTTTCCAGAATTTCTGTTATTTGGATGTTAGATTTTTTGAATTGGCCCTCTAATTTTCTCATTTACTTCTGTTTTCTATTTGTCCATCTTTTTTCTCTATTTCCCTGCTTATGTCCTCAAAAAAGTGGTCCATTTCAGCATGGCACCTCAGTCTTCAACTGTTTCTGCTGTCCCTTGGTCTACAGACTGTTTTATGCCCTTCAGAGAATAAATGTCAAGTGTCTTGCTGGGGTGAATGAGGGACAGTCACACCACTCTGCAGAACATAAAATAGGATCTGTAGGTCTAACAGCTTCTTAAAAAGTTTTCATATTTATCCTACTTTTTCAGGTACTGATTTTTTAGTCTTTGGGTTGTTTTGCACTAGTCATGGGATCACTTTTTTGGCTTTCCCCAATACTAGTATAGAATTCAACTTTAACTGTCCTCTAGGGCACTTGTCCATTTGTTTTCCAGCTTCCAGAATTCTATTGTTGGTATTCCTTTCCCATTTTCTTTGTCATTGTGTTTTATACTTTAAAACTTTTATTTTATGGTTTTCTGTAGAGATATTCCATGAATGTGCAAATAGCTCTATCATTAGCCAAAAGTTACAATTTTTTTTTAAAGTTCTAACTTGTCAGTTATTTATCTTCTTTTGTGAATTGTCTGAATGTATCTCTGACAATTTAACTATGACACCTTAGTGTTTTCCTTACTTACTTGAACGACCTTTTTCTTTGTTAGTGTATTTATCACTGACCTGCAATATCTATAGGATGATTGATTTCAAATCCTACTGCATTATCTGTGGTTCCTGTGTTTAGAATGTACCCAAGTCACAAAATGCTTAGATGGAGATGTATTGAAACATACTCTGAATAGTTTACCAATATACATATATTTAGAATCACAAAAAAGAACAATCTTCAATTAGTAGGCTTTGAACTTGTGACAGGCAGATATTGATCTTTATATTAATTTAATAAACTTCTATTGAACAATTGATATATGTGAAGCACCATCCCCCTGAGAGTACAAATTCCAAGGGTCTGAGTCCCTTATAGGATTTTCTGGAGAAAACAGATTCCTTAATAACCATAAAACAATGAGAACTGATCTATATCAGAGACACAATGGTGAGAACAACTCACTTGACCTGTGAGTTAGGAGGAATTGGGGAAGTCTTCAGAGTTCCTGAGCTACCATTTGAGGTGGATCTCGAATGATGAATGGTGGTTTTGATAGAATGCAAAGGTGACAAATGCATCCCAGGCTGAAAAAAGACAATGTGCAAAGTGTTGCAGATTTTTTTAGGGAATGATGAAAAATCTATGGGGGTTGCTGAAGGTATAGAATACAAAAAGTTGAAACTGGACAGGATTTTAGAGAGAGTCCAGCCTAATCCACTGAATTTTACAGATTTGAAATCAGTCCTAGAGAAGTTATAAGTTGTCAAGATTCCATTCTTAGCGAAAGAATCAGGACTAAGGCATGTCTGACTTCTTTTAGAGCATTTTTTATATCACACAGTTCCTTACTTCTCACTACAGATACAGACTACTTTCCTAAGAGCAATTATGAAAAAAGAACTGATCAGAAGATCTAGGGGACACAATTAGGATTCCATTCTAATCTATTCCTAGAGGTTCCTTTGATGTGCTTTATTAAGGATTCTGAGGTCTATAGATAAAGCACATTATCTTAATTATCTGTCTATCATGGGCATAGGTTGGGAGAAATGACATGGAATTATATCTATGAACAGGAACCACCTAATGGGGAAAATAAGATGGAAAAGAATACATCATACGTAATTTATGACTATTCTTATTTTGGCTTAGTTTAAATTATCAAATTTATTCTTTTGAAAAAGTCATTACATTTTGGATTAGATTATTTAAAACCTCTCCCTTTTCAACTTTCATTTCTTTTTCCATTTTAGTTTACTCTTTTAAATAGTGGGTATGTTTATTATTCAGTATTTGAGATTACACAAAACTATTCTTTAGTCACCTTGATGCCTTATGAATAGAGAGTCCATCAGTTTTTAACTTCCAAATTATTGGTATGCACAATTGTTGCAATAAAACTCACTCTGTCAAATCTTGTTTATTTTGTCAATCAAGTAAATAGATATTTATTAATATACTGCATTTTAAAAATTTATTTTGAGAGTACATATATTAAAGCTGGGGACAGTGAAACATGGTAGGGCTTAAGATAGAAGAAGCAACAGGAGAGAACTAAGTAGGGCTGCTTCAGCTCTCTAGAAAAGTCAGAGAAAGGGGGCATGGACATAGGTTCAGGGGTTTTGTGGCCCACTGTTCCCCTTGTTGAAAGTCCCTGGGGGTCCCCAGAGGTGTTTTTTTTTTTTTTTTTAAGTCTGTGCCTAAGAGAAGCGTGTGGGCGTGCTCCAAGGAGGGCACACTCCAAAGAGTGCACACCAATATACTGCATTTTTATGTGTGTGTTTGTTGTGTTAATTCTTACCCGAGGATTTTTTCTCCATTGATTTTTTTTAGAGAGTGGAAGGAAGGAAGGAAGAAAGAGAGAAAGAGAGGGAGGGAGGGAGGGAGAGGGAAGGAGGAGGGGAGGGGAAGGGAAGGGAGGGGAGGGGAGGGCTAAAGGAGGGAAGGGAAGAAAGAAAGGGAAGGGAAGGGAAGGGAAGGGGGAACCCTGATGTGAGAGAGACACATCAATTGGTTGCCTTCTGTAGGCCCCTGGACCAGGCCTGGACTGAACCTGCAACTCAGGTACTATGCCCTTGACTAGGAATCTAACTTGTGACCCTTCCGTGCCTGGGCCGATGCTCTAACCACTTAGCAAAACTGGCCAGGGTTACATTTCTGATAAATGAAATCAGATTTTCTTCAAACATTTGCTTGTTTGGAATCAGGTACATAAGTAGAAAAGACTTTCTATAATATGGCATGGTTTCAAAATCTATTATTACTTCCTACAAATATAGAGCATACAAAAGTTCCTCACCATTCTTCTAAGATTAACAACAGGGAGACAAGTGTTAATCTCTTAAAATACTATTTTAATTTTTCTAAATATTTTCACAACCTATTTATTTTTATCCATATTTTTAGGTTATAAATATCTGTTTGTATTGAAAATTTAAAAGACCAATACTATTTTTCTATGTGATTTATCCTAAAATGTCATTCTATACTAATGAGGTAATTTATTTCTTTTTTCACTTTTCTATTTTCTGATGCTGGAAGATCCTTCTAGAAAGCACTTTCAATAATTGTGCTTTACTTTGGAGCTCTTGAGCAATCACCTGAGAATTCTTGGAATAAACCAGAAGGAAGGCCAAAGAGACAACACTATAGCTCCCCTAAGTTAATCAATCGAATCCCCTGGTAAACCAAAATGGCCATTTTTACATCAGTAATTTATATTTTGTACAGTACATACTTTATACTGATGTTTATAAGTAGGAAAACAACACATTTCTCCAGCTGTAAGTGGAGCCTCTTGGCAAATAAAGAAAAACTTATTCCCATTAAGAAAACATTGGAGTTTAACTCTAGATGAAAAATATTTTAAAAATCAGATTTAAAAAGTCCCTGATTTGCACTCTGTGTAAGCTATTGCTTTGAGAATATTGCTACATAATTACAGAAAATACTAGTTAGACTGTTTTGAAGTCTCCAATGGCAGTAAGAAAAACAGAAAAAAAAATAAGCTAACTCCATCAACAATAAAAACATGGAAATTGAGGAGCTCCTGGTGACCATAAATATACACCTTTATGAGCCTGACAATTTATATTCAGTTCATGCAATTAGCAAGTTTGATAATATGATTATAACTCTCAAGTTGAAACAAATGCTCTTTGCTAAAAGCAACGAGTTGTTATTGAGCAGATGGTATTACTTTTTCTTGCCAATTTATGTTCACAGAGCTCAATCAATGCTTAGCCTTAAAAATGTCAAATAACTCAGATTTCAGGATAACACATACCAAGTAATCTGCTCGGCTTATCTCCACTGCGTCACTCCCCTCTTGAAAAGCTCAAACAAGATAGCATGATTGACACAAGTCAAAGCAAAAACCATATATTTCTTACTGCTGCACGGTCTTACCTATAATGTAGCATTTCAATATCTTATAAAAGACACCATCATTCAGAGCAATGTTTCCCAAAGTACTAATCTACAACATATATAACATGGAATACTTTTCATTCTTGCTGGAATTGCTACCAATATAAAAACATATGATTAAAAACTAAAGTTCATTCCAGTGTGGTGTTAAGAGCTAAAATTTTAAGTATGCAAAAACTTGGGTTCAAATTCTAGCTCTGCTACTTACACGCAATGTGACAACTGATCAAGTTACTTAATCTCTCTAGTCTCAAATTTCTTATTTGTAAAGTTTGATAGCTTTTATAGCGTTCTTCTGAATATTAAAAAAGCATTACCAGAAAAGCTCTTAGCAAACTGTCTGCATAGAGTAAATATTTAACAAAATGATGACTAATATTGAGTCAATTATTGGTGAACTGAAGTTTTAAATACATTAAGAGTTTGTCGCTAAGGTACAGTCAACGCAACCATGATTTTTAAAAATTCGTTTCTAGGGTTGGGGGAAAGTGAAGAGGATAAAGTGGGTCAAATATATGGTGATGAAGGGAGACTAGACTTCGGGTGGTGAGCACATAATGCAATATATAGATGATGTATTATAGAATTGTATACTTGAAACTTATATAATGTTATTAGCCAATATCACCCCAATAAATTAAATTCTTTTCTGTTGCTATGCTTTTCTAGGGAACCCCCCCCCCCCAATTTTCTCAAACTTGTTTTGCGTTATGCAAGGGCTTTGTAGGCATCTGAACCAGTTACACCATATTATATGTGCGTAAGACTGACAGCTGATTTTCAAGATTTGGCAAGAGTTCCCAACATTTTTCTTTTCTCAAATACACCTGAGGGCTACTATGCAGGTATGATCAGTCAGCTGTTCCAGACGACGGCCGCAGGGCTAGGACAGGCGACTCCAGGACAAGAGCCTGTCCTTCGCACCCATCAGGCAGCTGCCCCGCCCTTCCCTCCCCCAATTGAGAACCTTCTGGCTGTAGATCAGAGGAGTCGTTCTTTCTCCCCCAAAAACACAAAGGCAAAAACCGTATTAGTAGTGTGGGTTTTTACCCAAACTTTTTCTTAGGAGCCCCTGAATTCCTAAAAAAAAATCTCTATTTCACAGTGGAGTTGCTATTTCCTGAATGAACATATTTTTTTAAATGTTTTCTCTTTAAAAAGATATGTTTTTATTTCTTTCAGAGAGAAAAGGAGAGGGAGAGAGAGAGAGAAACATCAATGATGAGAGAGACTCATTGAGCGGCTGCCTCCTGCATGCCCCACACTGGGGGCTCAAACTCACAACCCAGGCATGTGCCCTGATTGGGAATCAAACCATGACCTCTAGGTTCATAGGCCAATCCTCAACCACTGAGCTACGCTGGCTGGGCCTGAATGAGCACCTGAGTTTTTTGTGAGGTGGGATGAGACACAGAGGATGAACATTCTGTCCTCCACAATCATCGGATTCCACCTCCTTTAAACTCTTCTTCTCTATGTCCATCTCCCTGCTTGTTGTCTTTCTTTACCTCTTTATAACTAATCCACTGATCTAAAAATCAATGGAATACATAAGCAAGCATGCACTTCCATGTTCACCTCACTAGTTTGTAATATGAAAAAGTCATAAATAGAAAAACAATAAAATATGAAATTTGAAATATATACTATGCTGCAGTTTAAGAATATTGGTATAGATTTATATGTGCTGAATAACATAATCTCTAAAACATATTATATACAAAAGTCAGTCACAGAATAACATGTATAGTATGTCACTTTAAATAAAAATTTTTCTGTAACTCTAATATATGAATATCCAGTTAAAATTCAGAAAGGATATACATCAAATTGTATCCATTGCTAAGTGGTTACTTGCAAGGAGAACAAATTTAAAGGAGCAGGAAGGAGTTTTCCATATTTTTAATGCTTTAATTATTTTATGACATGAAAGTAGTTATCTATTACCAATGTAATAAAACTATATATTAAAAAAATCTCATGGTAGATATCTTAGGAAATACAGAAAAAGTTAAGAAAATGAAGAAAAAGCACATATAATTCTACAACCCAATGCTCATTGCTATAAAAATTGATATTTTTTTCTAATACATTTCTATACACATATGCCTGCATTCAATTTTTAAAGCATAACTGGGTCTCATCTCATTGACCTGATACCCTAGAGTTTGAAATACAAAACAAAAAAAAACACAAAAAACAACAACAATTCATTCCTATAAAGAAGCAACACTAATAACTATTGGCTATAGTAGGCTGTGGCTTTTATCTGTATAGTTTCAAGCTCAGCTGAAAACATGCTACATAGAAAAGGGATGCTACAGTCATATGTACACACATGTTTTGCTTTTTCCAAGTCCCAGTTGGGTCAGGGAAGCATAAGACTGCCTAGGAGACTGCATTGGCTCAAGCTACTGACCTAATTCCTAGTGCTTGATTCTGGTGCATTTCCTGCATGACCTCAGAACGTGTCACTATAAATTCCATAAGACAGCAGTTGCACATTTGGAATGTGGATTCTGACACGTGGCTCAAATAAATATTGTGGAAATGCCACTGGAGCGCTGTGCGCCTCAGTTTCCTTATTTCTAAACTTGATCTCTACAGCCCTTCCAGGGTAAATAATCTGCAATCTACTAAAAACCACAAGAATTATGCTGAACTGACCACCATAATATGTCCTGCTCTCAGTCCTTAATTAATCTTCAAAGCCAAACTTCCTGCAAAATGACTTCACTTCTTTATTGTGTGGTATTTGTCTCCATTCTCTAGAATGCTCACCAGATGGTGACTGAGTGTATCTCTCCATCTCACAACATCTTCATATTATTTCTTGCCACTCACTACTTAAAGTTGTAAAACAAAACAAAATAAAAATACAGTGGAAGCAAGTACTTAGCTGAAAAAATGTAGTTTTTTCCTTAGGAAAAGGGATGCAGGGCAAAACAGGGGCCCCAAACAGCTACCCTGTGAGAGCAATTATACAGATGCTCCTTGGTTTTGATCTTCTTTGAAGTTAATTGAAAACAAACTTGAATATGTTCCAATCTTGACAGGCATGAAAGTCAGATTCACAAATAGGAAACGTGAAGCTTTCCCAATCTTCTGTGTAATCTTATACTATATACATGAAGGTCACTGTAATTCAAGATCTTTACTATTAATATGAAGGAGGTAGTACATAAATACACAATCTTATTTCAAATATAATTCTTTAGGTAAAATCTTAAAAATAAAATCATGGTTTGATACTATTGACCATTGTGAGGAGAAGAATAACAAAATTCTTCATCAACATTCCAAGAAGTTTGTGTGTTCTACATTTCTAATAAAAGAGGAATAGATTGACTTTAAGTAAACATTAATATTCAAATTATTGGTTGTTTTTATTAGAAATTTATTGACTATAGAACAATGAGGAAAAAGCATAAAGTTTGACTATATCCAAGAATTTATGCTTTGAAATGATGCCAAGTCATCCATAGGATGAAAACTCATTTATTTGAAAAAATTTTTAAAATCATTTAAGCAATATCTTATAGAAAGTACAAAACTCTTAAGAGAAATGACAGGGTATAGATTACTGATGTTCTCCATTTCAGAAAAGAAAGTTGAATGCTGTCTTATCTCTAGGGGTAAGAACTTCCTGCTGTTCAGTTTTGCTTTTTATAAGCATACATGATAAGCAGCAGAAAAATTGGTCTGTTTTGAGCAGTTTTGTATAAATTTTACTCAATATCAAAATGGATTTTAAATTGTATTGCTATCAAATATTCTGAATCTTATGGGCAAGAAGAAATCTGATAAGGAAAGTGGATTTGCTATCTAACAGATCTCTTAAGTTCAAACCTCCTATATGTATTTCTTTTCCCTTTGTCCATACAGTCATACAGTTATCACTGGATGGTGAATTATTAAACAGTTTTCTATATATTTTCTTCAAAATCTTATTTATTCTATAATGGCATCCTATAGTATACAACTGATTCCACAATTTTTCCCCAATCACTCGACAATATCTGTACTGTAACCCATCATGCTTATTAAAGAGTTGATAGTAAAATAGGACTCCTAGTACAATAAGAATAGAACTATGGTTCCTTATCATGCCAGTGAATAGCTTTCATTCAACATCTATAATTAACAGCCAAGAAAATAAGAAACAAAACAAAGTTGCCCACTGTCTCCATAGTTAATGCAGCTCAGGAAATTCTAACCTAAGCAACTGAATAAGAAAACCAAATAGGAAATATAAATAAAAGGAGAGAGCAAAATTATATTTTCAGATGAAAATTCTATAACTAAAAATTCACAAAATGTATAAGAAAGATAGAGCATTATAAAATACAAATACCATATAGACATTTTATATACCAGCAATAACTAATTAGAAAATGGAGAAAGTTTCCTATTTACATTAATCATAAAACTTAAAATACCTAGAAATAAATGTAAAAATATGAATATGTAAAAGTCTTGTACAAATAATACTGTGTAACTTCACTGAAGGATATTTTTTAAAAACTAGAAAAAATATAAATATATTTAATTTCCTGGATGGGAAAACAATATTTTAGAGATAAATTAATCTAAAACATTTTTTTCAATTATTTTTGCCCTACAATATGGAAATATTTTGAATTATGCAAGTTTAATTATGATATCTACATTCTTAGAACCCTGTGAAGATTCTAATTTCTAGGTCTACGACACTGTTACTATCATGGAACTCATTTTCATAAAACACCTGGGTTAGTTTCAGTACTTGTATCTTAGTACTTGCTGCGTCTTCTGTATATATTTTTCCTTGATATCTTCAAAATAGTTTTATTTTCATTATGAAGCATCTATAAGGGGTAAATTTTGTGAACTTGAACCTTTATATGCTTAAATAAATCTTTAGTTTGTTGATAGTTTAACTATCAATTTTGGGTTCTAAGTAATCTTCCTTAGAACTTTGAAACATTTCCTGGTCTGTCCCACATTACCTTTGAAAGATCCCTTTTTGTTTTCTAGAAGCTTTTAGGATCAATTTTTTTATCTTTGGAATTCTGAAATTTCATCAGCATGTGAACAGTATGTATTTTTTACCCCTGTTGGGCCGTGGGTGAACCTTTTCAATCGAGAACTTGAATCACTCTTCAGGTGAAGTAATTTATCTTTAAATTATTTTTCCTGTCCCTTCTCACTCCCCTACTGACATCACACTCTTCATGTCTCTTTACTTTTTAATTGTATTTTATATCCTTGTCTTTGTGCTCTACATTTCAGGAGATTTGCTTGACAAATTCAGTATTCACTAGTGTTCAGTATTTTCTCCAACCTTGCAATTTTTTTCCCCAGTATCCTGCTCCTATTTCACAGAAACCTAATCATAATTAATGTACTCTTGGCCTTACTCTCTCTGAAAATTTAATATTGTAAGAGTTTTTTCTAGACATTTTATCATCTGTTTTTTTCTGAAAATAAATACTAGTATTCTTCAGAAAAATACACTTGTTTTGCTCATCCATTAGTTTCTTTTTGTTTGTGCTATAGATTTCTTCAAATCACTGGTGATCCTTTTTTGATTGCGAATACTTAAATAATTTAAGAACTAAGAATTTTGTAGATTGTTTATAGGGGTTTCATAAAGTAGTTGTATAGTACTTGTAAACTACTTAAATAGAAACTTAATGCAATTTCAATCAAAATACTAATGGAATTTTTTGTGAGGACTTCACAGATTATAAAATTAAGTTTTATAATTTTAAATTAATATTTACAAATTAGCAAAACAAAGTAAGAATAACTGATAAAAATTTGAAAAATAAGATTAATTACGAGGGCACATGTTTTCTCAAATACTAAAATGTATTTTTTAAATCTATAATAATTATAACATGGTACTTTTGTATAGCAACAGGCTATAAAGATTGAAAACAGAACCAACCATCCTTAAATTTAGTAAAAGGTAGAACTGACATCTCAAGCCAATAAGGAAACTATGGATTACTCAGTAAATATTGTTCTGAAAATTTAGGAAATCTAGATAAAGAATAACAGAGCCCATAATTATTAAAATAAATTCCATATTTATTAAAGATTTAAACATGTAATATAAGTCTATTAAGGGCTAAAATAAAATATAGGGGTAGAAAAACCTGCTACAGATTTACAAAGTATATTTTGTATTTTAAATATATATATATAGACTATATAAATGATTTAAAACTTTAGTTTATTAAAATAAAATATCCATAAAAGTGAAACTATAAATGGGGATTGGGATGGTAGAAGGACAAAGAATAAAATATTCAGAGGTGGCCCAAAACAATGTTGTATATAAAACCATCCTGCAAGGGCTGTACACAGGAGAGTAAAAAATAAACAACTTAGTGAGAAACATGCTATTATTGTCCCCATTTTGCACCTGAGAAAACTGAGGTTTAGGTTACATAACTTGCTGAGGATCACATAGCTAATAGTGGGGAGCTGGGATCTGAAGCTAAGGAGTTTGGTTTCAGAGCCCACCTTTCAGCCCTATGCGGTATTGCCTACTCCACCCAATCCTTTGGTATTTGTTTTGTATCTCTGTCTGTGAGACTTCTTAAAATGTTTCCGAAACCCAGAATCCATACTTCTTCCTTTGTGCTCTAACAGCTCCCTTTGTCTTTCCACACCCATTTCAATTAATACCTTCCCCACAAAGTTCTCCCAGAAATCCTGAGTCCTTTTTGGAATTCTCTCCTACCTGAGATTTGAGAACCCCACTCTCTTCAGTTGGCAGAAAATTTTTCAATTCCTTTGTTGGATTCTTCTTTTTCTATGCTTTTCTTTTCTCACCTTACTCATTGTCCCTGTGAGTAAATTTACCTCCAAAATTGAAATGTCTACCTCCGATGTTCTGAGAACTCCAGCTTAGATTGCTCTTCCTCATTCAGATTTCCACCTGAATGTGTGCAGACACCTCAAACTCCACGTTTCTAACACTGATACTCTGCCTACTAGTTTTGCTCTCTTACTGAGATGCCACCATCACTCACCTCCTCACTGAAGCCAGAATTCTAAGCATGATCATTGAGTTCTCCCTCTCTCAATCCCAATCTCCAAGTTTCATTTATTTTTCTCCATAAATAACCATTGAATTTCCCCCTCTCTTCCAAATTTCCTTAGTTCATGCTCTCTTTGGTTCTCATGTAATTATTGTAGTAGGCTCTGAACTGGTTTTCTCGGTGCCCATCTTTCTTCCACTCACTCCAATTCTATCTCCACATCAACATTTCTCAAATTTGAGAGGTCAAAGATTTCCAAAAATACTTTCACAACCCTCAGAGGCATACAGTCTTCATATGAGAAACTTTGCAGCAAAAGTTACATACTTTTCTTCAGGTGATTATGTGTGGTTAATGCAATAATTCATGTGTTAATAAACACAAAGGCAAAAATTCAGGCACATGATCCAGAAAATGTTTATATTCAATTATTTTTAAATTAAAAAAAACTTACAAAGACTGCTTTAAATATGCAACTCTAAATTGTGTCAAAATTAAACAATATGATTAACGCTTAAGGCTGATATTTCTCCCATTGAATAAAATCACCCCCATGCTTTAAAAAAAATCCATTTTCTAGCATGACATTCAAGACTTCTTAGCAGTTTATGATAGGTTGCTTCTCTTTAATTATCTTTCTCATTCCTTACTGATCACCACTGTGCCACATACTGCAACCTGTTTGGGCCTCTCTTGTGCCTTCCACACTGCAATATTTGTTTCAACATTGACCTTTAACAATATATACCTTTCCTGCTCTAGCTAACTTCTCATCCTCAAAGCCCCAGCTCCGGGATTTTCATCACTGGGAGAATACCTGATTTTTTTCCTCTTTTCTACTTTTGGAATGGTATGTGTGCACCAACAGCATGCTGTGACGTAATTGACTATTTATCTTTCTGTTTAATGCCCTTAGCTGTTGAGTCCTTGAAATTTAGGTCTGTCTTAAACCATTTTCTAGTTTTCAAGCCTAGTATAATTCTTTGGCACTTAATACATGTTTATTAAAGAGATCAATGACTTCCATGTACATTTACCTTTCCTTCTTTGAAATTCATTCATTCATTCATTCACTGATAATCATTTATCTGTCAGTTTGAGTGAACACAAAGATGCATTAAGACATTGTACTGACCTCTACAGAGCACTTCATTATTGTGTCATTCTCTTCTCTCTCTCTAATCGTTTAGTTATGTAGGTCTTTTCTTCAAAAGAATAGCAGGGATTCACCATAATATCTTCTCTGCTCCTCACAGTTCTTAGACCATTGTAGAGGTTCAATATATATTTGTTGGATAGTCTAATTTTGCCTTTAGGAGTGCCTATTAATGCTATTTCACTCAGAGGATCCTGCTGTGTGGGAACCCCATGTGCTAGACTTTAAGCAATTTATAGCTTTTTTGTCATAAATGTGCTAACTGGACTAGAGGGCAGAATTATGAGTTCAGAAAAGAAACAGAACGTCATGTTTGATTCCAGGTTTTCAGCTTAATTCTCAGGGCAATACTTATTCCATCAAGATAAATAGACTAATTTTCATTGAGTTTTAATCAACATTATATGTTAGTTTTACAATATTTAGAGGTTATTTTTAGGGATTATTTATTTCTATATTTAAAAAAGAAGAAATTAAAGCAATTGATCTAGACTGAAAGGTATAATTACAAAATCACTTTTGGTTCTGGCAATTCTATCCCATTATTTCTGGATAAACATGTTATTGCTTTCTGATACTAAAAAGAAAAATAACAGAGCTAAGATTTATTAAGCATTTATATTGGGTAAGTTAAGTTTTGAGCAGTTTTATATGTATTAATTCACCGAATCCTCACAATAATTTTTATTATATTCATTTTATTGCTGGGGAAACTGAGGCCCAGAGAACTTCTGTAACTTGTCCAAGGTAACTCAGCTGTTTAATGTGGAGATGAAATTTAAACACAGGCAGTCTGTACTTTTTACAATTATATTATGCTTCCCTCAGAAGGAGCAGTGGAATGATTGTTACAAAACCAGGTTGTTAAATTTGCCATATAACAGTGGAGTGAATTTAAGGATGTCATTTTATCTTGAGTTTCGTTGTTCTTGCATCCTTAATAACCTGTGAGGAGGAGTCTTTTATAAACTAAAAAGTGTTATGAATTCAAGACTTTCTCTTTACAGCACATTATTATCTTTAAGAGTCTGAAAAGAAGAGTCTTTCAGAACGTCCATGTGAAGGTAGAGACAAGGTGAGACCTGGGCACTGAATGTTCAGACTCCTACTAATCATGTTAAGCTGCATGCATTATTGCTAAACCTCAGGGGGAGATTAGGAGGGAGGAGAGTGGGAAGCAAGAGAGCATGAAGCTTGGACATTTGAAAGTAATACAATTATTTTCTGATCAATTTAAGAGCATTAAGAATTACAGAATAAGCAGAGTTAAAAAGGTTTCAGGAAGGAGTAAAACTATAAGAATACAATCAAATTGTTAAAAATTATCAGAACCATTTTTAAAGAGCATAACCAATTTCATGATATATCTTTCTTTTTCATATTTTAGTTAGTAGTTATTAGCGATCACACAATGAACACAGTTCATGTTTTATGCCTAGAACAGTTGACACCATCTCTAGTGCATCTGGCATTAGCCTAGGCGTTAGAAAATCTGAGTTCTGTGCTTAGCTTGGTTCCAGGTCAATAAAGAAGTGGCCATCAGACAAAGGAAGGGGGAGGCGGAGGTGGGTGAAGGTGGGCAAAAGTGGGGGAAAATGGGGACATCTGCAATAGTGTCAACATTAAAACTTTTTAGTAAAAATTATACTCTGTGCTAAAAAAGAAGTAGCTATCTCCCTCTGGGATGGTCTGTCTCCTCCAGTGATAAGGAACCTGTTGATGCACTTGCCTCCTCTTCATTTCAAAAAGATGCTCTGAAGATTGCTAAGTCCATGTCTATTAAGTTCTTTGAGCTCTTTAAAAGATAAACCATACACAGACATACTGCATGGGAAACACTACCATCATCTCTTTTATACATGAGTGTAACAATGAGGAGAAAGATATCAAAGGCAGTCCCAAATTATAAAAATGGTTGGCAGGGATGCAAAAAGTTATAGGATAGGAAACAAAACAGCAGTGACACTGAATCCAAATTAATATTTGCCGTCTATAGTTTACAGAGTCTCAGAAAGGTCAGTCCTTCACTGAGTGTTAGAGTATTATCAGTCTTTCTCATTGACATGGAATAGCAAATAGTTTAACTTATGTGGCCTTTGGTTCCCTTAACGGTGCTCGAATAGGCCTTTTATAAAAAACTTTTCATGAAGAAGTACAATTAACAAAACATTCAAATATCTACTAAACACATGAAAGAGTGATCACCCTCATTAGTAATCAGGAAAATACAATGATCCCATTAAGAGCCTCCATATTTAGAAAAAAACTGGAAAGTCTGATAGTACCATATTTTTTTGGCTAGGATGTGGACTCAGAAATTCTCGTGCACTTTTCATACACGTTACCAAATACTTTCCCCTTATCTAGAAAAGTTCCAGGATTCCATTCTTTGTTGTATTCCCCCACAGAAATGCATGCTTATATGCACCAAGACACATCATGATAGCATATCTTTATTCATAATATTTCCAAATGGAAACTGCCCCACTTCATAATAGGAGAAGATTGGAGGAATGAATTGTGGTTCCTTTACATAACAGAACTCTATAATAGTCATGAGGTGGAGAAGCAACAAGAACTCTCATTCAATGCAAAATGGTGCGGCCACTTTGGAAGACAGTATGGTGGTTTCTTAGAAATTAAACATACTCTTAACACATGATCTAGCAGTTGAATTACTTGGTATTTACCCCAAAGAGTTGAAAACTCATGTCCACACAAAAACGTGCAGAAGGATATTTACAGCAGCTTTATTTAGAATTGTCAAAACTCTGAAGCACTAGGTTGTCCTTCAGTAGGTTAACAGATAAATTGTGGTACATCAAGGCAATGGAATATTAAAAGGATGGTAAAAAGAAATGAGCTATCAAGCCACGAAAGGACATGAAGGAACCATAAATGCACATTACTAAATAAAAGAAGCCAATTAAAAAAGGCTACACACTCTTTGGTTCCAATTATATGACATTCTGGATAAGGTAGAACCTTGGAGACAGTAAAAAGGTCAGTGGTTGCCAAGGGTTGAGGGGAGGAAAGGAAAGGATAATAGGTGCAGCATAGAATTATTTTAGGGCACTGAAAATACTGTATATGATACTCTAATGGTGGATACATGTCGTTATACATTTCTCTAAATCCAAGCGTAAGCCCTAATGTAAACTATGGACTTTGAGTGAAAATGATGTGTCAATGTAGGTTCATCAATTGTAACAAATATATCACTCTGGTAGGATATGTTGATAATGGAGAGAATATACATGTGTGTGGGGAGGGGGCATTTGGGAAATCTCTACCTTTTGCTCAATTCTACTGTCAACCTAAAACTGCTCTAAAAATAAAGTATATTTAAAGCATACACCAAAAACCTGAGCACTTGTGGCTTCTTGGAAGTTCACAAAAATTTTACAGTCTAAAAAAATTATGTTGAACCTCTTACTTCTATTTTATCTATATAAGTGCTGATGAAGATCACATGGTGGATAATTCAGAGGTTTAACATAGTCTTCTTAATAATATGCCCTTATTGAGAAAAATCACAAAGTCCCAATAGCAAAATGTTAGCAAGGAAAAGAACTGAAGACTTTTCTCTCTGAAGCTGCCAAGCATGTCTGGTTTAATTGAAATTGATGGCAAAGACAACAGAGCACACTTAATTAAATTTTACTTTTAATGATCTCTAAGCCATGTTTGAAACATAAACATACATGTGAGAGTTTTTCAAGATGTTGGACATGAATCTGTTTTCATAATTCAAAAGCATACTTTGCTTATGAATCTCTTTTTAACAAGCTTTGGCTGGGAATTCTTTTCTTCCAGATGTTTGATGTTGTATAGGCACAACATCCATCTTTCTGGATATAATTTAAACCATAGTTACAAAGAGTACATTTATATTACAAAATGGTAGAAGAGAATTCTATAGAATTATATAATGACTAGAGACTCAATACACAAAAACCATGCACTGGTAGGGTCCCTAGTGGCTGCTGGCCAGGTACTCCCTCCCTTCCTCTGGCCCTGCCCTGCCCTGCCCCCTGGTTGAACTCCTGGACAACTCCCAGTCGAGGGGACAATTTGCATACTACACTTTTATTATATAGGATGAGTATCTAAGTCTCACCAAGTACTATAGAGGCATCTAGTCATCTGAAGTAGATTCTCTTAATGCTCTTCAAAGCTGAAAGAATTTTAAATTCATTATGACATTATTAAATAGGCCAATTAATAATTTTGGTTAAAGCTTCCTAAATCACAGACACATAAAATGGGTTTTAAATATATACTTTCATTTAAAATCCCTCTTAAAGGTCGGTTTTAGCTTAAGTGGTTACTTCATCATGGCAGACACTAAAATCCTTCTTTAAGCTATTTATAGGAGGCAGGATAGTTTGGTGGTTGAGAGGATGGTCTCTGAAGTTAGGTCTGGATTTAAGTTCCAGCTCTACCAGTCACTAACTTAGACAAGTCATATTACCTCTCTTTGCCACAGTACTTACTTCCTAGTGTTCTTACCAGGACAAAAATAAATATCCCATGTAAAGAACTCTGCAAAGCACATAATGAGCACTCTCTAAAGATTAGCTATTACCATCATTAGCATCTTCTAGAATCTTGCTGATCTTTTACCCAACTTGTTTTATCCCATCTTTTTTTCTGCTACAAGTGCTCTTCCAGGCCACCTTCCTCTTCAACTATGAAACCATACATGCTTATCTCTTTCTCTTTCTGAAACCTCTCCAACATGAAATTAAAGGAATAAAAGTCCACAAGTCCACAAAGGCATAGATAATGGGGGAGGAGAGATTTCAATTGATTTTTAGAAATCAGAGAGTAGATGGAGGGTTATAAACTGCTTTAGCACAATGGAGAAAAGGATTACAGAAAGCAATTTCCAAGAGAAAGTGAACTAATGTATTCTGACAAACCCAGAAAGACTTTTTTGCTTAAGAGGCAGCATAACTAAGGAAGGAAGGATTTTAGTGAGAGGCTGAAAGTATATTAAGATTATATGGAGACTTTGGATCCCAACGAACGATTTCCCTCTTATGCTGGAAACTGAATCTTTCTTTTCTAAAGAAAATAAACTAGAGACAATTCAAACTGAGGACATCAGGCACTGTCGCAAACCAAGTGAGGCCCAAGGCTGAAAATAGATGCTTAACTGAGGAGTTTCTAGTAATACTCCCAACCTTGTTATATGCCATGCTCCCCAAATACTAGCAGATATATGCCCCTCAGTGGATATATCCCAGGCAGGAATTGGAGAATCTTCTCATAATGGTATTGGAGAACTTGCCAAAGAATAAATCAACTGAACCACCAATAACGCTATAGCAAAACCCTACAGTTGATAAGTCACCCCATGTCCACAGAACTTCAATGGTGTATTTATTTATCTTTATTTTTTTGTTAATCCTCACTGGAGCATATCTTTTTCCCATTGATATTTAGAGAGAGAGAGAGAGGGATAGAAAGGGAGGGAAAGAGACACAGACAGAGAAACATTGATGTGAGAGAGACACATCAATTGGTTGACTCCTGCATGCGCCCTGACCAGGACCAGGGATCGAGCCTGTAGCCAAGGTATGTGCCCTTGACCAGAATCGAACCCACACCCTTCAGTCCATGGGCCGATGCTCTATCCACTGAGCCAAATTGGCTAGGGCTTGATAGTGTATTTATTGTTGTCATCATTGGTATTGTCCTTGAGTATGTGTGTGTGTCTCACTTTAAAATAAGAAGGGACAATCTCTTGAGGAAATTCTCCAGAATAAAGAAGAGAGACTAGAATAAGCAGACCATATAAACTGAATAAAGAAATCCACAGGAAACAGAAAGACAAAGGAAAAACCCCTGGAAAGATAATGTATTCTGGACATGAGAATAGTTACTATTAAAAAAATAACCAGAGAACAAGAGAGTATTGAAATTAGAAAATATATATGGCCCAAGTGCAAATTTTAATAGGAAGATTGGAAAATAAATTTGAAGAAATCTAGAAGGTAGAATAAAACAACAAAAAAGGGGGGAGGGGGGAAGTGAGGAAATGAAAGGATCTGATCTAGGAGGTCCAACTTTTGACTAATAGGAACCTCAGGAAGAGCAGGAGAGAAAATGGAGGAAGAAATATTACTGATGGCTTAACAAAAGAAAAGAATCCCAGAATTAAAGGACCCAGATATCTGGAGTGTGCCCAAGACCTAGACCAAAACAATTGATCATGAAATGTAGAAACATCGGTGATGAAGAGTTCACAATTTTTTTTACAAAGAAACATAGGTTTTGAGCAGATATCAGGATGTCATCAATGTTATAAAACAATGGAATGCTGCCTGTAAAATGTTGAGCAAATACATTTGAAACCTAGAATTCAATTGCGGTTAATCCATGCCTGAGATAACAGTGGGTTCAAATGATGGACTGTTGGAGGCTGAGTAGTATATAGGAAAGGTTCCTGAAGAGGAAATCTTAAAAGCTAGATTCTATCCTCAACTTTGAAACTAAATGTAGAGACACAGGAATAAATGAGGGGTACTCCTACAACTACTCCGAGAGTTTGAAGCCCCCGGGACAATGATTTCTGTTTTGCTCACATCATTAAGTCATGGTATCAAGAGGTTGAGCACAGTTATGAAGTCTGCCAGATTTTGTGCATCTGAAAGAGTGTACTATTTTTTTCTTACACCTACACCTCTGAAGACACAGTTCAGTGGGCAGTATGCAGCAAGAAATGAAAGCCAAATACTCATTCTGAAGTCAGTTTTGCTTGGACTTATATACACCCAATTTTGCAAGTCATTGAAAACATAACCAAGAGTGACCTTTTGCTATTAACTAATGACCCAGCATTCAACTATCGTGTATTACAAAGTAGAGAAGTATTTTTTTTTAAAAAATATGCTTATTGAACTACAATGGAAACATTTCATTAACAATCTCATAATATGATAGTTTTTATGCTAATTCTTACCTAAACGGAATGGAACAAAATAAAATAAACAAATAAACCAAGGTGGGCGGGGGGAGGTCCTTCTTGGTATTTCAGTATTCTTTTACAAAGGATCCAGTTTATCACAGTAATTGACTCCCCTCTGTTACACTGGGGATATTACTATATTAAATGGCTAAAGGATAAACTTAGGTAACAGTGGAGCTATAGTTCTTTCAGAAATAAGATAATTAAATAGTAATGTGTGCCAAGAAAACTTTCTTTGAACATTTCTATTGTACCCTCTCATTATTTCTAGCTACCCGATTAGCAGTCAGTAAACTTGGGTAACTGCTTCCTTCTGATACCACGTCGAGTCTATTCTCGAGTTCTCCTAGCATTACTTCAACTACCGGGAAAAAAAAAGATATTTTGTTCACTACATATAAAATATGCTGAACTGTTTATAACATTCAGGGTGTTGTTTTTTTTCTCTCGAATTCTCCAAGACAATTTTTATAATTGGCTAAAACGGATACTAATAGATTAATAAGTATAAACGATTATAATAAACATTATTACTTAAAGTAAGGAGAGTTTCCTGAAACTGAAACAGAATTCAGACTAAACTGTTGAGTAGGCTCAAGGCATTCCTGATGAGGATAGATTGCTTTTTATTTCCCGCAAACGTTCTTTGTTCATTTCAGAAATATTTTTAAATTGTGTACCATGTACAAAGCACTGTGCCGGTTACTGTGGAAGAAACCAAGGGGGGCAGGGAACATCTAGTGTTTTCACTCAAGATGGAGATGGACAATCTGTGTGGGAGTTAGTGGTAGGGGCTCCTATAGGGGGGATGGAGAAAGTAAGGATGAAGAAGTAAACTGTGCATTTTACCAAGTGGGAAAACCAGGGGGTAACAGCTGCTTAAGGGTGTGTAATACTCTTCACTATTATATTCCACAATGTCAAACTTTGCCCTTTAATTTGACTGAGGAGTATTCTCAAGGTAATGGGAGAAACAGAGTTGCCCATCAGTGAAGAGAAATATTTTAGTAAATGGAAGGTAAAACTTAAAAAGAAATTTCAAAAAGAAATTTCTTTTTTTTGAAAGTAGAAATGGAACTGGCAAATGACAAGGGTAGTAATTATTGACACATGCAAGTCAACAAGCAAAACCAACCCTGACAGGGAAACACTGAGATATGTGCAAATGAAACAGATCTGATAGCCAAGAACACACATTTGTACGACTGCTGGAGTTATGTATTTTGACTAGTAATGTGTCCTGTTAGTACTTTTATTTAACCTCAGCAACGTTTGCTTTCCTAAAAATAGCTCCTGCACTCTAGAAAAGTACACTATGAAATATCAGACTGGTGCTGGGCTTAGCACACCAATAGAGCTGGAACACATTTCTGAAGTCCCTGCTCAGTAGGTTTCACTACCTCCACTCCTATTATCTCCACTCTAAACATACATGCAAACAAATCACAACAAGGCATAATCACTGCAGAATACCATAATCTGCAAATCTGAAAAACAGACTAATTGAAGCAAAACTGAAAAAAATAATCAAAATTATCTTAGAAGAAAACTTTTTTCTTAAATGTAATTTTTTTTCCCCTTGAGCATGCATAAAACTACCCAGGAGCACTCACATGGTTCCTTTTTTAGCGTTTGCCTGTTTTATAGACAAGAGGAGAAGAATCTGCTTAAAAGCCAAATACACTGATAAATGTTTGCCAATAAAATCTTCCAGATGGGACTACATTCAAGGATGGTCAATTACAAGCCTCGTGTCTCTCCTTTTAATGCTATCCTTTAATGATCCCCTTCCTCTCCCAGAAAATTAGGTAAAAAACCAACTTAGGCAGAGAACGACCCAGGGATCCTCATAATCACATTGCAATGACAGACAAGGAGATCAAAGCACAGGTGTACTGACATAAGAGAGGTTTCCATCCTATTATAAAATGTGAACTGTGCTACTAAGATCAAAAGTACTTTTAGATCCCCAAACACCCAACAATTTCCAGTATTTTTAAGATTCTGTGGTGTCCCTGATTAATAAACTTCCCTCAATTCTCCCTCTCCCAATTTCTACCAAAACACTGGCAATTCTTCACATATTATTCATAAAATGAATAGTTAATTTTAGAAATTTCGTGAATTCTGTTTAAAAGATATATAAAGACAATCTGATGCCAATACATTGGTTAGAAATTGAATTAGGCAGCTAGTAGTGGCTTCAATAAGAGATTTATTTTTGTCTCATATTAAGAAAAATCCAGCCGGAACCGGTTTGGCTCAGTGGATAGAACGTCGGCCTGCGGACTGAAGGGTCCCGGGTTCGATTCCGGTCAAGGGCATGTACCTTGGTTGCGGGCACATCCCCAGTGCGGGGTGTGCAGGAGGCAGCTGATCAATGTATCTCTCTCATCGATGTTTCTAACTCTCTATCCCTCTCCCTTCCTCTCTGTAAAAAATCAATAAAATATATTTTAAAAAAAAAAAAGAAAAGAAAAATCCAGAGATAGGCCATGAGTGGAATAATGACACTGTTTTCACTGGAGACCTAGTATATTTCTCTCCACGATCATTTACATATGCTTTGCATTCTCAAGGCCATTCTGGTAGCAAGATGGCCACTGGTACTCCAGCCATCCCATGAACATCAATACTGCAAGGAAGAGTAGCAGGGTAAAAGGGAGTGCCTGTAGGTAGAAGCTCCCTTTGCTTTCATTTCATTAGCTACACCTGTCTTTACAGGCGGTGGAGAAATGCAGTCTGTTGGCTAGATAAATACCACCCAGTATAATTCAGATCCATTAGTAAACTTAATTACATTGGTCACTAACTAAACAAATGTGTTGAGGGCATTTAGTTATCTCTAGCAGTCAGAGAAACTCAGAGCAGAAAGATGAAAAGGTTTCCCCCAATCTATAGAACCAATTAGCCAGAGAACTGGGAGCAGAATTCAGACCTCTGATCTATCAGTAAAGATCCAGTCTTTTACTGACAAAGCAAACTCCAATGAGGTTAGCCCAGGAAATTCAGCTAACCAACATGAATAATAACACATCTTACTACCTGGGTTAGACCCCGTGACTCACACTTCAGGCTTTATGGTCATACTGCTCACAAGCTGTAACATCTACCCTCTTTGGTTACAAAGTGAGATTCACCATACTTACCGCAAGTGACATACATGTTTATATGGCACTAAATTACCAAGAAAATGAGAGCTGTGTTGTACAATGTGATGATATTGCTGTTTGTAGGAGAGCAGAATGTTCCACACACATGAAGAGAAATTGGTACTTGAACTTTATGAGGGACTCTAGGTCTTTTACGGTGGTGGCTTTTTAAGCACACAAACAAACACATTATTATGGTGTCTACTGAAATTGACATTCTGAAAATAGAGTCCACCATTATACAAAGGAGGTTCGAATGTTCGAGGCTTTTTTTTTTTTTTTTTTTTTTTTAAGCCATTGCTCTTATCCTCTTATCTCTTTTCGGACTATGATCATCACTCCTCACACTCTCCTCCCAGCCATATTCTCAACCAACCACAGTCCACGATGGTAACTCATATACTGTATGCTTTCTTCAAAGTTATTATTATTAGGTTCCTGCTTTCATGTTTTACTTATTTTACATCTTAAGCTCTTTGAGATCATGGTCTGTACCTTCTTCATTTTCCATAACACTCAGGATATGGTAAGATGCCAATTTTTCTTTCACAAAGTCATGCTTAGAACACTTGAATACTCTCTTAAACTGGTCTCCCTCCCTGCTTCTAGTGGCTCCATTGATCCTCTTCTCTCAGCCCTACTTTGCCACCTGCCCCACCTAAGTCACCTAATAATTTCTCAAAAATACAGAACATAGCAAGCCACACTTATACATAGTTGGGGGTACACCACTGTATATAAATAAAACATTTTAGGAGGTGATCCTAACCTGCATTCACATCAACTCTTACTCCTTGCCATTCTAACTGTTTGCACCCTATATACTATAAGCTACTCAGAAATAGTCACCTTTTTTTCTATATGTCTATGATTTTACATATATTGTTCCTTTTTTCTGAAATGCCCTGACTTCTTTCATTTATGGAGAGGCCTCCAAGAAATGTTAATTACTATGTGTTAAACTATGCTATGCATATCTAGCATTTTCTAGAAGACAGGGAAGCTTGGACAACAAATTTGAGCACATCTTTACAACTACTTGCATTACCACACCTATTCTATTAAATTTAGAAAACTCCATGAGTGTAGAATTGTGTTTATTTTAGCTCACGTCACTGTGGATCTCAGGTTCTGACACACAGATGCTACTCAATAGTTTGCTGAATGAATAAATGTCACTTTCCTTAACTAGACTTAAATAATTTTGAGAATCTACCTGTGACTCATCTTGTAGAATTTGACACTTTATCCACAGAGGCTAGCATAATACTTAGATGTATAGATTGTCCCACTTCTTTTGCTTTTCCAGTGAATCACTGGAGCCTTGAGCTGCTCTTTCAGTAGAAAATCCGGTCTTTCCCTCCTTGAAAACTCCTCCACATTCAAATTGCCCAACAATCTCAGGGATTATTTAGTCTAAAGTAGAATCTTGCTTCTAAACTTCCGGTAGAGAGGGTGACCGATTAGCATAAAGGATTCCGCCATTGCCATGTGGTATCACAGTTGACCACGGGTCCTGAGAAATCTTTTGTTTTGCTGGTTTAGGTCTCCATGGAATTCTAGGATGGCCAGACCTTGGACTTCAAGATTGCAGCTCTTTGATTTCATCTCGCTGGCTCACTGAGACAAAAGCCATCCCTCAATCAACAATCTTAGGCCCAGACTTTGAGCAGGCAACACAGGCTTCCTTTTCCCTCCCGATGTGTTAACCCCTCTAGGGCCAGTTGTATCAGCATTCTCTCCTGACAACAGTTTACGTGGCCCTACCCTGATCCATTCTAATGGGTTTCCTTTATTTGTAATTGCAGAGAGGAAATTGAGGTTCAATTTCTTTTCTCCTATTAGATTCCCAAAATTTTAGATAATTTGGTCTACTCTCTCCTCAAATTTTACCAAAAGTAGGGGCAACTTTTAATGAAAAGGTGGAGATCTTGTCACAAACTTTCTCTAGGGAAAGAAATGCCAACAGGCCTTATATTTACATTGCTAAGGGACTGTACTTAGTGATTTTCCCCAAAAATAATAAATATATGAACCCCCAGGAGGTTTTCCTATAACGGACTAGAAGTGGGGAGCATAGATTTAGAATTTGTGCCTCTCCAATCATCCTTTTACATATTCATAAAGATGCTTATTGAGATGAACAGGGTAATTATTTTCCAAGTTCTTTTTTTTAAGAACAGTAATTTATGACCATCAGACAAGGTAGGATTAGGACAGTTGAGTAACACTTGTCCTAACTGTCCTTTCCTGAGTGGCCAAGGAAATAGTGAGTCTGATAATTAGCTATTATAAAAAAAAAAAAAAAAAAAAGGTACATGGCCCTACCAATCTAATAAGACAAAAAGAGATTCATTCCATAAGTGAAGATCTGGCATTGCAGGGTCATATTTGAGTATGAGGACAAATACAATAAAAATAGGTTTCAATTAGATTACAAAGTCAGCCATAGATCACTGTGGCAGCAGTGTCTTTTCCACTAAGAACTTAAAATTCTTGTGTTTAAAGAAGATACAATAACAATCCTTTCTTTAAATGTATGCACCCAGTTGACTTTTATATAACATAATCCAGGAAAGATTACCCAAAACTGAAGCTTCATTTACTAAATTTCAGTGACTCTAAAAAAGTACATATTTTTCCACATGTGTAATAACTCTCAAATACATGTGTCCTACAATCAATGGCATCTTAATTTTGATAAATTAATCAAATATTTTTAATTAAATGAAATACTTAAGAATGTAATAATGGACTACTTACAAATTGTCCAAACATCCAGGTTCCAAACCCAGAATGAGGATATTGCTCTATTAGTATATCAAAGCAGAAACACAGACAATAGTGGTGGGTGAAGATGAATTAGGAGCAAGGTGGTTCTCAAAGAGGGTTCCCCATCTAGCAGTCCATCAGCATCAACATCACTTGAGAACTTGTTAGAAATGCAAAATAATCAGGTCCCAGAAGTACTGAATCAGAATCCTTGGGATATACGGTCCTGCGATTTGTGTTTCAATAAAATCTCTGGGCATGTATTTGAGAACCACTCCTATAGTACGAAAGGAGACACTTAGCGTGTACTTGGCATATCTGAGAAAGTGGCACTGTCCTAATATTTTAACCCAGTGGCAAGACTGTCATAAAGAGAGGGAGTTTCTAAGACCCTGTGCAGAAGAACACTTCTTTAAAGTCCCTCATTCCCTAGGTTCTGACTCCATATGCACAAAAGCAGCTCCTGCTTAGGAGTTTGCTTCAGAGGTGGCTGAATTACAAGGAAAGAATCAACTGATGAGACCAATATGGCATCCTAATTTTTGGAAACATATTTCTCATTATACATTACTTAATTAGCATTCTTGCTTTTGCATTGAGTTCTTGAGTTCTGAGCATCAGTAACAGCACCCAATCTAACTGCATTCTGAGAAAATCAAATTTCTGAACCTGGGAAACAAAAGGTTAGTCCCTGAAATTTGAGTATATTGTGAAGACACTGACCAGAAGGATCCACTACATACCTAGGTCATTTAAATGGACTATTTACCAGGTCAAGTGAAGTGGAGAATTAAGGGCGATTAGGTCAAGATTGCAAACTGGCAGTCTTTTGGCCAGATGTGGTCTACAGATGTGGTTTGTTTGGGCCACACACATAGTTTAAAAATTGAGAATTTCCATAAAATCTTGGATTTCTTCCTGTCTTAAAAAAGCTAAGACTTGACAACAGGAAACCCACATCCTGGTACTTCAACAAGAGCCTGGAGCTAAGCAGAAACTGCTTCCTTCAGATGAGCTGTTCCCTCCAATTTGCCATAGTCCCTATGAGTCCTTATTGTCTTATAGCTGGCCAGCCTGTCCTCTGATGTTACCCACCTGACCCCTAATGTATATGAGTTTGAGAACCACTATCTGTGTAAGTATTTTTTCATTAAATAGATCATTGAAATGATTTGAATTACTCAAAATTAACTCAAGTTTATTGTGTACTTTTGTAGCTATTTGTATATTCAGGGTGTCCCAAAAAATGATTAATTCCAATGGGTTAAATCTGAAAAAACAAAAAAAGAAACATCAATTGAGCTATCAGCTGTTAATGTGTGTATACATTTTTTGGGGGATACCCTAAATGTATGCACACTTTAACAGCTGATAGCTATTAAGAAAATTAAGTGTATTTTAATGAACACTCCCTTTATAATTACTCAAAGTGTGTTTATACATTTTTTGGGGACACCCTGTATCTGTTTGCGTGGCAGGGGTGTAGATATTATTTAAAAACAGACTCAATGATGAAGGGCAAAGGTTGTCGTATAGAGTAGAAGAAGTACTAGACTGGGCCTCTAATACTACATTTGAATCTGTCACTTACTAAATGTAAAATTGTCGCTGCGCCTCAGTTTATATATCTGTTATATGGGAATGATAATATCTACTACACATAGGCTTTATTATGATAATAAATTGGATAATGTATGTTCAAATTCCTGACAAACCATAGACCCTCAGAAATGCTTGTTGAATTAAAAATTAGATGTGTTTTGTTATCTGCATTTATTTTACAAATTATATTTAACACAGGTCAATGTTTGGGGAAAAATTCAAAATTGACCCTTTGAAAGTGTTGTACAATGAGATAAAGGAATTAACATTATTGACTACAAACTATGAACCATGAACTATGCTGGGTGCTTTATATATACTGGCCCCTTATAGCAATACTGTAAGCTAGTATATCTCTCTTTTACACATAAAAATCAGGGCTCAGAAAGTTTAGGGAATTTACCCAAAGTCACACAGCAAGTATTTATAAATGGGGTTATCTTACTCCAAAGCCTTACCATGTGAGAACTTTAGTGTTTCTCAAACTAGCCTGATTATAAGAATCACTTGAGCTGCTCATTAAAAATATAAGTTCTCTTATTCCTTCCCAAGCTTACTAAATCATATTCGAAGCGTAGTAGCCTAGGACTCTGGATGTTGTAGCGAAGCCCCAGGTAATTCTTAATAACAGCAAGAAACACTGTTCAAGAAAGTTGACAAAAAGTCAAAGTAAGCAGAGAAAGAACTGCTTTGCATCATGCTCAGTAAAAGGAAGGAAGAATTGAAGGGAGGGATGGAGGAAGGGTGGCAGGCAGGGCGGGAAAGGATCTTGGAGTTAAGGTCTATCTCATTTGAAGGATTATGAGAATGCACTTACTAGATGGGTGCTTTCTTTCTAACTGAACCCAGGCTGTTTAATGCAAACACAGGAGCCAGCCAACAGGAAGCTCAACTTGCCACTGCAGAGGAGTAAAGCACTTTGAACTACAGGCATCTTGTACACCCAAATTACATGCTGTGATACACATAGTATTTGAGCTGTTCTGCAATACAGAAGCCAATTATTCTTGGCACGTACTTCTATCATACTATTCAAATCACCATCCCTCACATGTGGAACTGTGCCACATCAAATGCACCAAGCCATAAATTCCTTAAACTCTTAGAGATGAAAGTCAAATGTTGGAGAAAAAGATAGTTTGGTAACTCACCATACAACAGAAAAGATATATACTTAACTTTGTACTTCAGTTAGCTGGATCTATTATGAGAAACCAGGACAGCAAAATTCTGCCTTTGGAATTTTTCAGGGAGTAACCTAATTTTTTTCAATGTAATTTAACATAATCATTGCATTTTCACTTTTTGTTAAAGTTATTTCATTTATAATAATTGATTTTTCAGCCTCTCCCTCTAAATGTTTTTGAACACAGAGAAAAAACCCCCACAAAAACAGGCACTAAAACAAAGAGTAGAGGCTGTAGGTACCATAAAATTCTGTTTGAATTACAGAAACTATACATATGTTTTGAATGATGGTGTTATTTAATAATCACATCAATTAGTTGACCCAATTCCCCATCCCTTACCTTTGCAAATCTTGAAGTTAAGAGAAGATTTAATCAAAACTATTGTGTGATATTAAAACAGAAATCCAATGATAATTGTTAATGGTGTAGAAAATTTAAAACACTAATCTTAAAAGGTGAAAAAACAGGAAATGAGATATTAGCTGCAATGGTCCTGGGCTTTTTATACTTCAACTAGAGGCCCAGTGCACAAATTCATGCACGGGTGGGATACCTCAGCCTGGCTGGCGATAGAGGCCAATCGGGGCGTCTCGCCCTGTCCCAATTGAGGGCGATGGGACCAGCCAGGTGGGGAAGGGACAGCGGGAGGTTGACTGGCCATGAGAGGTTGTCTGTGGGAGTGCACTGACCACGAGGGGACAGCTCCTGTGTTGAGCATCTGCCCCCTGGTCGTCAGTGTGTGTCATAGCTACCAGCCTGTTGTCTGATCGTAATGGTCACTTAGGCTCTTATACATATAGATGTGCTTAGGAATCTTGTTAAAAATACAGATTCTAATTTAGCAGGTCTGCACTTCTGAGTCCCTAGATTCCATGTTTCTAACAAATGCCCAGGTGATGCTCATGCTGCTGGTCCAGGGATCACACTTGGAGCAGCAAGTCCCCCAGTTTTAAGAAAGTTTACTTGGTGAATTTCCCAGAGAGAGGACAGAGAGTCTCCAGTAGGAGGGTTGTAACATAATGTTAGTATTACCTAGAAGTTAAATGCAAAGTTGAAAGACAGATTGAAGGATTTATGTAAAGGTCCAATTTCTCCAGGGGAAATTGGTCACACATGAAAGAGAAAAAGGTCTTATTTTTTTTATTAATAAGAATAGTGTGTAGATTTATAATAGATACATAATTGGGATTCTTAAACTTTAAAAATCTGTTGAGAGCACTGGCCTATCTCCCCAGAAAAATGTAGAAATGAACATGAATACACCTTTCCACATGCAATTTCAGAAGGTTCACTGAACTTCCTACTGAAAGGCATGAGCCACCTAGGAGCCCACAAATCCCAATTTAAGGCTACCAATGCAAAAAGCTAGTGCAGGGGGAGAATCCAGTTTTTTTTCCTTTTTATTCAATTTATTGGGGTGACACTGGTTAACAAAATTATAGTTTCAGGTGCACAATTCTACAACACATCAGCTGTACACTCAATTGTGTGTTCACCACCCCAAGTCCAGGCTGGGTCCATCACCATTTACCTGCCTATACCCCCATCCATCTCTCCCCACTCACCTCCCCACAAGCAATCACCACACTGTTGTCCATGTCCATGAGTTCTTTCTCCTTCCCCCCCCTTTTTTGCTCAATTTCAAATGTGCTTATATATTTGACTGATATTATTATTGTATAAAGACCAATGGTTCTTCAATCATTTCCATAAAGTATATGCTGGTTGAAGTGTATATTTTTCTAAGGTAAGACATTAAGCTTCTTCATGTTAGGTAAGAGGAAATCACCATATTAAGAAGTTAACTATATTCTCTTTGGGAAAAACACAAAACAAAGACCCCATATATAAAAATAACTGTATATAAAATGAGTTTCTAAAGATGTAAAGGGAAATTGTTGTTTTATGCTATGCTCCATGTCAACTTTTTTCTCCAACAGTTTTAAGCATCTCACCTTCTATCTCTATATTAGGGAAAATTATGTAAATATTTAGAGTTGTCATTTAAAAGACAGATAATCGTTTATTTTTAGAGTTATTGACTACCTAATTTTATATAAGCAGCTTAGAATCTAGAAAGGTAGAAACACCTCCGTGTGTGTGTGTGTGTGTGTGTGTGTGTGTGTGTGTGTGTGTAAAACACTATGCCAGGGATGGTATGAAATATAAACATAATGCAATGAGAATACTGCATTCTGAGAGTACTAATAAAGGAGTGTTTATTTCCTGTATGAGGTAAGGGGGATGTGTCAAGGCTATAGTCACAGAAGGACCTTTGAGCTAGACCCAGAAGGATGGATAAGATATCAATAGATGAAAAAGTAGAGGGGGCGGGGAGGGAGAAAAAAAGAAAACAGAGGGAAAGCATTTCAGGCAAAGGGGTCATATTAGCAAAGCATTGCAGAAGTATGGTGGGGAGAATGTGCAGTTTGGACCAAAGAGAATATGATATTCCACTACACTTGTAATTCAACTTGTATAGTCCCCTCTCCTGCATCTGGGCTGGGCCTGGAACTTGCTTTGTGGCAACATTGGCAGTGTGCCCATTATGGGTTTATGCATTAAGAAGGCCTGGCTTTTATGCTCTTGGGAGCTATGAGCTGCCAGATGAGGAAGTCTGACCTTGCTGGAGAGAGCATTTGGAGAGAACACATGGAGAGAGAGAAAGGCCCTGAGTCCACATGTGGAGAGGCAGAAGGTAGGTTCATCCTAGCTGAGTCCCCAGCCCCCAGCCAACCAGCCAAGTGCAATCAGTCACATTCAGACCACAAGCCTACAGCATGACCAGCAGGACTGCCGAGGAAGCCCATTGCAGAGTGCAGAATAGAAGGGTTGGGTTTTAGGACACCACTTTTTGGAACGATTTCTTAGAGAACACTGAAACAGTGTTTATCTACATTTAAATCAGTACCTTCTTTTGATAAATATAAAATACACCCACCTGAACATTCAGATGTAGTCCTGTCTTTCTACCCACACTAGTCAATGCTTATTTTGGACTTTAGTATTAGATTTTAATATACAAAATTCTAGTATTTTTTCTTTTTACAAATAACAATTATTGTAGATATTAACAGTGTTTTTCAAACAACAGTCCCGTGTCACCCCTCCTTTAACCCTTCTTGACAGGACATCTTAGCCAGATTATAGCATGTGATGTGTGCACTGTGTGAGTATGTGTTCATGTGTGTGGGTTATGTTGTGTTATATAGACATAGCCATCCTGAAACAAATTTACATGAAGTAATTCCGTATGTGGGAGGCATGCTCATTTCTTCTAATGTATTCAACTTCTTTTCTTACTGCTGGTTGTGACCTATTGGATTGGTTTCATAATGATGAATAGGTTGTGACCCTCAGTTGGAGAAACACTGTCCTAAGAGGCATTAATTATTTAATACGTATTCATCAAACCCTGTATGTGCCATGCATTATTTTAATCTGTTAGGCACAGCAGTGAAAAACCAAGCACAATTCCTTCTTTCCAAATAGTCACTAAACAGCAGCAACAAAATATGCACGAAGTATGATTTAATTTCATTTGTAATAAACACTGAGAAGGAAAAGTATGAGTGTCTTGAAAAACTATGATAAGGAGGTTTCACTGATCCTGGAGCAGTGGAGTAGGTCTGTCCACAGAAGCCAAAGCCACAGACAGAGTCTTCAGAGCATCTCCAGACTTTCTGTTCTGCCAACGGCCAGCAGAGGAGGAGAACAGGAGGCTGCTAAAAAAGCCAAGTGGGACCTAAGCCAGGCTGATGCTCCATCCAATCCTAACGGTGGTTTTAGGGGCTGGTATATGCCTTCAGCCTGCTGGGTCCAGCTTGTATTTAACACTTTCCAACAATTTTTGGCTTGTTGGATCTGGACCAGAAAACAGGCAACACGAAAATGAACAAAATACAATTGTTCGCCATATTTAAGTACCAAGTTATGAGACTGACCCAGAGTTATGCAAAATCATCTTCAAGAGACTCCCCAAACTGGAACCTGAGAGTAACTGGCTGAGGGTGTTAGCATATCAGGAGAAATAAGGCTCCCATTCAAGGGAAAGTGGACAGCAAGTCAATCCTAGAAAAAGGAGACGTAACTTGTGCTGCCCATGGGAACAGTGTCTGAGCTCAGGGAATGAGCCTGTCCTCCTGAAAAGGACTGACCCTGCTGCTCACGCCCATGTCCCAGGTCCTCAAAATCAGGAGACAGTAAACATTCTTATCCTATGCAACCCTACCTATTCTAAAGCCATGCCATGTGGTGATTTGGCTTTCTGAACTTGCCTACAGAGGGGGGAATATGTGTGCTGGTCAGCTCGAAATATGTTGTGGCTCTTAAGGAATTAACTGATATTCTGGCTTTAAGGCTCTTGTAAGCTTTGAGAGGAGGAGTCAGCATACTTGGGGACTGTGACAATATCACCTTTCTAAGACTGCATGGCTGAGGGGCAGAGCCTGGAGAATATATTGCAGTTTATTCACCAAGAAAAATACTACTCTATAAGGATCTGTCTGGGTGGCCAAGGTCCTTCCCCAACAATAGTCAGGTAATTTCCTTTCCCTCTCTCTCCCCCAACACCATTTTTCATTTAAAAATTCTACAAAGGTAGCAACTACAGCAGCCATGCAGCACAACAGCAGCTAACTTTTGTTGAATTCGGCCCATGCACCATTGTGCTAAACTCTGTGTAGATTATCTTACTTAATCCTCACACTAAGGGAATTGCTATTATTATCTCGATTTTACTGCTGTGGAAGCTGGGGTTAGGGAGCCCAAGTGTTGGCACAACTGGGATTCAGAGCAGTATGATTCCAGAGTAGACACCTGAACCAATATCTGATATTGCCTCCTCTGGATGCCTATGCACCAAGGATTTGAGCTATATTAAAATGTCCACTTGTTTCCAAAATGTGGTTTGAGAAGTTTGTTTTCTTTAAAGGGAGAAGACAGAACAAAGGACGTCTGCCTGGGGACACTGATGATCTACACGCCTTTCTTGGGGTCTCACAGGACTTCTGTGTTTTCTCCTTTGGGTTCTCCAAGGTTTCATTCAAATCACAGAGAAGTAGCTCAGCTCCCTATCTGACCCCCATTTTTTTCTCCTCTGGTTTTTCTATGGTCTCACGGGATAGTTCCTGCTGATTTTCAATTTATTTCAGTTTGCCTCTTTCCAATATACGCCTGTGTAAGCATGATCCTGAAACTAGAAAATGGTCAGCAAAATGTGGGCCTATCCTCGGGGAACTTCCTATAATTTCTCAAGGTAATAATAGGAAGCTACTGTGAATCCCACTTTTGGATAGGCTTATTGCATTACCACTATCCCTCTGGATATCTCCTATTGTAAAACTGCAGGAATAGCCATTGACATAAACCTCAATCAGTAACTAAGATATTATTTTTCCAAAAAATGTCATCCTTTCTTTCTTTTAAAATATTTATTAAGTATGGGGGTGTTTGAATCAACATTTTTTTTTTTCTATTCTAAATCCAGAGGGAATGAGGCAGCCAGAAACCAAGAGCATAGCTTTCAGGGACTGAAGGACTGATGGCCTCAGTGTGCCTGATCTCCTAGCTAAAGCTCTTGACTGAAGAGGTGGATTTGGTGATGAGAACAATGCTCTTAATGGGAAGCCAGTGAAGCCAAATTATCTGCGAGAGACACTGAAAAAAGTGGTTATTGATTTATTCAAGAATGTACTGAGCACCTACCATGGCTAAAGCATTGTTTATATATACATATGTATACCAGTGAACAAAATATGCAAAGATCCTTGCCCACAAGTAGCTCAGAGTCTAATGGGGGGAGAGAGACTAAATATGTAGTAAACTATATAACACATGTGGTAAATTATGTGTTAGAAGGAAAGGGCATGGTATGAAAACCAACAGATGGTAGAGCAGGAACTAGGAAAGGGGGTAATTCAGGATGCAGTAAAAAAAATAGGGTGGTCATGGCTGGCCACTTGGGAAAAATGAAACATGAGCAAAAACTTGAGGAAAATTAGGGAACTGGCCTGAAGTATTAGGGGTAAGAACACGACATGTAGCGGCAAGGTCTTAAGATGGAAGTGTTCCTGGTGTGCTGGAAGATCAGCAAGGATGTCGGTGTGGCTAGAACTGAGTGGATGAGGGAGAGAAAAGTGGGAAAGAAGACCAGAGATGAAACAGGTACAAAATTAGCTTGGACACTATAGACCACAATAAGCACTTTACCTCTGAGGGAAGTGGGGTGCCATTACGATGTGGTGAGCAGAGGAATGTCATGATCTGCACTGGCTCTGTCTTTAGAACAGACTGTAGTGCAGCAAGGGTAGAAGCAGAGTGACCTATTAAGAGGCTATTGCTGCTATCCAAGCCAGAGAAGATGGTGGTTTGCAATAGGGAAGTAATTGGGGAAGTGGTGAGAATGACTTAGGCTCTGGGGTTATTTTGACAATAAGGACTTCAGGAGTTTCTTATGGATTGGATATGAGATGTGATAGAAAGAAGGGATACAAAGATATCTCTAAACTTTGGCCTGAGCAAGAGAGATGGGGAAGCGATGATTAGAGAAAATTGTGTGGGAAGAAGTTGGGAACATCTGGAGTTCAGTTGTTCTTTCCTTCATCCCTTTATCTCTTCCTTCTTTTGCTCCTTACTTCATTCCTTCTATCCCCCTCTTTATTGCCTTCCTTCCACACACATCTGTAAATGCCAGACATTGTACCTAGAGATACAGCAGACAAGGCATTCTCACTGGGAAACGGACTGTGAAGACAGATGAGGTAGAGAGGTGGATCTGATGGTAGGGCCCTCCTACGTTCATTACTCATCTCTTAAAATATTAGCTCCTGATATTAGCAGATTTGAATAATTCACATTTTTTAATCATAATTTGAAAATGTAACAATACTTCCATATCAATTCTACTTAGAATACTATATTAAACCTGAAATTAGTGTTCTACTGTTAATTTCCTGGTTATTTTTGCCTAACATATTGTCAAAAGCAAACACAGAATAACCACTAATGTAAAATGAAATATTCATTATTATCTAATAAAAATGGTGTTTTTTTGTTTGTTTATTTCTCTAGCCAATATCCATTAGAGATCCTGACAACTTAGCTATGTTACTTACAGGTTTGATTCTAAGACATTGAAGGCTAAGTGATACATTCTAGGAGAAAGGGTGTCCTAGGGTACAACAAAAGGCAGTTCAGCATTGTTGTAAGGAGGTCAGTCTTTGGAACAGACTCCTGGCTCTGCTTCGTATTTCCTATGTGTCCCAGGGGTAGTTATTTAACCTCTCTGGGCCTCAATTCCCACAACTATAAAATAAGAACAATAACAGATCCAACCTCACAGATTTATGATGAGAATTATGCAAAGTCCTTAAAAGAGTGAGCACTCAATTAATGGCATTACTTATGAGCTACTGACTATAATCAGGCTAATATTATGGCTAATATATATCCAAGGAATTATTTCCTTCCTTTCTAGTAGCTTATTTTTATACTTAATGTGAAATATCTTTCCCCCCCATTTCCATTGGTCATTTCTTCCTTAAGGACAAAGCAAGGAGAGTCAGAAAATTGACAAAGATGATATACTAGTAAATGTTCAAAACCATTAGTTAAATAACACTATTGGTTAGAACACAAACTAAAAAAATTATTTTAGAGAAGTGTATTTGGATAAAGAAAATGTTCATAATATTTTTGAATGAAAAAAAGTGTTATAGTGGTAAATGATCAAATGTTATGATCTCAATAAATATACATATGTATGTATACAGACATGTACAAGTTCACAAACATATGGAAGGGTATAAAGCAAATATCAGTAGATTTGTAGAGTTTTAATGCCTTTTGTGACTCAGTTTTGTTTTATTTTCTGAACAAGTCTGATGTATTCAGATGACTGAGTAGTGCCACCAACTATAAAGAGGAACACATTTAGGGGAAACACAATTTAATTTTGGACATGAAGAATTTGATAAACCTGTGAGATACTCAGGTGATAATTCCAATAAATTGTTGGGTTTTAAAGCTTCATGGGAGAGGCTAAGATGGACCTGAACATGAATTTAGGTGTTATTAGCATAGAGATGGTGGTTAAAATAACAAAAATGCAGGAGTAAATTCTGGAGAACATGAAGAATGAGGAGAGCTGGGGACTGAGAATGGGATCCTGGGAACGGGATCAAATGTTACTGCCCTTTTACAAAACCTACATAGTTTGTTGAACAACTTCATCAGTCTTTTGCAAGCCATAATCTATGATTACATAAATAATCAAAGGAAGGGCAGAGAAAGAGGAAGCTAGGAGGGCAACAGAAAGAATGTATAACCTCAAGTCAGGAAGAAGATAGTTTTAAGGAGGCAGACTGATAATTGCCTTAGAGAAACTTAGTAGGAAATGAGCTGACAAATATCTATTTTATTTGGCAATTAAGAGACCAGAGGAATTGTAGGAATAGTTGCAGGGGGATGGTGGGACTGCAAGCTGACAGCAAATGGGTTAAGTCATAAATGAGAGGAAAAGAAAATGGAGGTAGTGAGTATAAACACTCCTTTCTAAAAGTTTGGGTGAGAAAATCTACAGAGATATTGGGGGGAGACACAGGATCAAAGAAGAAGGGAGGTTTTTTCTCCCCCTTAGGAAGCCGGGCTCATGGCTGGTGAGCACAGCAGCGGTGGCAGGAGCCTCTCCCACCTCCGTGGCAGTGCTAAGGAGCAGTGAGCTGAACAAGGAGCAGCAAGCAGGCAGGTGGTAAGGAGCAAGGGATCCCGGATTGGGCGCAGGTCGGGCTGAGCACCCCCCCCACTCTGCCGCCCCCAGTGCAAGAATTTCATGCACCAGGCCTCTAGTATTATATAAAAAACCAATAGTGATTGGGCAAAATATACTAGTCTCCCTCTTTTTTTTTGATGACTCAGTGTCATCTATTTGAAAGTTAATTATTATATTCAGTGGAGTAGTGAGGGCTATGCTGTTCAAGTTTTCTAAGACAGGTTCAGCCTTTTATCCCATTCAAAAAGGCCTCAAACCACTGTGCTTTTGGATGATTTTGTTAGGTTTTTGCTTCGTTTTCCAGCCATCAGCAGTCACTTGGTTAGTATCAGATGGGCCTTACCCTGGAACCTCCTTCCCACTTTTTCTAACTTGGACCCACAAGACCAAGCCTTGTATGAATCATCAGTAAAACATGGTCATGCGTTTCTCTTGCTTGTGAAGTGCATTACTTTTAGTGGGTGAAATTATGAATATCTATTCTGGGTGCTCAGAGACTTATGTTGCTTCCTTCCTGGTATTGATCTATATTACAAGATAAAGGGCACACTGTGGGGTGGGGGGCTGAGTTTTTAATAGTTACTATAGTTTATATATTGATGTTAATAATTGAGGTATATGTATATATCATGTTTAACAAAACATAGTGAAAAGGCTGATGGAACACTATGAGCTTACTTATCAAGAGTTACTGCCTTTCCACAAAACCTACATATTTAGTTTGTTGAAAGATTTCATCAGAGTCGTCTGCAAGCCATAATCTATGACATAAATAATTAACAATAGTTGTGAAATAACTTTGCAATGATTTTTGTTCTGTTTATATCCCCAACTATGTAACTCCCACAACATTCTGGCAGATTTGTAATTAATATTGGAAAACACATTGCTTATCTCAGAGAGTTGGTGAATTAATGCTTGCTGTAGTTCTAGCTAATAAATATATAGCCCCAAACTGTAAAAGTTCAGGCAATAAAAGGGGGATATTTGTTCAAATTATCAACCTGTTTTTAGCATGTATGGTACTAAGCTGTATTATAATGAACTTTTCCTGAGCAAATATACTCAAGAAATTAAAATGGCATAAAGTATACACTTCCCATTGTAGAGTAAGAACAAACAAGATGAATGGTTTTCAGAAAGGTCATCTCTTGGATTTCTTTTCAATGTATATTCTATATGTAATTTACATTGCATGATGAGGATACAAACTAATTTTTTGCCTTGTGACCTTGTTTTATTTACCAAATTTACACAGCTCAGACCTGCTCAGACAGGTTTTGAAAATAGCGCTTGCCAAGAATGTGCAAATGTGCTCAATGAGCATCTATGTACATGCATTTTACTATGTTTCCTTTCTTTTTTCACTCCAAGTGCTTTTAAAGATCAGCATAACTGCAATGAAAAGAAACCACCACTGCCCTATTATTGAATTACTAAGCAATGTGTGTTGGAAACACCCTTCAGAGTTTTAAGAGGGTCAAAAGGAAGACGCTCCGCACGTACTCCATGGCTGCAGGAATTCTGGTCAAAGGAGATACCAACCCAGAGTTGTTTGAATGATGACGGTGCAGCCAGGCTAGAAGCGGGAGAATGAATGAAAAGCTGGGGAAGCTGGGTTGGCAGGCAGGACGGGGAGCAGGGGAGGGGAAGATGAAAGGGCAGAAAAGACACTGCAGAGGTGCTGCTGGGACAGACCTCCTGCTCCAAGTCTCCCTGTTTCAGTTTTTTTGAAGTTCTAAGAAAGACAACATTCTGCAAGATGAGAGATTGCTTTAGGCACTTGGTTTTAAGTAATTAACAACAGTTGGTAATTATTCAATATAAATCATTAGCAATAATAATGACAAGACTAAATACCAATAAAAATACTTTATAGTACACAGTGGGTCCTCGTGCCAACTCTTTCATCTGAACTCAATTTCTCTACAATTAGCCACTATTATTTCTCTGCCTTCACCATGGCTTTATCCAACATGGCTAGGTTGAATTATTCTCACTTATATGAGGTAGGTCTCATTGGCATATTATTCTATTCTAGGGTCTCATTGCTATCAATTATTCATCTTATTGTCAGATAAATCTTTCTTAAATGCCACTTTTGTCAAAACGTGGCTACTCTCATCTGTGTTCAAAAATCATTAGTGACTGTCTCCAAACTTTAAGTTAATATCCAAGACATTTTAGTTTGACTAAAGCTTTCACAGCCTAAATCCCTTCTAACCTCACTCATCTGGATCCTCTGCTACCAGACTGTCACACTTTTCACAAACATCCCTGATTCAATACTTGTGCATCTCATTTGGGGTACCTGCTCCTCCCCATCTATACATTTTTTATCCATATTACCCAACTCAAGACTTACTTCCTCCATGGAGCATTTCCTGACTAACCTAGCTCTCAAAGGTATCTTCTTCCTTCTCCTGTTCATATCTATATGATTTATTGGTTCTATTATTTATTTGACATTAAAAATTACAGAATTACTGTTGCAGTGATATGGTAGTACTGGCTGTTGTCAATTATTAAATATTCAAGAATATTCAAGAATTCTGTGAAAAGACTGTTAAACCAGTGGGGTTGAAATCAGCTATGGTGGGAGTATTTACACCAATGCAATGGGCAAACACTGCAGATCCTATTTTGTTTTGTTTGTTTGGTTTTTGGTGGGAAAGGGGGGATAGAAGAAAATTAGTTTACCAGAACACCACTGCAACTGGCCCTCTAATTTAATTATTCTTACTACAATTAAAATATTTTATTAACTCCATATTATAGCTAGCCAGTATAAATTTAAATACTTCTAGGAGTTAGTAATCCATGACCTCCCAAGGAATTAAGTTCCAACATGGACATGTATCCATGTATGTAAATTAAATTATAGGCTACATAATAACTAGCTATCTCTCTATATTTTGCATTCTTTATGGTACCCAGCATAGTGTATAATGAAAAACAGATCCTTCTACCTTTATAGCTTCAGTTTCAAGGGCTCCCCATTGCCCTTTAACTTTTAGCCTCATGGAACCTTAGAGTTGTTCCTCAAACATATCAGATATTTCTTACCTTTGCAACTTTCCAGAGGTCACTTTCCCACGTTGGCTCAAACCTACTCAAATACTTCCTCCATTTGAATGCCATTTGTGGCTTTAAAAACACTCCACTTTAAACACATTGTATACTAATTGTACATTGATGTATCTATCTCTTCAGTACATGGCAAGCTGATTAAATGTTAAATCCTATATTTTTCTCTTGTGTATCCCACGTCCAAGATGTCTGGCACATAGAAGGTGCTCCAATAATATTTGTTGATGGTGAATAGAGCAATTCAGATACATGAATAAAGCAATTTATAGAAGGCAGGTCTGCTTTGGTAGGTCCACAGCATTGATTACTCCAAGCAATAGACCTCATGACTGTGCTTTTGTTTGTTTCTAAAAAGCAACCACCAGGACATCCATTTCAAAGAGGAGAAAGATTATTCACAACTCTATGAGTACTTTTAACTATTGCTCTCTTCTTTGTCACCTTTCAGTGAGCCTGACCTCATTCTCCTGTCTCTTCAGGATCATGGTCTGGTCTTTAAGTTTAGATGTTCTTTCTTGTGTGCATGCATCTGTCCTCTTTTTCCTCTTCAACAGCACCAACAGTAGATGCACCACAATTGATTATCCCTGAGAAGTCTTCACAGTCCCTTCATTGTCCTATGCTCAATACCATGGAACTAAAAATTAGGCCATTTGACTTGGGGAGTGGCGATGGTGAAGAAATCAAGACAGAAAGGAGAAAAGATAGCAAAATATGAGAGAAATGTATAAATTGGGGTGAGGAGAATGAAATAAAAAATGTTTGAGAACCAAATGAGGTAGCAATACTCCAAAACTCTTTATTCAACTTACTGCCACATTCGTTTTTCAAGGAAGATAGCAGCTGTTACCATATTCTTAAAAGTGAGTTTCTCTCTAATTGCCAGAATCTTATTATTTTCATTTAGATCCAAGAATCCTTCTCACAATCGGCAAGCAAAAAAAAAAAAAAAAAAAAAAAAATGCTTTTAGGAGAACCCTAATTAATATTAAATTCCAAGAAAGTAGAGGGAAGTTATGCCCTCTGTATAGAATATAGGGGCTATCAATATATAGGTTTTATCTACAGAAATATATTATTTGAAGAATTGAAATAATTCTTGAGTTCAGGCAAAAAAAATTCTAACACCACAGCAGAGGATATAGGTTAATGATATAAGCCTGAATTTTGATGTTTATAAAACACTGGGTTGTCATTACTTTTTCCACTCCACCTCCAATGTGTGTTTTTTTCAGTGGTGCTAATATGACAAAGCAAGTAACAGAAGACTACAATGAAGCTTAGGATATAGTGACTTTCATTTACATCAGTGATGAGAGAGAATCACTGAGCAGCTGACTCCTGCACACCCCCACTGGGGATCGAGCCCACAACCAGGCATGTGCCCTGATGGGAAATTGAACAGCCACCTCCTGGTTCATAGGTCCACACTCAATCACTGAGCCAACATCAGCCGGGCGCACTAACACTATTTTCAATCATTGAGCTCTGCTCTAATTCTAACATTGGATGTTCAATCATGCTCTGAAAGGGTTAAAGTGGAAACATCTTGTGATTGTCTTCAATTCCACTACCTTTGCAACTGTTCATATTCAAAGAAATAGATATAAAAGGCCTGAAAGAGAAAAGCAGGACAAAAGAAAATCCTACTTGTAATTTATAGGTCCACAGAGACCAATGAGGAAAATGCTAAACGAAATCAAGCCAACAGCATTCTAAAGTTGGAAAATGTAAAAATGCCTCCACCAATCTACTTAAAACATAAAAAAGCTAACAGCATCTTTAATTTTGTTCATGATAGTGTCCTACTTTCCTTTAACACAGTGGTGGCAAACTCATTAGTCAACAGAGCCAAATATCAACAGTACGATTGAAATTTCTTTTGAGAGCCAAATTTTTTAAACTTAAACTTCTTCTAACACCACTTCTTCAAAATAGACTCGCCCAGGCAGTGGTATTTTGTGGAAGAGCCACACTCAAGGGGTCAAAGAGCCGCATGTGGCTCGCGAGCCGCAGTTTGCCGACCACTGCTTTAACATATCCGACAACATACAGTCAAATGGTTCACCCACCAAGTGGACTATGACCTGGTCAGAACCATCCATTCATTCATTAATCAAACACATCTGAATCCCACTATGTGCCAGGCACGTTGAGTACTGGGAATTCCAACATCAATAACACATGATGTAAGTTCTCAAGAACATCACAGGCTTGCTGTAGCCAAAACCACTTATCTTTTTTTTTTCTTTCCAATTCATAAAGCTGTACGCTGATGTCCTTATAGTGCTAAATTATTTCACTCTTTAAAAAAATAGTTTATTGAGGTGAGATTCACATTAAATAAAATCTAAATATTTAAAGTGAGTAATTCAGCGACATTTATTACATTCACAATGTTGTACAACTACCACCTCTATCTAGTTCCAAATATTTCCACCATTCCAATAAAATCCCTGATCCATTAAGCAGTTTCTCCCTCTAGGACCACTTTAAACTTTAGTGTGTAGAAAGCCTTTATAAGAAAACACATTTTGAAAAAACTCTTCTATGCCAATAATCACTCAAACTTAAATAATGGAGTTGAGAAAAAATATTAAAGTCAAAGAACTTTTAAAAATCAAAGACAGGCTTCCATCTTAGGGTTTTTTAAAATGGCATTTTTAAATTTTATTTTGTTTTTTACTGTTTAAGGCTTTGTCAGTTTTCCAAATTCTTATTTCAGGAAGTCTGGAGATGACTGGTCCAGTGGCTAAGGCATTGTTGTACTGATAGCCTTCTGACACACCTAATATTTAAAAATCCATCAACATGAAGAATTTTCATATCCGTGTGTTATTTATCCCCTTATGTCTCAGGACTTTATCTATAAAGCCCACATAGCCTTCTTTCTATCTTCAGCTGATTTTAACCGTGTTTCCACTGTATCTTCTTTGTTTAATCTTTCATCAGCAAATTCTTCTTTAAATATTTACTTTCTATGCCAACTTCAGGTAATTTAGTTGATTACAAAAAACAAAACTCATTCCAGGTAATCTTTGTTTTCCTTCCATAATCTGATATTTACAAATCCTCTTCATAATTTTGCTAAACACCTCCGATTCTTCATTTCTACACTGTTGTCTTGCCATCAAAACATTTGATTCCGAAACCTGTGACCTCTCCAGTTCATTTAAAATATTAATTGCCAAGTTTCCTGCTCTTGACATGAAACCAAATGTTTTACCCTCATCAGACACCCTGTCCCCTAATACGTACAAATAGGAAATATGTATGCCCTTGTAAATTTAGACACTTCTGGGTGTGGAGGCCTAAATGGCAGAAACAGACTGGAAAAAACTGCGTTGTGGAAGGAGCCTGTCCCGAGGCAGCATAGTGCAGCACAATGGTTAAAAACATGCTTGTGAGAGTCAGACAGACGTGGGCCCAAATCTTGGCTTTACTGCCTACAAGCCCCATGACGCTGGACAAGTTGTTTAAACTCTCTGAGCATCAGCTTTCTCATCTGTACAATGTAAAAAAGGCAGCGCTGTTTAACGGACAGTCTTGTCTTTACACCACTTTTAGTATTTGTACAACTGTCAAGTCAATCAACCTATTACCACAGAAACTGTTGAAAAGGTGTAACTTTTGGAAACGTTCTCAGAGAGGCACAATTTTTCCTACTCCAAGCCCAGCTTATAATTCAGCCTTGATAGGTATCTATAAATCATAACACCTTTCTAGGTCTTCACTTCCTTAGTTATAATCTAAGGGAGGTTGAGTGAGGATTTCCATTGGATCTGTGATTCTGGGATTTTATTTTACACATGAGGATCACTGAAGAGTAGAGAGAGGCAACCATGGGCAGTGGTTTGCTCAAGGTCACACAGAAAGGCATGCTAAAAACCCAGCTCATCCTAAACTGGTGCCCAGAAAGTTTGATTTCCACTTGAGTAGATCATGCTCTCTTAGCTCCCACAGCTGTTGCTCCTTCACCTCATTTATCTCAGCTCAGCCTGACTCTAAGCTTTTTTCCCATCTACCTCCCTGAGTTTTGCCCTGAGAACTTTGCAGGCTATCTAGTCTCCTTCTCTGAGATCTCTTCTCAAAGTGGTTGTTCCATTAACCTTTCTGTGTCAGTTACGTTACGACTATTGATCTACTGCCACCAGTCAATTAATGGGAATTATAAGGTGGAACAGGAAAAGAGAAAAGAAAAATCAAACAAACATATTATTAACTAGAAATTTTAAGCTGAAAAGTACTGAGTTTTTAAAAATCACAACACATTATAAATAAATGTTTATAGTAAGAAGATAAAAATGTGGGTAGGATAACTATTTTTAAAACAATTTATGGCAGTGGTTATTCTGAAGAAAGGAAAAGGAAAATGGGGGTGGTGGGACAGATGTTAATATTTATTAACTATAAGTTATGAATATATTTTTTAGATCTCTTAAGTTCCTGATATACTACATATATTTCTAAAAGATTTGTACCTGCTACTCAAAGAACTAAAACATTGCAGGTCTCTTGCTGAACAGTTCAAATGCTGGGGCAAAGCCGCTACTACAAATATGTGTAACCAAAGCCAAGGTGCTCTCAATGCTTCTAGTTTTGGATTACAGCAATTAGAGGAGATTGAGTTATTTTGTTTCCATGGCTCATTAAGCTAGGGTTAGACTGGTGTCCTTAATCAGATTCACTGTATTTATCCTTGCCTTCTCCCTATGAAACGAGGCCAGACCTTAGGGAAAAGAAAGACTGAAAAATATCCCAGCTCCATGGTAATGCCGCCCAGAGAAGAAAAGCGCTGACCCTGACAGGTACCTACTAGAAGGGCTCCTGGTGGATAACTGGGCTCAAAACACACACACACACAAAACAAAACAGCCTACCAGCCATTTCTACACAGGTGCCTCTCATGCAAACGGCACTTTGAGAGAAGCAGGCCTGCACTGTTTCTGCCATCTGAGCCCGTCCTTAAAAAGGAGTTCCTGGAATCCTATTTCAGCCAGTAGGATGAAGACTTTCCCCATTCAATTGGAGCTGCACAGCTACATCCCAGTCAACTTCTTCACCGACCAGTCAGAACAGTGCCTCTTGGGCCAATCAAACTGTGGGGATTTGGGGTCCTCATTTGCATGAGAACAAACCAATCCGGGCCCAGCACAGGGACTCATGGTATATGTCAGCTTCCCTCTGGCTATGGGAGCCCACTTTCTCTTTCCACACTTTTCTCTTTCTGCCAAAGATTCAAGATAGCGTTTCCTGACTGGAGCTGGAATACTGAAGATGAAACACCGAAGATGTCTTGCTGGAGCAAAGCGGAGCAGACCAGCAAGGAGCAGAACAGACCAGCATGGAGCAGAGTGGAGCTGTCTAGCTGGAGAGGGGCCTGGCCCCAGGGCCTCCTAACATCAAGGCTGTGAAGCAGCCATACTGTGTCACAGTTGAACTGTTTGCATTAAATAAAGTTTCCTTCTTCACAGCACCCCGAATTTGGGATTCCTATTGGTATTGAATTGATGCAAAGACAAAAGTAACACACCTGAAAAAGATTAAATTCTTTTTCCTTTTCTAAATGATCCCCTTCTTTAAGCTTCCTCTGTCAATTGACTACCAACCCTACTTGTTAATTGCCATCCTTCACCAGGTTCACTAGCATTTCCTGTTGCAAATTAGTGTTCAGTGTACATTAGCCTGACATCTTCAAAACATGCCCAGACTGGGGGCTTCCTGCTAGGGTGCCTACTGCAAAGGGCACCCAAACATTGCCAGGTGACAATCAACTAACTGTGGCTTGGGAGTGCTGCAGGCGTCAGCAAGGAATAGAGGCAAAAGGAATCTGAGGTAGGAGGAAGAGAGAAAGGCTTTCCAGAAGAGGACATTATCTGGACGAAGAATAACGGAGAACTACAGAAGGGGAGAGGCGAGGCAGGATGGGGGTGGGGGGATGACAGAACATCCACAGGAACAAAAACAACTTGCAACATAGCAGAAATGCTGAAGAGAATGGAAACAGCTGGCGTGTACTGTGTTGATAGGCTTCATATCAAAGTCAGTGCTTTTTAACCTTTCTGGGGACAAAGCCCTGTGAGAAGACTCATCTCCACCCCACCCTTACCTCCCCACCCAATGTACCATCACATATGCAGGCTCCTGCAATTGGACAAAGGGCTCTGACCCTATCAGACCCTAGGAATGCAGGTCCAGAATCCTTTCTCTTCATTTTTGGCATTAAGAAAGTGTATTTAGTAATTTTAAAAAGAAAGGAAGGGAGTGAGAGAAGGAGGGAGGAAGCAAGAAAAGATTTCATATATAAGCCTCAGACAAAACCAAAAACAAAACAAAAGTAGCCAAGTTGAGCCAAGTTACAGATTCATCTGTATCTTTTCAGAGGGTGCAACCCAAAGTCCCACATGGGTAACTAACCATCCTTCCATTATTACACTAAGCAAGACAGGTTAAATGTACATAGTAAATGTGGTTTGCTAAACTCCCTCACCCGTTATTCACCTGGTCAAAATAAACAGAAGAAGCTCATCTTGCCCTAGCCAGTTTGGCTCAATGGAAAGAGCGTCAGCCTGTGGACTGAAGGGTCCCAGGTTCAATTCCGGTCAAGGGCACATGCCTAGGTTGCTGGCTCGGTCCCCAGTGTGGGGTGTGCAGGAGGCGGCCGATCAATGATACTCTCTCATCATTGATTTTTCTATCTCTCTTTTCTTCTCCCTTCCTCTCTGAAATCAATAAAAATATATTTAAATAAATAAAGCCCATCTCAGTGTACTATTTACTATTTTTTTTGAGAACAAATGGGAGGGAGAGGAGGGTTCTACTCCAAGTACTATTTGTGCATTTGAAAGAAGTACTGCTTCTTGTTTCTTCCTTTTCAAAAAGTAGCAGGTCTCTGAAAACAAAGAACCACTATTGTGCTTCTCTCTCTGGTGGCTCCTCTGGTACCAGCCTATTTAAAATAGGAGTTTCAAATAATGCCGTTCATTAAGTCCACATTTTTGGGGGCCAGATTCTGCTTTATGTGCATATGTTCTTTTGTTCCCCTCCTAACATTTCCTAACATTTTAATACATGGGTATTAAAATCAGATCAGAAAAAGGTTGAACGGACTTGGGAAGCTGCCAATCAATGCTGTAAAATAAAGCATGTTGTGCTCTGATATCTCAGCCTATTCTGCGTAGTTGTAATATTCCTGGAGCGACGGTGGAGCTGGCAGAATCATTGGGAGTGGGAAAGAGAATGTAAGGGTTAGATTAATTGTGGAATTTGAAAGTGGGGACAATTTACACTAAAGAATTGTTTTCACAGACTTCAGACCTCCAAGACATTTTCCATTCTAGGTAACCTTTGAATTACAGCCGGAGGTGATGTTCTTGGAGACGCCTCTGAGAGCTGAAATCACAACCTGCCCGCAGTGTTCTCTCTCCAAACCCACAACTTTGTCATTTTCTCAGGCAGACACACAAACACTCAAGAGTCCAGAGTAAGGGGGTGCAGGGGGGTGGGGGGTGTCCTTGCTTTGTAGTAGCTCTTTTGAAGTGTTTAATTCCTTCTTTGTAATCTATTCATCAGCACACATTTCAAGCATATCAGCTTTAGCTCAACGATTTCATTCTCAGAGGCTTTTGTTTTCTCCCATGGCTCAGGGCCTCTGTCCAGCACCTGGGTGGCACAGTTTCTTTTATCTGAATTCAGAAATGTTAACTAAATTAAATTCTTTCTTTCTCTCTCCCCTCCTTCCCCACCCTGCCTCCCCCAATTCAGGCTATGGTACCCACTGAGGCCGAGTGAGCAATTGAATGTGCATGCATGCACAGGAGCACCCGTGTGCCTGTCTTTTTAAAACACAGGAAATGCATAAAAAAAGAATTCAGCTAGAGCCTTGGCTTCCCCATTTTTGCTTCTTTCTCCTCCTCTCACCTTCCCCTTGTTGCCCTCCCCCTCCCCCCAAGCACCAGCTTTTAATTTTCAAAAGCACTGCAATTGCTTGGTGTGGTTTCAAGAGCTGGGGTGCCATTCTCCCTGATGATGACTCTGCTGACGTCAATGGCATTCTTATCGTGCCTAGTGCGACATCAGAAACCAGCCCTCTGAGGCTCCTCTTATTCATGGTGCCTGGACTACAGTAAAACGTGGACTGGATTTCTGAAATGAAAGGGACTCACTCCTCTTTGCAGCAAGACCTGAACTCAGCCAGACACCGTCTTGTCTGTGGCAGCTTGCCAGTTAAGACTTTGTTCTCTCTCCCTCTCTCCTGCAAAGACCCCTTGAAAGAGAGGACTATGTGGATCACAGAGATTCCTGTGTGTGTGTGTGTGTGTGTGTGTGTGTGTCCCTTCACCAAGGCAAGACTGTTCAACCTACTTCTGATTATTCTTTACATTTCACTAAAGTCTTTGATAAGGTGATTTCCCCGTATAAGTGGATAAGACCCATTCGTTTTAAGTGCTTCTAGCTTACTCTCTGGGTCAGAACAGGAGCTCAGGTTCAAAAAGTTAAGCCCAAATTCACTTCAGATTGCAGCAAGTAACCCTTTCCTCTTTTTAAAAAAATTTACTTAATTTATTGGGGTGACATTGGTTAAAATATCTGTAAGTTTCAAGTGTACAATTCTATAATGCATCATCTGTATATTGTATTGTGTATTCACCACCGCAAGTCAAGTCTCCTTCCATCACCATATACCCACCTTTGCCCTCTTCTCCCTTCCCCCCACCTCCCTTTCCCTCTGGCAATCACCACACTGTTGTCTGTGTCTATGAGTTTTTTAGAGGAGAAGGGAAATAATCATAGCTGAATAATCAGAGCAATGAAAACAGCTGAGTACAAAAACTATCAATGAGAATTTAACATTTTCCTCTAAATATTCATGGCTTTTGAAGAGGCTTGATCTTAAAGGCTGAAGTTATAAGGTAGCCACGAGATCCTAAAATCCATCATTCAGTTTCCACCCAGCAGTTTGGGGACAGCTGTTACGATGATGATGAAACTTCCTTTTGCAGTGGAGTTTATTACAGCACAAAACTACCCCAAAGCACTTCAGAAATATCTACAGTTCAAAGCTGGGTGTTTAAGGAGCCAGGCCATTTAACATGATGACAGAACGGTACACACCTAAGTAGGTTTCATCTGCCAATCTTTGATAGAGAAGAATCAAAATGTTCTTGGTATCTACCAACCAACTAACAAGTTTCACTTGAAGATCACTGAGCCACCCATAACAAAATTATTAGGAGCAACTATTCTAGAAAGAAGCCATTTAACAACCTATGAAATGTACAATCATTAATTCCATCTAGAACTATGTGGAATCATAACATTAAGGGGACATCAGATTAGTTTGGTATAACCCTCCCACCCTCGTGTGAGGGAACTGAAGCCCAGAGGTGGTTTTGTGATTTATTCAAGATCACACCACTATCAGTGACAGGACTGAAAAGCTCAAGCTGTTTCATTCTACTGAATGGTAGGCTCTTTCTACAACACATTGCTCCTGATTATTTAAAGCACAAACTCGTTTGCCTATGAACTTTCCATTTTTCATACAAACGAATAATAATTTTGAATTTCTTGGTTAAAGTGGATGTTCAGGGATGTTTAGATGAATAGATTAAAAAAATAAATTTATTTTTCCCCCCAGTGAGTTCCACAACTAGTGAAAACACTATTAAATGAAATGGAACAAAATATGCATGAAATTCAGATTTTTTTTTTTTAGGTAATGATGGAGTCCGGGAAGAAAGAGCAAAGATTTACCTGCGTTCCAAATATGTAAGACCCCTGCACTCAGTCATCATTCTGCCTCATTTACTACCTAGAATCCAGCCATTGATTGTAATGTTGTGATACTAACGCAATTTATTTGCTCCTTAATTCAAACCATTGGCTTAATGTTTGCTCACTTCTACATATGATTTTCATAGTTACCTTCTCTACTCCTTCTCCCCATATTAGTTTTGCCTTCTCCTCAGAGAACTCTCACTGCTTTTATAAATCACCTTTTGACACTCTCTTTTTGACAGATGAGTATCACATTCTGGTCCAGAATAGAGATGTTGAAAGATGCTGGCTTCAGAGTCAGACAGACCTAAATAGGAAACTTGGTTTTACCGCTTGCTACTATATACCTTTTACGCATGTCTTAACTTGTCGGAGCCTTAGTTTCCTTATCTATAAAATAGGAATAACGATCCCTACCTTGCAGTGTTGTTGAAAAGGTTAGAGATAATGCTTACTAAGCTCCTATCACAACACCTGGCACATAAGAGAAACCCAGTAAAGGATAATGATACTAATGATGATTTTTAAAAATGAGGAGGATCATAACATTGGTAAGGACTAATAAAGTGAACAAGGGACAGTCAGTATTTTTCCCCTCGTGACCAGAGTCAGGTCTGAGAAGTGCTACTAAAATTGAAAGGGCAATATTTCTTTAAAACATTTTTTTTTTCTAGTGAGAAACTAGAACCAAATACGTGAGCATAGGCCCACATAATACATTTCTATAAACTGTAAGTGGAATGCATTTTACAGTGAGTGAGTGATTGATGTCAAGTAGCTACAAAACCTAATTGTGCTCTTAAAAATTCTTTAAGGATTATTTTGAAACTGGTTTGGGAAAGCTACTTTAAAGGTAAGCTATTGTGGGCTGAGCCAGTTTCTGGTTCTCCTGTCCCTGAGACAAACTGCCAGTGCTCACCTAGGCGATAAGGAGCTTTGTGTGCACTAAGATAAAACCCAGAATTAACTCCTTAAGCTTAAAGGCAGACTCGCATTAAGGACACAAGGCCTGGGAAATCCTAGCTGTCCATTTGTGAGATAAGGCACAGTGTCCTATAAAGAACGTCTTCACTGTATACCATATTACTACAAAATTGAGTTCATTTCATTAACACCAAAACGTATCAAAATATAAATACTTCCCCTTTCAGAAATCACTAACTTATTACAAAATAATAATAGTACTTAACTGAGAAACAAATTATAGCCATACCTGTTTAAGGTGGCTCACCCAAATTTCATAAGCAAAAGCAGAGTGGTCTGAGTCAGTTCTAGGTTGGATATGAATCAGGAAAACCAAGAAATCAAAAGAAGTACGTGTGATCAGAGAGGGTGTCCGTGGTGTTGGTGACTGAGTCCTGAACCAGTCAATTCTGCCTCGGGCACTGGAGAAAACAGCTAACGAATGAAATTGTCAGGTCTTACCTATCTAATGACAGTTTTGCATGCAATCAAAGTCAACTTTGAATGTTTGATATCCCTTCCACTTCACTCCAACAAATGGAAAGAAAGAATTTAGTCATATCCACTCCAAACTAATAAGTAAGGTTAAAATGCAGATTTGATTATGTCTTTCCCTATTTTAAAATCCTTCACTAGCCATTCTCCACTCACCTAGCCATGCTCCAGTGTGTGTGTGTATGGTGGGGAGGGGGTTGTAGAAACCTGAGGAAGGGGCACCATTTCCTAATTCATCCCACTAAGGGGATGGACCTTTTGTAATCTAACTGCCTAGAGATTGTGCCTTTTGAAAGTATACAGAAGTTGCCTTAAATATACAACAGACACGGGAAGTCCTTTCAGAGAGCTTAATGCTGATTTGATTACATATATGCTCTCACAAAGTTGTATTTTGCCTTCATGGTACTTCAGGCATTTCAATCATGTATCGTTGTTTTTTAACTTTTTCCTCTCCCTACTAGACAGTAAAGTAGGAATTGTGACCACATAAGTTCATCTATGTATCTCTAGCTGCTATTATAGTGCCTGGTATACAAGTTGATAAAAATTTGTTCTATAAGGTTGGGTTTCCATGTCATATTCAATAGTTGACATGTTTTTTACTGGAAGTTTTGGAGAGGACATGAAATGATCCTATATCCTGATGAATGACTTTATCAAGGTCATTCCAAAATGCCATAGACATGTGGTGTTCCAAAATAGAGTCTTCCTGACCCTTGGGGAAATAAAAAACAAACAAACAAACAAGCAAATAATAAGGCTAATGTGACACAGTTATACATACACACACACACACACCTGAATGAAAAGGTCCCACAGCCCTTTTTTGGGGGGATGACTGCCCTTTATGTCTTTTCCTGTGGTTGTTTTTTTTTTTTAAATATTAAATGTATGTGGGATATAGGACATAAATGTCCTAATCTGGAATCATGGTGCTAGTATATGGTACTTGTTCTGTTGAAAATAGTTTTATTGAGTTGATGAGGTAGTAACCCTATGTTGGGCCTCTCATTTTTTTTTTTTTTTTGCTTGAAATTCTGGAGGCTAGGAACCATTAACTTAGATTATTTTTCCATTGGTACACAGACTTAAAGATTTTTGTGATACCTGTTCTTAGTTTCTAATTGTGTTGGGCTCAACTTATAATCCTTCCTTCCTTTACCCCCCATTTTTACAGTTTGCCTTTTCTGATACCCCCTATGACTCTACCATGCACTCACCCACAGTTCACTGGAACAATTAAAGGAAAAGCAAACTAAGTTTTCTTTAAATACGTTAGACTTCCCAATGGTCTGCCAAGAGGTAGGGATCACAGTTGAGCCAAGATAGTGATTTCCCTCAACCCTTGGAACAAATGTGTGGGAGTCTGAACACACACCACATTCTTTATTTACTTTAGTATTCACTAGAAATATAATTATCTATGTGTGTCATTTGGGAAACACTGACCTAAATGACCTCTGCAAGATTCAATACATGTGTAAGTTGAAATTGAGAATACTAAATCTCAAAACCATTCAGAGGACCCTATTCAATGGGATAATAATATTTCAAATTTCATATTTCCTTGCAGTACATTTTAGGGTATGGTTTTTTAAAAAATAGTTAATATAGGGAAGCATACAATTAAAGAGCACATGAAAATAATACTAGCTTCATCCTTCCTTAAAGAAAGCTTCTTGTTGCTATTTCTGTTATTTATACAGGCATGGGACTTCATGGCATTTATGGCATGTTGACATTATTAACATTTTCACTTGATGATGGGAAGTGGTATTTGTTTTTAGCTCTGTCTTGAAATATTATTAACCTGATTAAGATGATGGATTAAAAATGCACTTGTCAGTCAACCCAGAAGCTATAGAAATGATCATGTTAAATGTGTTCAACCCGATTTGACAATGGTAACAAGTCAAGACTGCTCTAGTGAAGGGAGGCCCTCCTATTGCAGCAGGAATTTCTTTACCCCTTTTGTTAAAATGGGTAGTGTGATCAGTGTATGTCAAAGAATACATTTGCATCCAACATTCTGCCCACCCACTGTTTTTCCATTCTCTTATTATTTGGAAAATTAGGAAATTCACCACAAATCAATCTCTCTTTTACACACACACACACACACACACACACACACACACTCACACACACAGCTATGAAAATCTTGTCATGTGCATAAAACACAAAATAGCAAAAAGGTAGAGATTTTGTTATCAGCATGAAGAAGAGAAGAACTCTCTTCTCACTGCTAGAATTTATACTTTTCTAGTGGGGATAGTAAAATAGATGCTGATTCTATGGCATAGGATTTCAATGGCTTTAGAAGTAAAAAGACCTGGGTTCAAATTCTAACTTTGCCATTTCCACTTCCTAGTTATGTGAACATAACCAAGTTACTTAACCTGTTTAAGTCTTAGTTTTCTCATCTATAAAATGGAGTTTCAGCAAGATAATTTATTTGAAGCATTTAGTACAATACCTGGTGCAGATAAAGCACCGAAGCAGCAGGAGATTCAGTACTATGCTAGATCAGGACATTAGAAAAGGTTAGTTTAATAAATCTCTGGTCTACCCATGTAAACGCGGCCGTTAAAATGTACACTGGGTATGTACACTGGGCCTCATCTACAGCTTTCCCTTGGGCATAGGTTGCTTCCCCAGCTTCCTGGCTGGAGTCGCCCCAGAAAGTCTTAGTTATCACTGCAACTGCCTCATCTTTCCTGACTCCCCACCCTGGAGGGTCTGCCCTGGGCAACAGCCTTTGACTTGATAGGAATCGTTCAGCTACATGTAAGATACATGGAGCCTCTGTCTTCCCCAGGGACTTCTGGGAAGGTCAAGGTTCTGTAGAGCAAACTGACCAATGAGAGATGTGTGGGCAGAAAAAATTGCTCACGCTTTCTCCCCCAAGTGAAATGTTCTAAGACCCAGTGGTTCTATACAACCTCCTAGGCAATATCTTTTGTAACCTAGCAAGTAGCTGTGTTTCTTGTAAAGATGTGGCAAGTTTTGTAATAAATTACCTTGTATTTACTCTCTTTTCTCCCCTATTGCTATTCCTTTACTCCCACTCCATTCTTGCTTCCTTGCTATTCCATGACTTACCCTCCACATAAAGGTTAGAACATACTATCTCTAAGGGCTAGGACTGTGAGATTTAGGAGGAAAAATGAGGCAAGTAGAGTAAAAAACTGAGAGAGAGAAAATTCGTAATACTTGACACCAATTTTACTTATCTGTAATTCCTCGGATTCCCTCAATAATGAAAGTTCTTAAGGCCATCTTATTAACAAAGCATAACTGATCAAATCAGTAGAACAAGGGGCCTTTGAGGAGTCCCGTCATTCCTTTCCTTCCACAGAGTCTAATTTCAATTATAACCTAAGATAACATGTTTGAAAAAACTTAATGCTGTCTTTAAGGAGAGAGAGAGAGAGAGAGAGAGAGAGAGAGAGAGAGAGAGAGAGAGAGATTAAGAAAGAGACTTTTCTCTTTGAAAAGTCACGTTGCTTTGTATTTAACCAAAATGTAACAGGACGTTAAAATGCAACTCTGGCATTGTTTTTTCCTTTAGAAATATGCCCACATTTTATAGAGTAAGCTGTATATTGAGGTTCCGCAAAAAAACCAAAATGCAATTTTCACATTAAACATACATTCTGACATCTGGCATTTCTCCTAGTGCTTGCACGTAATTATCCATAATTGCAGTTTTTCCAACAGGGGACCCACAGTAGCCACTCTGATTCATTCCACAGTATATGACGCTCTCACATTGTGATAATCTCTCTAATTCCAGTGCCCCTGGTTGCCATCTTCCTTCAACTTACATGGAACTGTTTTCCTCCCGTGCCTCTCACGACATCAAATATATGAACTCTAGGTTGTTATTCAGGCTTCCTTCATCCCCATTTTCTGTGTTTGTTTTATGACTGCTTTTTGCATAGGCACATTTGCTGAGTTGGCGCCTCACAGGTGGTTTGGTTTGCGGCATAGTTTAATAGCTATGAAACCATGGGTTCAGCTATTGGGTTGCAAAGAGTTGCACAATGCATATGCAATTCAGTGCACTAACAAGAGGATTTTCCTAGGATCCCAAATGACCCAGGAAACTGACACAAGAAAGGGACTGCCCCTCACCAAACACCCCTTTCAAGAATGTGCTCGTCCTGAAGAACATGCCCATACACCGAAGGATGGTGGTCTTTGGAGAACAGATCTGGTAATCCTCCAACTACCCTAAGGCACATTTATTTCTGCTGCTATTTGGTTCATTTTATTTTCGCTTGGTTTCTTTTCTGTTCTTAGTGATCAGGGCATTTTATGAGTACTTGGACATGCAGTCATAGTTATTTTCTCTAGGAAATCTTTAACCTTTCAAACACAGCAGAGATATTGTGGTCATTATGAATTCAATTAAGTGTGGTCCCCAATTCCAGGTTGATGGCCATAACCCTTTTCCTTTTTCTTGCCACTCCTGTTTAATTTATTTAGAACGGAGGAAGCAAGTGTGATGCTCTAGTGATATGAAGATAAGTTGAAATTCTGGGCCTGTAAGCACAGCCTTCTCTGATCTGAGCTCATTTTCCAGAAATGCCTGTCATTGGTGCAGGAGAATAAATTAATCCACATTCTACTTATTTCATTATTCTCATAGTTTATTCATTCACAGTCTATATTATCTTCTATGTGCCGGGTGATAGGGATAACACACTGAGCAAGATCCCCGCCTTATGATAAGAAGCCATGAGATTTTGTTGAAATATAGGTTTTGACATGTATTTTCTAAATCTTTATGCATTAAAAGGAGGAATAAAAATAAAACATTAATTTATTCAGACTCTCATTATCCACTCATTCAAAAAACATTTACTGAAGATCTGCTATATAATAGGTATTGTACCAAATGCCAATAAAGCAAGGATAAAAAATATAGAGTTATATGCAAACCATATGCAAAAGATGCATTTGACTATAAATTCATGACTGGCAAAATATTTTGGTTGTAAATCCCAGAAGCTGTGGGAGTGAGAATATAAGCATTTCTTATGTTGGTGGTGGGACTGTAACTTGATGTAGTCTTTCTGGAAGATGGCTTGAATATCTCTGAAATGTTTCAATGTAATTTTACTGCTAAATATTTATCCAATGAACACATCTCACACACAAAAATACAGAAATGTTCAGATACAAGGAAGCTAGCAATGTCATTTGGGGTAGTAAAAAAACTGAAATGATCTACAAGTCTGTCAATAAAGTTAAGGGAACTATTGCACTTAACATAGGGAATGCTATGTGTCAAGTAATGAGAATGAGGTACAGATCATTATCAACATTAACACATACAAAAGAGCCCCAAGGTATATTGTTAAATTACAAAAGAGCAGGGCATAGAATATTTATAATACTTCCTGGACAGATATGCAAGAAACCATTAACACTTTACTCCGGACAGCCATGCACAAGCAATTAGAATGGGCACAAGTGGCATCTATTTGCTATCTTGATATCTCACATGATAACGTTTACTTAAGTAGGGCTTTCCCTGAGGGATATGTTGATCCAAGATCTTTGGATATTTGCCTAGAGCTAGAATCAGGAAGAAATAAAGATTAATGCATGTTTTCAAAGAAATGGGGATGTGAAAAGGGCAGAGGGAGGGAAGAAGGAAGGGAGGAAGAGAGAGAGAGAGAGAGAGAGAGAGAGAGAGAGAGAGAGCGCGAGCGAGCGCAGCAGGGGTAGGTAGCAGAATCAAGTCATCACAATTTGCCCAGGACTTTCCTAGTTTTTACCATTGAATGTCTCACATGCCAGGGAACTCTTCAGTCCTGGGCAAACTGGAAGAGCAGGTCACCCTAGCCTGTGTTATGCATTAACTGTATGCATAGGAGAAGCTGACTTTCTTTCCTCTCCACATTCCAGCTTCCCTGTACCTCTGCCTAGAATTCAGGGGTGGGCAAACTTTTTGACTTGAGGGCCACAATGGGTTCTTAAACTGGACTGGAGGGCCAGAACAAAAGCATGGATGGAGTGTTTGTGTGAACTAATATAACTTCAAAGTAAAGGAGTGGAGGGGAGAGCAAGAGAACCGGATAGAACAGCCGGATCCGGCCCGCGGGCCGTAGTTTGCCCACGGCTGGCCTAGATGCTAAAGGGGACCCACAATTGCCTGTCGCCCAAAGTTGCACTTCTATCCTTGCTTTGTTGGCCATATGACCTTTTGGATTAGGATTTATAAAAGTGGGCGTTTTCTGGAGTTTGTGTACAGTTTTATAGGAAGAAAAGCTATTGTGAAAAAACTGTGAGGAAAGGAATTTGGATATGAGGGGGAAAAGTTATTTGTGGGGCTAGGAATAATAAATCCAAAGAGGTTTTTAAGGTAAGGAAAACTTCTTGGTATGTGAGGGCAGGGATAGAGCAGTATTTGTTAGAAAAAGTAAAATGGTATCTATGAAAGTAAGTTAGATAGTAATGGAGTCATTTTAGGGAAAAACTTTCTGAGAACACACCAACCCTTAGAACTACTGGATGTAATCAACAACTTAAACTCCTCTGACACTTTCCATATGACCCACTGGATACTCTGGAGGGAATAGCTGATCAACAGCAGAAAACCTAAATTAGCCCCTGTGGCAGGTGCTGTGCTGTGTGCACACAATCACCCTCATCAACCCTAACAGGGTTAAGGGTCAAGTCCCTGGGGATCTCATTGTTTACAGTGTCCATGGCAAGAGGGAAGCCAAACACTGGGGACACATGTTACTTCAATTTTGTCCCTGAAAGCGGGTACTGTTTCAGATTTGAGAATGGCATCAGAAGCATAGCTATTCAGTGCATGTGTTTCTCATAACGATGTTGGTATTCCTCTCACATATGTCCCCACAGCAACCACTTACTGCAGGAAAGCTGAAGCCATTTCAGCTTGGTTGCATTTTCTAAGACTGTCTACAGAAAGAAATCCTCAATATTATTTACAAGCTGTTTAATCTCTTGCCTTTAGCATTTTTGCCCTTCCAGTGGGTGGCTGTGTTGCTTTTTGCATTGATAGATCAGCAGCTATGCCACTTTTATTCTGCCTTTTGGTCAGTTCATTCAATTGTGTCGCCAATATTTGCTAGGAAATAAATGAGGGTTGGGGTTTCATAGATGAGTTTCACTCTCAGGAAGTAGTGGTACATTAGGGAAGATGGGAAGACCAGCTAATATTATGACATTGTAAGATGAAAGAAGCCTGAGAAGGATTTTATGAAAGTACAGAGGAGGAAAGCTTAAACTCAGGAGGAATTCAGGAATCGCTATTTTAAGGGGAAAGTAGGTGCCCTCGGGGTTTCTGTAAGAGATGAGGGTGGAGAAGACTTACAAGGATAGCAGAACAAGATAGCAAATGCTACAGAGGTGTGGGAGAACTTGGCTTGTTCAGGAAACTGCAAAATGTGGGCTGGAGTCCAGGAGGGCACAGGAAGGCATGCCTGTGGGTGGAAGGAACCTGAAAAGATTCGTGTGAGCAGACAATGTGGGGAAGGTGGGAGAAAGGGCACTTACACTAACTGAGCATTTATTTTGTACCAGACATTTTATATTGGGCATTTCATATTATTCCTCCAATAACCACCTGACAATGTTTGTTACTCCATTATGCTGATGAAGAAACAGAAGATGAGAAAGGTTACACCTACGCTGACCCACAATTTGAGGCCAAGTATATCTAATAACAAAGCCCCTGGTCATTTTACTCCAGGACACTGTTTCTAGGTGAGAAGTAAAGAAGTTTAAACTTGACCTTGAAGGCACTGATGGGTGTCAGTAAGAGAGTGATCACTATATGATCAGAACTGCATTTCAGAAGAAAAGTACTCTGGCAGTTCTACACAAGAGGGGAAACTGGAGGCAGGATAACAGGGAAGGGGCTTTTCCCAGGACAGAGAAACATTTTTGTCTCATTCTTTTTGCAACAAAGGTCAGTGTCTAGGGCAGGGGTGGGCAAACTTTTTGACTCGAGGGCCACAATGGGTTCTTAAACTGGACCGAAGGGCTGGAACAAAAGCATGGATGGAGTGTTTGTGTGAACTAATATAAATTCAAAGTAAACATCATTACATAAAAGGGTACGGTCTTTTTTTCTTTATTTCAATAGTTTTATTCATTTCAAACATTTTAACAAGAAGAATGTAAACACTAATTATTATAATTTGAAACTTCAAAAAATGGAGGAATCATAGCACAATAACATACCTTATATTGAAGATGGCAAAGGCAAAATAAAATTGCCTAACAAAGGAAAGGTACAAAAGCCTTTCAAATTAAACTTAAATATAATAAAATAATTTAAAACTAAAACAAACAGAAAAGAACAAAATGTGTAAACAGTAAATTAAAGATTTTCTTTAGTGCAACTTCCAAATTATGCCCGGGACGTAGATGTAGATGACAATGTAGACTGGGTTGAAAGGTTTTTGGTCTTTAAAACATCAGCTTCAGTGGGAACAGTGTTGTTGGTCTCCTTTTTAGCTAATGCTCTGATACTGTGCTCTCCAGAGGCGTGTCTCCCTACATCACCATGATCACCACGATAACGTGTCTACGCATTCCCAGGGTGATGTCGGGGGACGCGTCTGTGGGCATTACAAGGAGCCTCTGGAAGATTGAGAGGTTGTTCCTTCTACTGAATGGGCGGATATAAATCCGCCCACTCAGAAGAAGGAGCTGCGGCCGTGTTTCCCGACGTTGCCATGTTAACACTGCTGCTGGTGAAGGAGCGGAGGGGAGAGCAAGAGAACCCTCCGCTCTTTCGGCTCCTCGGGCCGGATAGAACAGCGGAACGGGCCGGATCCGTTTGCCCATGGCTGGTCTAGGGGCACCTACAGAAAAATGGAGGTTTCCTTAGGCCTTGATGCTTAGAAACAGGAAGCTAAATATGAGTTAACGAAACTGAAGATGATGGACCCAGAAACTGACCCCACTTGGAAGGGAGGCGGCTTGGGCAAGGGGCATAGGGAAAATTAACAATAAATTTCCAAGATTGAGAAGCACAATTAAAATAGAGGCAGATGCAAATAAATGGCTGGGCTGGTTAGAAGACATCCATTCTTCTCAAGGGCAATAGCTAGAGATGCTGGGAGCAGATGAAGCAGTTGCAACTTGCACTTGTGTAATTACTTCAGAGGGTTCCACTTCTGTTAAGTGATCCTACTGCTTTAGAAGTCTGAGATGATGCCTGGCCCAAAGCTTTCTTTAGCTACATGTCTCAGTGTAGCTATAAATTTCAGTCATGTCCTGCAAATTGGGTCTAGTTAAAGAACTCAGGAATTGGGGTGGTGGTGGTAGTGATTGGCATACATACTCAGATTTGGTGGAGTTAACTTTGTGGATTGAAAATCTGATGTTCATTTTAATTCCCTTTGGGGTTGAAAATATAGGTCCTTCGATATACATTCATTTTGCATAATTGAAAGAGGTAAACCAAGAATCAGACCGTGTTAGACTAAGAACTGCTTTATCATAAGCTCTAGTAAAGAAGGCTGGACTGTTTTTGAAAGAATTAAGAAAAAAAATTTCATGAAGATTTTGCTGCTTCATCTTATTCAGAAATAAGAACAAGAAATCTGTATTCTATAATAATTGGTAAAAGTGTTTGCACCAGAGGATCAAGATTTTGAGATGTCAAGCAAACATTCTTATCATAAAGATTTGGTTACGGAAACTAGAGAAGCAGTAATATTCCTGGACAGGTTTCTCTGATAAAAGGTTAAAACTTCTACTAGATTTTCCCCTTTGGGTCAATGAGATCATCATGCTCTGAAGGGTGCAAAGGTCTGACTGGATTCAGGAATCAACAGTGTTCCTTTGAAGGTAAAAATTATACCTATGCATACATGTTCTACTTGTAAAATCAGAAAGAATCCTGTCTATAAACTATAAATGGTTCATACATACTAAAAATGAGTGTTTTACTTATATGGCGGAAGGAAAGTTTCAGGATCATAAGTGGGGAGAAAATGCAATGTAACTGGTAGACTCAATAAAAACCATTTGGTGATTTTCAAAACTCCTAATAAAAATACATTTTCTACTAATGCTGTTACTTGAAAATTCACAACTGAATATTTCTTTATATGCTTACAAAATAAAAATATCCCAAACAATCGATTATACCACAGTCTAAAAGGCTGTTCAGTTTCTTTTCTGTAGCTAACCTGCTTGCCCAAATAAGCTGTGGTAGCAGTTTTCAGGATGTTCACAACTAAAGCAGCCTTGGAAAAGTAGTTTAGGTGACACTTGTATTTCATTGATTAGGCCCAGAGAGGTAAAATTTTTTTTTCAAGGTCACGTAGTCCTAGTCTGTTATGAACAAGGTCAAGACTATGGACAATTTCAGCCTCTTGTGGGTGTTGTTTTTTTTTTTGTTTTTTTTTTTTGTCGGTTCTGAGGATATTCTTGAGGGGCTTGCCTTGAAAAGTAAATACGATACAGAGGCAACCTGTGGGACTCAGCCTCTCTCCCTCCCGTTTCATCTAAAACAGGTCTGGGCTTTAAACATAGTTATATACTGGGCTTCTTTCTGAAGTAACATTTATTTGAAGGCAGACCTCTTCTGCTAAATGACATCCGTAGATGAGTACATGCTGGACCACAGTGACATAGTGAGCATGTCAGAAGAGAAGATGTTCTGGACATCGATGGGCACTCTACATGTTTCGTAAGGCCGGAACTATGTCCTACTCATCTTGGAATTTTCCTCAGAATCTAACTTGGTGTCTTGGGGCCTAAAGGTGATAGGATCTGGAGGTTTTTGTAGTTATATCTCCAGGGGCTTCCTTCTGATCTCAAATAGTTTATAATTATCTCCTTGTTTTCATCCACTTACCCATGGGGTGTGGCTAGCTGGTGTTTCTTAAGGCCAGCCCTGACTTTTTCCTGACATACCTAATTTCAGGTTGGAATCACAATCTCCCAAACTGTGCCCATCCTGCTTTCTCTGCACATGTGAAATTCACATGAATGAAGAATGAATATTAGGTCAATAACTACAGGGAAAGTGATACAAGGTAACCGAAAGGAAGGTGCATGAGTTCAATCTAGCTTGCCGCTAGTCCTCTTGCTAGAAAAGCGTATGATTGCCTTTTCTCCTCTTTCGCTTGGTATTTTTATTCCTGAGATGTGCATCTCATCCTCTCCTGTCTATAAGGAGGCTCCACAACCCCCAGGCTCCCCAACCTCACTCTTCCTGCTCTTTTAACTCTGTCTGCAAATTAGGTCACTTAGGCTTACAACTGTCTGATGCCCTATATGTATTATTTCCATCTCAAAACCAACTTCAGGTTGTAATCTTCAAATTTAAAGTCCCTTTCACAATTTATTCTGGAAAGCCTGACTTCAGGCAATGAGTGACTAAGTGACGTGACTTCTTGCTAAATTTTCCCTAAAGGTGGGGCCTTTCTGGAACCACACAGAGAGTGGAAACCCCACAGAGTAGTGGCTCTGAAGCTGGGTTAAAGTCTGAGAAAACATTTTATATTAACATTTTTATATTTTTACATCAATGATTACTTTTAAAAGTTATGCTGCACCAGTTATAAAGACAGAAACCTCTTTTGCAGAGATCTTCACAATTAAAAGATCTTTCGTAAAATAAGGCCTTTTAAAGTCAATTTCTCAATCAGAGGTCTTCAGAACTCTTCCCTGAAGCTATTTTCTTGGAGAATCTGGGAATTTCCCCCCATTCAAATGGGATTTCATAATGTTTATAAAGAATGATCTATAAGTAATGGATTTTGGGGGATTAGGTGGGAATAGAAAGCAGCATTGGGAAATGTGCTGTAAAATTTATATTCATAAAAACAACACAGTAATAGAGGTTCTATAGAGAAACTAAATTCCTTTTCCTTTCCTTTCTTTTCCCCATCCTTCCTTTCCCGTTCCTCTTTCCTTCCCTCCCACTTCCTTCCTAGAATCCTCAAATGCTCAGTTACCTCTAAACATTTATTCAAATGCAAACTTCAGTCAGTTTGATTGCCTTTTACAGTAAGAGTTCCATTTTGAAGAAAACGAAAATTAAATGTCACCATCAATAAATCAAGTAAAGGATCAAGTAGATTTATAGCATGGGGCAGAGAAATCGATTTAACATAGGGATTAAGAGGTTATTGAGTCAGCCAGACCCAGACTGCACTCCAGCTCCACCACTCACTGTGCATGTCCCTGAGCGAGTTAATTACCACATCCGCCTAGGATAACACTATGTATCTCCAAGTGTAATTGTGAAGATTAAACGATAATACATACATGCAAAGCTTAGCTGTACCTGGAACATGGTGAGTACTCAATAAATATTATAATTAATATAAGGTTACAAACCATGCACTGCTGATATCATCGTAAAGCAATAAAGCAAAAGATTTTCCAATATTCCACCTAATTAAGCAAATGAGTATTTAAGCAATAATTTAATACATGTGCTTCTAGTGTTGTTTACAATTATCTCATTCAAATGACATTTTGTAAAAACTGTTTGATGCTCCAGCTGCTTAGATCTTAGAACCAGTAATGAATTGCCAGGCTTTGAACTGAGGAACGCTCAAGTCTCAAGAATTCCACAGGGCTGATGTTGGTTCACAGCTTGTCACAATGTGTACCTCCAGGCCTGAAGCTGACCAGCAAAGCAGAATTAGGCAAAGGTACTCCAACTTCCTCATGATCACATACTTCCACTTTAATCCAATTGTAGATGTCAGCCACTTTATTTTTTATTATTTTTATTTTTTTAGCCACTTCTTTTAAAGATCAAAGAACCAAATAAGCGAACCATTAGGAACTTCTCTATAGGGTATAACAGGGAAACATATTTTATGACTTTATTTGTCTAATCTTCTATTGATAAAGAAGTCTCTTCATCCTTAACCAAGGCAGCTAGTTTTGCAGAAAACCTAGTGTGCTGTGGGTCAGGAGATGTAAGTTCTGATGTAAAAATATAATCAGCTGAATATAGAGACAAGCCACTTGCCTTGTCTCTAAAATGGAGCTTGCGATGATGATCAATGAGATCACTTCCAATCACAACAGCCTATTATTTCACACCAAGCGGTGTTTCCAGATGAACTAGAAGGCTGTAAATGGTATAGTCAGAGAAGACAATAATGAGTCAAAGTTAAAAAAGGGTGTATGTATGTCCCCAGAAAGTAATGGAAAAAAATCATAAACATAATTCATTAACTTGTTCAATGAGAAAAAAGATGGGTGGTGCTTTGAATATTAATCTCCATGATATTTCAGCTGTTAAAGTTAGTTTCATAGTTAACTGACTGCATATAACAGGGCTTTGTGTGTATTAGGCAATCATTTTATGAGCATTGACAGTGTCAAAATAATATATCAGCCTAGTTAAGTGACCAACCTGGGTTATAATTTAAAGGGTTTATATGTTTTACACAGGTCTTCAGATTTCCCTTCTAGAGACATTCCTACTTGTCCAATTTAAAACTCTTCTCAAGAAGCTACTTGTTGTTTTATATATGTCCTTGCTCTTTTAAAGAGATGTTAAAACAATGTGTTGTTTTAATTGCAGAATATATACCCATTAAAGATATTCAGTTTGAAAATGCAGAAAAAAAGACTTTTTTTTTTTTTATCTTAAAGAAAATACTAGTAAAGGGTGGATTTAATGGAATGACCATTTTCAAGTGCAAAGTATTATGGTATGTTAGGCACTCTCCATACAGTCTCATTTAATCTTTGTAATGAGACATGGTATTATCACCATTCTATGGGACAGATGATAGAAATGAGGCTAATGGTTGTGTAGTGATTTGCCTGAATTCACCAAGTAACTAAGTTGGGGAAGTGGAATTAAACCCAAATTTGGAAGACTCTGAAATTCCTGCTCTTCCTTCCCATTCTCAGCACTTCTCTGGAATCATGCTTGCAGAGCATGGAGAGCAGGGGGCTGCTTTTATTGATCAGCTCGGATTACTAAAAATGTACACCCATCTTCCCCGTATGATTTTAGAAAAATAGATTCCTAATAAATGAATTTTAAATGCAATTTTACATTCTCCTACTAAGAATGTCAAGTCCTTTGTAGAGATATGAAATCTACTGAATTAATAAAGAAAAACCACGCCAGAGATGTAAAGGGTAAAAGATACCTTATATCTAATTTGATCAAGCCATAATTGAAAATTGATAATTTCACTTAAAAATTCCATGTCCAGGTGAATTATGCAGTATATATAATGAATATAAATATGTTTACAAACAGTTAAGAAAAATTTAAAATATATGTCTGAAGACAAACTTAAAAGGTTTAAATAAAACAAAATCTTGTTCTTATTTTTTAAAATTCTGAAAAAACACACCAAAACTTCAGGAAGCTTTTCTTTCCCTATAAAGAACTTTGAAAATATTAACCCAATACCTTAATGTGGCGATGAGGGGATGCAAAGGAATAAACTAAAGAACTTATATACTTATTAGAGGCCTGGTGCATGAAATTGGTGCACGGGTGGGGTCCCTAGGCTTGGCCGGCGATCAGGGCCAACCAGGGCCAGGCTGATTAGGGCTGGGCCAGAGAGGAGGCGACAGTCGCCGGGCTGGGTGTGGAAGGAACGAACACCAACGCTGTCATCATTGGTGCCCTGCCACCTAGCGGTTCCCCACCTCCCCCACTCCTTCTTCCTTCGCCACCGCGCCACTACCACAGCTCGCAGGCCGATTGGGGCCTGGCGGCTAGGGGAAGGGACCGGGCACAGGAGGTTGGCCACTGGCCCCAAGGAGGGAGCCGGCCCTTGGTGCCCCTGGGAAAGGGGCTGAGTCCGCCACCACCCATCCCCGGTTCCCTGTCTCAGCCCAGGGGCCAGAGAGAGGGACCACGGGAGGTTGGCTGTGGGAGCGCACTGACCACCAGGGGGCAGCTCGTGCATTGAGCGCCTTTCCCCTGGTGGTCAGTGCATGTCATTACGACTGGTCATTCCCGTCGTTCTGGTCACTTAGGCTTTTATATATATAGATATGCATAGCCCACTGGACACAGGCAATAGGGTAGTGAAGACCGGGGTTGGGTAGGGGCTGGGAGGAGGAGGGGGAAGGGAGGGAAATGGGAGATATCTGTAATACTATCAACAAAAAATATATTTAAAAAAATAAAATATTGACTTAATCAGGATAGACACTTTTTATTATGTTTTTAAAAGGTTGCCGGAGAACACGTATTATGCTTGCATATGCATAAAATGTGTTTACACAATACACAAGAAACCTAATATTTGATCCTTTGAGAACATGTTTTGAACTTTGAAGCATGAGAATCTATTAACTATTTAAAATATTTTCAATTATAAAGAAAGTTCTAGACATGAGGGATAATTGCTATCGGTCATGTAGGATGAAAATGTAACACTGTTTAAGCCACTGAAGTAATTTCTTTAAAGTGAGTTAAATGAGTTAGTTGTTTCATCAAGAAATGGTCTGATTCAATTTCTTCCAAATCAAATAATACAGTTCAGTGCAAATTGCTGAAAAAGTTTTGATACTTTTATTTCCAAATTGAATTTAAAGAATTTCTTCTTACTTAGATTACACAGAGAGCAGAAGAGTAGGACTTAAATTTATAATGTAATTGGAAAAGGCCCTCTACAGAAAAACTGCAGAAAACAATTACCTATTGCTTTATTTCCCGAATAAAAATTTTTACCTTAATAAAATAAACAGAAATGCCAAAAAAGCATATTCAAGTCAGCAACTCGTTTGTATCTCTGTCCATAATGTCAATGGGTAAGAATTCATGGCAGTTTCATGTAAATTTTAAAAATTAAGTGTCTTTGCAACTTTTGTTTTAAATATTTCTTAAAATAAAAAAAAGTAAATTTTATAGTATAGTTGAAAACAGAGGACAAAAATTATATTTAAAAAGCAGAAAAGAAATACTTATGAAGAGTTTTCAGTTGAACTAGGGAGACTTTCTTTTTAAAACTCAAATATTGTCAAAGTCAGCTTTAAATAAATGAATAAAATTTATTGTGTGCCAACATTGCCTACATTTATCAATGAGGTGAGCAATGGTAGGGCTGAATTGGCTAACTTGGAATGCATTATGTGTGATTGACAATCTCATCTTGAAGTTGACCATGAAGATCACAAGTTTTGACTCTATTTAAATTGCTAGTCCTTTAAGGCCCCGTTTTTTTCTCCACAATTCTAAATTTGATTTACAAATATTTATAAGTAAACTCAAGAGCTTTAACCTAGTAACTACATTCCCTGTCATTGGTTCTTTTGCAAAATTTCTGTTTCTCTCCAACAATGTCAAGTCAGATACAATATTTAAGTTATTTTTCCCATAAAATTCTATATTTGAATAGCTTTCTCTTGATATTCCTATTCTCTAGGCTCCATAATCTTTCAAGTAAGAGAACCAGTTATGAATAACACCCACACTAAATTATATTAGGCCACCAAAGTGTAATTTATTGGTATAAGGAAATTTTCAAATGTTCTTCTAATTTAGCAGCCACTTTTATTATTTATATCTAAGTTATTTCCAGTTTTTCTTAGTAGAGGAATTTGGTACTCAAGCCAATAATCTTTCTTGGTGATTTTTTTAGTCATGTCACTAATGGAGGTATTTTTAATTAGAAAAAAATTATGTTTTCCTAAATTGTTGACTTTTACTTTGTTGGGATTTTGATGGCAGTGACTTTAGATCCTGATTTTACAATGTACAGGCTGTATGACACTATTTCTATTGAGGGTAAAGGAGAAAAATTATATTGGAAAAGTGGGAAAGAAACACACTTCTAAGAGCTGAAGGAGACTTTTCTTTTTACTTAAACTCCTCAAATTTTACCTAAAATCTCAATTTATTCTTCTTCTCTAAGCCTCTCTGTTCTTATCTGTATCGTAAGGAGAAATGACACATCTCATTCACATGGAACAGAGACAGTGAAAAAACAATGCAAGTAGAAAGCTTAGCTGAGCACTTGGCATAGTAAACACTCAGTACCAGTTATCTGTTACTATTTTAATGGGTATGAATTGTATTTTACATATAACCTGCTCATCCTGGAATAAATCTATAACCAATGAAGACTTTTTAAAAGGTACTCCATCAGCCGTGGGCAAACTTGGCCCGTTTGGTTGTTCTATCCGGCCCGCGGAGCCGAAAGAGCGGAGGGTTCTCTTGCTCTCCCCTCCGCTCCTTTACTTTGAATTTATATTAGTTCACACAAACACTCCATCCATGCTTTTGTTCTGGCCCTCTGGTCCAATTTAAGAACCCATTGTGGCCCTCGAGTCAAAAAGTTTGCCCACCCCTGCCATAGATGATAGATTATTCATTGGACCCATTATAAAAATATATTGGAATATTGGAAATAAAAACATTTACCAGAACCAAAATACATATACATACCAAAATACATACATACATACATATACATATTTAAAATATGTAATTTACATATAGTATAACTGTACACATATATTTTAAAGAATTGGTTTTGTTTTAAATAGCAGAAAAATATTTCTATTATTCTAAAACCACATGTGATTCCAATACACCAATGATGTTTATTTTCTAAACTTTAGATTCTAAAGGAAAAGCTGACTAATATTAGGTTGTAGAATCCTGTGATGCCTTTGCTCAGCATGGGCCTGGGTATCAGGATTATGTGTAAGATATGCCAGACCTATTTTGGTAGTGGTAGAGATCAATAACTAAACTTGGCAATCATCAGCTCATAGAATTTGGTGCTTTGAGTAATGGTATGAATTATTCCCTTCCCCTTTTCTTTAAGAGTAAACTTTAGTTTAAGAATACCATTTTCTCTTAAATTAACATACATCCTCAGGCTTTTAACTAGTCAGAAAAGCAAACACAGAAGAAATGATGGGCAAATGACCAGTGAATCTAAGTGGATACTCTGCACTTAAGTCCCAAACCAATTTCCAACTCAATTTGATAGACAATATGTCCTCTTAATAGTTTAGGGTCAGCAGCAATTGCCAAGCCCTCCTTTCTAGAGTGTTACGTTCTTTCACTAAAGGGCCAGGTTCCTTCAGGTGCTATCTTAGTTAGATTTTAATTTGTCCTAACATTCTTCCAAGAGCTATTAGTACACCACATCACTGTATTCCATTTAACTCCCAAACCACCAAGAGGCTGGCTGCAGCATCAAACAACGCTATTAAAAATACCTCAAGGGAACCTTGGAGTAGGAATTCTAGGCATAAGTTATAGCCTAGGGATAAATAAAGATCGTAAAGACCTTGATTAATATTGAAATGGGGATGCAAGAGAATTTCAGATTTTGAAAAAGCAGTCCATAAGCTTTTCATGTTAGGATTCTAAGGTTGGCCCTCTATAATTGTGCAGGTTAGTTAAAAGACAAGAGTCAACTTTGTCTCTCCCCATCGCCTTTAAATTTCCCTTGTCAACAGGTTTGGGATCAATCATGACTCAGAATAGCTCAGTAAAGATGTCTAAAAGGAAGTCCCCCAACACTGCACATCTTGCAAAGGAACACAGACTCATGAGCATATAATTTTTTAAAAACCTGGATGTCTTTATTGTGCCATCTAAGCAATTACATGGAAATCTTCAGGTGAAATCCCGACTCTAAGGGTTTAAAGTGCAAGTGCAGAAATTAGCACAGCCACAGCTGTGTAAGAGTCCCCAGGCATTTCAAATGGGAATGAATGTTTTGGAAATCTAGCAGACTTAATGGATTAGTCTAGAGTCCTACCTCATGGGAGATGTAAAACCAGAGCTTCAGAGCTGGGAGGAAGATGTTACAATTGTGTCATTGGAGGAAGAGGAGCCCTGTGCCTGCCTTTCAAAGAGACCTTCTCTGGGTGGGAGAACACGAGGGAGAAAAGCCTATGGCTGCTGCTCGAGGTCTGGGTCTCCATCAGAATCATCGCCAACTGAGCACAACAAAAGAAATGGCTTTTTGGCATAAACTTCCTCATTCTTCTTGATGGGACAATATGCCTCTGGAATCTTCTCAGAAGAGTCAGTCTGCTATAAGTCTCTCCCTCCCAACCCCCAAAGACTCCAGAAGCATGGGCAGACTGGGCTTCTTCTGGTCTGCCATTCTCATAGAATTTTCCCTTTATATCACATACTTCAGTGTGAAGTTTTATATTTAGTACTGAGTATTTGACTACATATCTCCCCTCTCCTGGCCCCCAGACTACAAAGACTAAGGACAGGGATAATGCTTCTTCAGTTCGTCATTGCATACCAAGGTCCTTGCTTAGGTCTGGCACGTGGGAGGCCCCTAAGGAATTATTTGTTAAAAAGATGCTGTTCATATTGTTAAACAGACCAGGTCTAGAGATCGAACCCAAAGACAGGCAATTGATGGACTCACCAGTAGCCAAAGGCCTATAATCCATAAATAGAATAAAAATTTGTCTAATTGCATTTGTAAATTTGTAGGTTCCATTTAATTATAATTGTAAATGAGAAATTGCAAATAAGGTAACTGGTATCAGGAGAAGTAAAAAAAAAATAGTTATCTTATATGGTCTGAAGTAAAATTTAGGCTAAAGAAGCTGTGGCCAGCCATGCACAAACTGGGACAATGAGAAAGCTGAGATTATGAAGAGCAGAAGTGGGTACAGAAAAGAAAACAGCCCAGATATGGAAACAAACAAATGGTAACAAACAAACAAATGGCAACCTACAAGCAAAAGATGAATTGCAGTTCTCTAGAATTATGATGATTCCTCAAAACTTATATACCCAAGAACCATGTAAGAATGACGTTTATTTTGATTTAGTTATTTCTAATAACCAAGCTGATCTGCAGCAATGTTCCTATTTGCTGATGAGGGGCCTTTGTGAATTAATGTTGGGAGAAAAGATGCTTACTCTTTGCCAGCAGCTTGGGAATATGGAGTCCTTTCCTGGAATTCTTAGAGTGTTTCTAGGAAAAGACACCAAATTAGTTTGATTCAAGGAAATGAAACTCTCCTTTCTGGTACTGGCTGAGTGAAAATATAGTTACTGGAGTAAAATATAATTTTGTTCAAAGTACTAATACCCCTCAATGTTTACTGCAATTGAATTATACATAGAAATTCTATTTCTCTTGGATCTCGCAGTTTTGGAGTTGGTTTTTATTTGCTGCCTGGAGTTCACCTCCTGATAGTGATCATAGCGAGAGGCATTATCTTTTTCTAGTCACTAGAGACCATGTGGAGTTCAACAAAAACCCAATTTGTGAGATGTCTGGTGGGAATGAAATAGCCTTTTTAATCACTTTATAATCACAGATGCAACTCCTTGTGTATGGGAGCAGAGTGTCACAGGCTCTTCTTGAACATATCCTTGCCTTGTCTGGTGCTTAAAACTGGGGGCCACTCCCATCTTAGAGGAACAGATGTTTGGAAAGCAGAGATGAAAAATGACAAGTGGGATCTGGAGATATCATGAGGGGAGAATGATGCAGGTTTAGGGAATATGGAATTAGTAGGGTGAAGAGGATAAGGAAGGGGATGTGAGATAGGGAACGAGAGATCACCGAGAAATAAGGGAGGGAGAGGGAGAAAAGGGTGGGGGAAAAAGGCAGAGGACATAAGGAAAGGCAAAGTGGGAAAGAGTATAATAAAGAACATAAAAAAAGGAGAGAATGTGGAAGAAACTAAAGTGAACTGTGATGAAGTGAGAGAGAAGCAATGGAATATTGTTTTCAGGGTATAAAATCTGAGATATTATTTCCAGGGTTTGAATCTCAGCTCTATAACTTTTCAGAATACTGACTATGAGCCTCAGTTTTTTCTTCCCTAAAAATTGTGTGATAGATCATTCTACCTACCTTACAAGGTTGTTAAGAGAATTAAACATGATCATGTGTGTCAAATCTTAGCACAGAGTTTGTGTTATTGTCCAGGTTAAAAGAGAAACAAAAGGGCAAAGAAAAGAAGATGGTAGAAGTAGGAAGGAGAGATGTTCAGATAATGGAAGAATAAAAAAGAGAAGTGAATTTCTGCTATTAATTTTAGCCTTTTCCAATATTATATTACAAGTTTCTATGCCTACTATATTATTTCTGTTTTAGTGACACAGAAAAATAAGCATGTGTTGGGCATGAATACCTTTTAAAATGTATCTGTATTCAACTAACACATAGTAGTTTGCATTTCCTTAAGAATTAAAATTATGCCTTGGAAATCAGTTAGATAAAGGCTAAAGTTAAACCAGTCATCCAAAAAATAATTTGTTTATTTTCCTTTCCTCTTTAATGTACTGACTACCCATCTGATGGAATTAACTAAAATCACTGGTTATTTTGAAATGTGTTAACCCAGCTGTAGACAGAAGGGAAAATAGAGCCCCTAGTGTTCTTGGTAATGTATCTTTCCAAGTTTTTCTCCACAACACAAACCACTTCCTCTTGCTTGAAGTCATTTTGCATTTCTCATTAGTCTCAAAGACCAGGGGTTAGTGTTGAGTGCTGAAGCAGCTGTAAGTCCAAAACCATAAAACAATACAACAGAATTGGCCCAACGCATAAAAGGAAGGCACACAGAGTTGTTCTTCCCCTCTCAAGAAAAGAAAAAAGACAGATAGAGGGGTAGGGTACCAAAAGTATGAGAAATATATCAAAGAGATATTTTCTGGCATTGGGGAGAAGGAATAAAACCACAGCCCAAATCAGAAGGAAACGAACTCATTACACTCATCACAGAAATACTCCAAAGTACACTTGGCATGGAAGTGAAGACTTGTCAGATCACAGACATGCCTCTCTACCGTTTCCACAGAGCTGATTAAATAGTGTGCTCATAGACTCACCAATGACAGTGGGACGAGAGGCCAACCTTCACAGACCATTAGGCATTTAAGGCTACCCTTAAATACCACTCAGAATAAACTGAAAGGCATTTTATCCTTTTCGCAATAACGTCCTTTCGTAGGGCCATGTGAGTTATTTAAAATATTGGCCAAGGAAACAGGCCAGTAATAGTATTGCTTCTCACATTTTCCTGATTCTGTTTCAGAGGTATGACAATATGGAGAAGGTTATGCATTATTCACTGCTTTCAAGTTATTCTCTTCTGTCAAAGGGGTTAAGAGGCACAGTTGTTTTTAGTTGTTTTTTTTTAAAAATACACTTTTATTGATTTCAGAGAGGAAGGGAGAGGGAGAGAGAGAGCTAGAAACATCAATGACGAGAATCATTGATTCGCTGCCTCCTGCACGCCCCCTACTGGGGATCGAGATGGCAACCTGGGCATGTGCCCTTGACTGGGAATCAAACCTGGGACCCTTCAGTCTGCAAGCCAACATTCTATCCACCAAACCAAACCAGCCAGAGCAAGAGGCACAGTTTTATAACACTTTCCTTTTTGTTCAGGATAAAGTGTTCAATGTTGGCTTCTACTGCCTATATTTAGTTTCTATATTCTACTTAATAATCATTTGAGAAAGTTCTGAGAAGAGATAAATGAGGACTTTCTCAACTCTAGGTCTATTGGACACATGCAAATTGAACATGATGGTGTCGTAGCATCACACATTCTACAGTGAAGACACAACAAAAGGACTGACATATTATTGGGCAGCATGTTTGAGAATGAAGAGGCATAGACTACAGTTTTTAGAACAATTTCATTAGAGTTATGTTAGAGGTAGGTATGTGGCTATGAAACCAGAGGAGAAGAGCCTGATGGCCTGATCCAGCCTTGCAAAGGGAGAAGGGCTTGGATTTCAGGTGTCATCTTACCAAAGAATGAGGTAAAATTAGCCAGGCAATTAAGAGAGGGAAGTGAGTTCTAGATGGGGAGAAGAGAACAAGCACATGCAGAGAACTGTGAAACATGGTGTGTTGTGAGTGGAAGACGTTTTCTACTGAAACAGTCAGGTGGTAGGGGGTTTTCGGAGAAGACGTGTGATATAGAGCTGGGCAGGGGCCTGTGCACCAATGCAACGAGGTTAGATTTTATCCTGAGGCTGATGGGAGGCACAGAAGGGTTTTAAACAGGGAAGTGACATTTTCAGATTAATTGTTCAACTAGATCAATTTGGTTGCACTGTGGAAGGCAGAGCTAAGGAGAGTACAGCACAGAAAGACTATTTAAGAAAGTGGTTCTCCAATTTATTTATAGTAAGAAATATATCTTTAAAGAAAAATATCTATGTGTGTACGTAGTGATAATTTTATAAGACAATACTTATCATTGATAATATAGATGTGGTTTTATATTCCACTATTTTTTAAATAAAATTCTATATAATTTATTTATTTATTTATTTTTTTACAGAATGCTAAATGCAACTGAAGTTTCCAAAATACTATTTCAGGCACTACTTCTGTAATGCAGGGAAAAGCTGGTGAGTGCCTGAAGTTTTAGTGAGTTGGAAAAGTGGACAGATTTGAGAAGTATTTCAAAAATAAAATAAAAATATACTTATTTATTTGATGGAGTAGTATATGATCTCCAAGTTTCAGTCTAGAATAAACGTGCTTCTGAGACAGAAACAAATTTTTCAAAGAAATATGTGAATCCAGCTTTGAATATATGTATTTAAGTGGTAGAATATTATCAAGTATTGGACTTTTATATGAATGAGTCTGATAATCAGGGCAGAGATCTGAGTAGAGATAGAGTTTTAGGAATCTCCTTCACAAGATGGGGCTAAAACTACTGAAGCACATAAAAGCATTTGGAGAGTGCACAAATAAAAAAAAGCAATGAGTCAAAAATAACCTTCCAGAGTACTCATGTTTAAGAGGGGAGGAAGACAGATCATGAAGGATGGTGAGAAAGAGTGTTTGGGGAAGCAAGAAGAAAGTAGAATCACCTGGGAGAGAATGGCTCTCAATAAAGATGTGCTGAATAAACATTTACTGGATAAATGAATGAGGAGAGAGTTTCAGAGGAAGACAAGGATGGAGAAGGCAAGTAAGAGCTCATTGGGAACAGTGGTGGGGCAGTTGGAGCAGAGGTGGTGTGAGGGTTGAGGAGTGCATGGGAGATGAGGAGGGGGAACAATTTGACTTAGAAGGGAAGGACAAAGAACTAGCTAAAGGATCATTAAAGGGTCTGTTACTGAACTTTACTATTGTTTTGTATTGTTTTTAAGATTGAGAGAGACATGAATGGGGAAAGAGTCAGAAAAAAGAAGAGGCTGAAGATAGAAGAAAAAGAAAGGAAAACAGGTGAACCAAGGACCTGGCGGTGCTGACAGGAGATAGAAGTAAGAGCACAGATGCAGGGGGTAACTTAGAACAGAAAGGAAAAGGGACACATTATCTGCTGAGACCAGAAGGAGAGAGAGAAGGTGGGTATGGAAGGCAACAGAGGATGTAGGCGCTGAGAAAGTCTTGACAATGAGTTTTTCCATTAAGCAACAAGTAAAATAATTCGCTAAAAGGTGATGAGCAGATGCTGGGTGAGGAGGCTTGAGAAGGGGAGAATGTCTGGAATGGGTACCAAGAAGACTGAGAGAAAGCAAAACAGGGATCAAGTGTCAAGTGACAGAGGGTCCAGCTGAGGTGAGTGATCTTGATTTTATTGGAATTTCAGCTTGAAGTGATGTGGAATTCCCCTCATCACCCTACCCACTCACCTGAGAAGTTCAGGTAAATTAGTGGAGAAGGCAGATGACAAGACTTGACTGAGTATTGGGTGTTCCTCAAAATGTATAAGAAAAACAGGATGGCAAAGAATTTGAGAGAGACCGACTGGGTAGGCAAGAAGGAGAAGGAGAGGGTAGGAGGAGGCTCATACTTTATTTACCCATCTCCTTTGCAGCTAAACATGGCATATGGGTAAATTTGAGTCAAGGAGATGTAAACAGAAGCATTATGTGGGATTTGGGGGAAGACTCTTTCCAAAGGAGGGGCTGTGCTATTCTTCCTCTCTTCCTCCATCGTGCTGCTGGAAATTTATATGTGATGGCTAGAGCTCTCGGAGTCTTCTTGAACATGACGGCAAAGCCCATAAACCAGGGATAGTGAAGGAATTATCTCCACCCAGTAGCTGTGGGATTCTAATGACCTTAGAGCAGCCACACCAGCTCTGGACTGCCCACTCTGGGTCTGTTTTTTAGAAAAGGGAAATAAATTTCTGTCTTGATTAAAGCATAAATTTCAGGTCTTTTACTATAGCAGAACCAAATTCTAGCTATTATGTATATATAGCAACTGGAGCACTTACACGGCCACCTTGGAAGAGAATGTTAACCCTCCATCATGTCATGCATAAGCAGAGAAAATATTTGATAGTGACCAAAGGAGCTTTGATCTTTCAGGAGATTATGGACTGCTCTTGATTTGGATGGACAGAAAACAATAGTCAAAGCCACATGGATGTTAATTGTTTTTGCCTGTTACACCAACCAGTCAGTCTTCTTTGCACTTTTTATAAAGAAATGTATTAAAATTAATGACAACATCTATACCCAGGACTGCACATTTCCCTTGTCTTATACTTTTTTTCCCCTCCCCGAAGGGTCAGCATTCTCACCAGTCAGCATAAAATGGAATAAGCCCAAGCCTAGTAAATCACTTATATTGCGTTGTTTAAAAGTGACTAAACAGGGAGGGAATAATGGCGGCGGAATAGACAGACGTGTTCCGAGCCTTGTCCCGGAGCAGAAAGAAAGAACAGCTGAGGGTCGCGCAAGGAGTGTTTGTTGGCTGGTTGGGAGACAGCTGAATTCCAGAAGGAGGTGGGGGACTGCTGAACGGGGTTCCCCTGACCTGGCAGCACGAACTGCGGCTGGGTCCCCTCCCGGAGCTGCGGGCTTGGACGCGGAGTCTGCGCCATCTTGATCCGGAAAGTGGAGCTTATCTGAAGCCTGAGAATCCACAACTGCGGCACCCCAGGAACAGCTGCGAGCCCCAGAACAACGCTCCCCAACTGGCGCAAGCACACGGGTTCAGAGGAGCTCTACACTCCACCACGGAAAGGTCAGATTTCGCCTGGGATAAGGTGAGGTCTCTGGTCCCGGCGGGAGAGAGGAACGCGCGTTTTGCGGGAGCTGGAGGACCAGGGAAGTCTGTGCCTAGAAAAATCCGTGGCTGTAGGGGCTGGCGTGATCTGTGACTGTGGAAAGGGGTCCTCAGAGCTGCTAAGAGAAGGGCACTCTAAAAAGCAACCCATTTTGATCTGAAGTGCAGGGACACCCTAAGAATTTCAGGCAGTCCAGACTTACGCGCAGCCCGTGCGCTCCCTGGGTGCCTGGGCTTACTCGCAGTCCCGGAATTCGCACACTTGGGCTTTTTCCTCTTCAAATCCTTGCATCTGATTACTAAGCCCAATACATAGGATCACCCAGTTGGGGACACCCTGGGAGACTGCAGGGGAAGGTTGTTTTTCTGGAACCTGGGGATCGGAGCGGGGAGTGACCATCAGAGAGCCAGCTCTGAGGCAGCCCACTCCCACAGGCCCGTGGCGAGTGCCACAGGGAAAGAAGGCTCTAACACTGCCTAGAGAGGCCATAGATAGACCCGGAAGTCAATCCAGAAACACTGCCACCCAGGGGCTGAATCACAAATTGACTCTTGTGTAATCAAAAATAAAAGAATACGAGAAATTAAGACACACCGCCTGCTTAAAATCAGGACTGGCTTACAACACCGAAGAGCAGTGGAACGCAGGGAACTGCAATACTGTCTGGACTGAGAAACAGGCGTGCCAAACAGAAAAACAGAGGAAGTGAATGACCTTCACTACTCCACATTTTATTTTTCCCTTTAATTTTTTTTATTTTTTTATTTTTTTAAAATTTTCATTTTTTGCATCTTTTAATCAAGAAACTTTTTTTTTCTTTTTTCATCACTTGATTTTACCTTTTTAATGATTACATTTTTATTTTCAATCCGTATTATTACTACTGCTATTTTATCTTTTTTTTTTTTTTTTTTAAAGTGTCATTTTATTTTCTCTTCATTTTATTTTGGGATTAGGGTTCTACATTCTATTTTTTATCTTTCCTTTAGCATCGTTTTACTCTATCTCAACTCTACCTTTAGGCCATCACTCTCTTCCTAACCTCCCCCTTTTCAGTGTCCTGTTTGTCTTACCCTTTTACTGCTTTAGATTTTCCCTATTCTTTCTGTTTACCCCTTGTTAAAATTTCACCCTACTTACATATCTAATCTCCAATCCCCTGCTCCAAGTCCACATACACCTTTCCCTTCGCTGTCTGAGTTATCCATAAACTTGTCCTTATCTCTGTCCTTTTGTTGTTGTTTGCTTGAATGTAGATTATATCCAATTTTTATGCTTTTTTTGTGAGATTGTTTTGCTTATTATTCTTTTATTTATTTTTTTGTTTGTTTTTTGCTTCAGCTTTCCCTTGCCTCACTCCATATTAGTTGGTGTTGTAGTTTGTACTAATCCCCAGGCACTTGTTGCTGGCATTTGCTGGGATTAGTGATTGTTCTATTGGAGTTTTATCCCCAATATATATAGTCTGTTCCCCTTTCTCTCTTAGTCTCTTTCTTGTCTCTCTTACTTTTTTTTTTTTCTTTTCTCTTTACTTTCCCTTTTCCCAATTTCATTTTCACACTCCTTTTTTCTTTTTTTCTTTCTTTTTTCCTCTTCTTCTTTCTCTTCTATCACCTAATTTGCCTTTCTCTGGTGGTCACCTTTATTTGAGGTTATTAATATCGTGAATACATTCCTGTTCAGTGCCTTGTGAGTTGTACCTGGTAGTGCTGTATTTTGTGCCTTTAAATCAACCCAGGAGAGAGAGAACTACATAACCAGACACCCAGAGAAGAGAGACCATGGGGAGACAAAGAAGCAGCCCGCATATGAAAGAAAAGCAGGCATCACCAGAAAAGGAAGTAAACGAAATGGAGGCAAGCAACCTTCCAGAAAAAGAATTCAGAGAAATGGTCATAAGGTGGCTGAAAAGAATGGAAGACAAATTCGACAATATGAGCAAGAACCAAGAGGAAATGAAGAAGAACCAAGAAGAAATGAAAAATGACATCGCTGCTGTAAAGAACTCAATAGAAAGCATCAAGAGTAGACTAGAAGAAGCAGAGGACCGCATCAGTGAGCTAGAAGACAAGATGGAAAAAAATACCCAAGAAAAGCAACTTCTAGAAAAAAAAATTAAAAGGCAGGAGGAGAGTCTAAGGGAACTTTGGGACAACACGAAACAAAACAACATCCGCATAATAGGGGTTCCAGAAGGAAAGGAAGCTGAGCAAGGAATAGAAAACCTCTTTGAAGAAATAATGACAGAAAATTTCCCAGATATAGGGAAGAAAAAACCCACACAAATCCAAGAAGCTCACAGAGTCCCAAGCAAAATGAACCCCAAAAGACCGACGCCAAGGCACATTATAATTAAATTGGCAAACACCAACGACAAAGTAAGAATCTTAAAAGCAGCAAGAGAGAGACAGAAAGTTACATACAAAGGAACCCCCATCAGACTAGCAACTGATTTCTCAACAGAAACTCATCAGGCCAGAAGGGAATGGAATGAAATATACAAAGTCATGCAAAGGAAGGGGCTGAATCCAAGAATACTGTACCCAGCAAGGCTGTCAATCAAAATTGAAGGTGAAATCAGGAGCTTCACAGACAAAAAAGGGCTAAGGGAATTTATTACCACCAAACCAGCAATGCAAGAAATGCTAAAGGGTCTACTGTAAAAAAGAAAGAAAGAAAGAAAGAAAGAAAGAAAGAAAGAAAGAAAGAAAGAAAGAAAGAAAGAAAGAAAGAGGAAGCGAAGAAGTAACACAGGGGTAAAGAATAGGAATGGCGACAAATAAGTACCTATCAATAATAACTTTAAATGTAAATGGATTAAATGCCCCAATCAAAAGACATAGGGTAACAGATTGGATAAGAAAACACGACCCATATATCTGCTGTCTACAAGAAACCCACCTCAGAAAAAAAGACGCACACAGACTGAGGGTGAAGGGATGGAAAAAGGTTTTCCAGGCAAATGGAACTGAAAAAAAAGCTGGGGTAGCAATACTTATTTCTGACAAATTAGATCTCAAACTGAAGGACATAACAAGAGATAAGGAAGGCCATTTCATAATACTAAAGGGAGCAATCCAACAAGAAGAAATAACTCTGGTAAACATATATGCACCCAATACAGGAGCACCCAAATACATAAAAAAACTCCTGGAAGATATCAAGGGAGACATTGACAGCAATACAATCATAGTAGGAGACTTTAATACCCCACTATCACCATTGGACAAATCCTCTAAACAAAACATCAGCAAAGAAACATCAATCCTAAATGACTCACTAGACCAGATGGAATTAATTGACATCTTCAGAACATTTCACCCCAAAGCCACAGAATATACATTCTTCTCAAGCGCACATGGGTCATTTTCAAAGATAGACCATATGTTGGGACATAGGCAAAGTCTCTTCAAATTCAAGAAGATAGAAATCATATCAAGCATCTTCTCAGACCACAGTGGCATAAAACTGGAAATCAACTACAATAAAAACAACCCAAAGAAATCAAACACATGGAGACTAAACAGCATGCTATTAAACCATGACTGGGTTACCAGAGAGATCAAAGAAGAAATAAAAAACATCATGACAACAAATGACAATGAAAACACTACAATCCAAAATCTATGGGACACAGCGAAAGCAGTCTTGAGAGGGAAGTTCATAGCTCTACAAGCCTACTGCAAAAAACAAGAAACAGGGGTAATAAATTACCTAACCCAACAACTCAAAGAGTTAGAAAAAGAGCAACAAGAAAAGCCCAGTGTAAGCAGAAGGAAGGAAATAATAAAGATCAGAGCACAGATAAACGACATAGAGACCAAAGAAACAATACAAAAGATCAACAAAACCAAGAGCTGGTTTTTTGAAAGGATAAACAAGATTGATGAACCTCTAGCCAGGCTCACCAAGAAGCAAAGGGAGAGGACCCAAATAAACAAGATCAGAAATGAAAGAGGTGAAATAACAACAGATCCCGCCGAAATACAAAGGATTGTTAAAAAATACTACGAACAACTCTATTCCAACAAACTGGACAACCTGGAGGAAATGGACATATTCCTAGAAAAATATAACCTTCCAAAACTCAATCAGGAAGAATCTAAACAGCTCAACATGCCAGTAACTATGGAAGAAATTGAAGCAGTCATCAAAGAGCTTCCGGCAAACAAAAGCCCGGGGCCAGACGGCTTCACAGGAGAGTTCTACCAAACATTCAAGGAAGAACTAAAACCTATCCTCCTCAGACTATTCCAAAAAATTCAAGAGGAAGGAACACTTCCAAGCTCCTTCTATGAAGCCAGCATCACCCTAATACCAAAACCAGATAAAGACAACACAATGAAAGAGAATTACAGGCCAATATCCCTCATGAATGTAGATGCCAAAATCCTCAACAAAATTCTAGCAAATAGGATCCAGCAGTACATCAGAAAGATCATACACCATGACCAAGTAGGGTTTATCCCAGGAATGCAAGGATGGTACAATATCCGCAAATCAATAAATGTGATACATCACATAAACAAATTGAGAGATAAAAATCACATAGTCATATCAATTGATGCAGAAAAAGCATTTGACAAAATCCAACACCCTTTCTTGATAAAAACTCTCAACAAGGTGGGAATAGAAGGATCATACCTCAACATCATAAAAGCTATATATGATAAACCCACAGCTAACATCATACTCAATGGGCAAAAACTAAAACCATTTCCCCTAAGAACAGGAACAAGACAGGGATGCCCACTCTCACCACTCCTGTTTGACATAGTACTGGAAGTATTAGCCACTGCAATTAGACAAGAAGAAGAAATAAAAGGCATCCAAATTGGAAAAGAAGAAGTAAAGCTGTCCTTATTTGCAGATGACATGATATTGTACATAAAAAACCCGAAAGACTCCATCAAAAAACTAACAGACTTAATAAATGATTTCGGCAATGTAGCAGGATACAAAATTAACACCAAGAAATCTATGGCATTTCTATACACCAACAATGAACTTACAGAAAGAGAGACTAAAAAAGCAATCCCATTTTCCATCGCACCAAAAAAATTAAGATACTTAGGAATAAACCTAACCAAGGAGGTAAAAGACCTATATGCGGAAAACTACAGGACACTGAAAAAAGAGATAGAGGAAGATGTAAACAGATGGAAGAACATACCATGTTCATGGATTGGTAGAATCAACATCATTAAAATGTCCATACTACCCAAAGCAATCTATAGATTCAATGCACTCCCCATTAAAATACCAACGGCGTATTTCACAGACCTAGAAAGAACTCTCCAAAAATTCATCTGGAATAAAAAAAGACCCCGAATAGCCACAGCAATTCTGAGAAAGAAGAATAAAGTAGGAGGGATCTCAATACCAGATTTCAAGCTGTATTACAAAGCCACTGTCATCAAAACAGCCTGGTACTGGCACAAGAACAGACATATAGATCAATGGAACAGAATAGAGAATCCAGATATCGACCCAAACCAATATGCACATTTAATATTTGACAAAGGAGGCATGAGCATACAATGGAGTCAAGACAGTCTCTTTAATAAATGGTGTTGGGAAAATTGGACAGATACATGCAAAAAAATGAAACTAGATCACCAACTTACACCATACACAAAAATAAACTCAAAATGGGTACAGGACTTAAATATAAGACGGGAAACCATAAAAATACTAGAGGCATCCACAGGCAGCAAAATCTCAGACATATGCCAAAAGAACTTTTTCAGTGATACTGCCCCTAGGGCAATGGAAGCCAAACAGAAAATAAACAAATGGGACTACATCAAAATAAAAAGCTTTTGCACAGCAAAAGAAACCATCAACAAAACAACAAGAAACCCCACTGTATGGGAGAACATATTTGCAAATGGTATCACTGATAAAGGTTTAATTTCCAACATCTACAGGCAGCTTATACAACTTAATAAAAGGAAGATAAATGATCCAATAAAAAAATGGGCAACGGACCTAAATAGAAGCTTTTCGAAAGAAGACAGAAGGAAGGCCAAGAGACACATGAAAACATGCTCAAAGTCACTAATTATCCGAGAGATGCAAATCAAAACAACAATGCGATACCATCTCACACCTGTCAGAATGGCTATCATCAACAAATCAACAAACGACAAGTGTTGGCGAGGATGCGGAGAAAAAGGAACCCTCGTGCACTGCTGGTGGGAATGCAGACTGGTGCAGCCACTGTGGAGAACAGTATGGAGTTTCCTCAAAAAACTGAAAAAAAAAAAAACTGAAAATGGAACTCCCATTTGACCCAGTAATCCCACTCCTAGGAATATATCCTAAGAAACCAGAAACACCAATCAGAAAGGATATATGCACCCCTATGTTCATAGCAGCACAATTTACAATAGCTAAGATTTGGAAACAGCCTAAATGCCCATCAGCAGATGACTGGATCAGAAAACTATGGTACATCTACACAATGGAATACTATGCTGCCGTAAAAAAGAAGGAATTACTACCATTTGTAGGCACTTGGATGGAATTAGAGAACATTATGCTAAGTGAAATAAGCCAGTCAATGAAAGAAAAATACCACATGATCCCACTCATTTGGGGATAATGAAAAACATTATAAACTGATGAACAAAAAGATAGTTACAGAGGCAGTAAAGCATCAAACAGACTGTCAAATTACAGTGGTAAGGTTAGGGAGAGGTGGGGGAAATAAGAGATCAACTGAAGGACTTATATGCATATATATAAGAGTAACCAACGGATGCAAAACATTGGGGGGTGAGGGCATGTATGGGAGTGGGGTGGGGGTGGGGGGCAATGGTAAGATATGTACACATATAATACCTTAATAAAAATTTGAAAAAAAAAAAAATAATAAAAAAAAAAAATAAAAGTGACTAAACAGCTGTAGTGTTCAAGGGCAGCTGAATCATCTGCCAGGGTCACATGTGTTTCACATGTCAAGTAATGTATATGGGTTCCACTCCATCCAGGATTGTACGGAAAAAGACATTTGCAAACAAGTGACCTGAAGCCTTGTCTCCAAACAGCTGCTATGGTTATGGAGATAGGAGTTACTGTTGTAAACCATTTGAGTTTAGGACTATGTTTCCAATCACTCAAAAAAGTCATTATAAATCACAGTGTTCACAGCAAGGGGGTCAGTTTCTGATCATAATGACTCTCAATAAGTACTCAATCAGGATAAAAAGTAATAGTATGTAATTGTAATTATCACAATGACCTGGTTCATGTGCAAGTGGGAAGAACGTGTACTGGGTATAAAAACAACACCAACCAAACTGGTAATTAAGATGGAATCTAGTTAAATAGCTGAAGAGAGAGGACTTCAAGTAACGAGACTTCACTAATATTTTGCCCTCTAATTCTTGCTCCAGGCAACACTGACTAGAAGCACAAGGGTGACTCCGGGATGCTAATAACTTCCTTAACAAGCTGGAGTAATTGGTATAATGGAGCCAGACTAATGGAACTGAGGGGATGACCTCAGTATTTAAAGAGTTTAGAAACAGAAAAAACTTTTTTTTTTTTTAAAAAAAAATCACATTTTAACTCAGAGCATAGTTAGAGAGTATCTGGTTCCAACAGAGAGAAAGAAAGGGGTATTGATTTTTGTGAGCAGCTTTAGCACTGGGTTCTCCTAATTCAAAAGATATAATTGGCTTTGAATTCCTGAGTTCTCATAAAGTTGTTGGTATATGCTCTTCAAAGCCTAGGATCGGCCTCCCCATCTTGTTTGTATTTACTAGTCCTGATGATCTTTCATGTGGGACATATGCTGGATAAAGATTGCTTCTGAGCATTGAACTCCTCTCTGCAGGTTTCAAGGTTGGTTGGCTTTTGTAAGTAAAATCATAGTTACGTCCAAGTCGGAGGAGTAGGTAGTGCAGACAGGCATAGACAGATACCCACTCTAGCTAAGTATGGGCTCCAGTCAAGCTGGAAAAGGTCTCTCAGCTCTGAGTCACTTAGATAATCGAGTCCCTGAACATGTTTCTGTCACTAATATTTTGTTGCTCTAGGCAACCATCAAGTCCACGTGAAGACTTCTGCCAACTGGAGAGGATGACTAGCCAGAAGAGCCAGAATTTTCTTTTAACTCTTTGTTGAAAACTCAAAATAGCAAAAGTGTCAAGGGTATCTTCTAAAAGATCCATATTGGGAAAAGTGGAATTCATGCACTGACTTAGTGTATCTTTTATCCACTTCTTAGAGAACTATAACTAAAGAAAATAAAGGCAATTCATCAAAAGCATGAATTAAAAAATAGTGAAGCATTATTAAAGAGCTAGGTGGATCCTTAGATATCATCTAATCCAATATCTTCATCTTATAGAAGAAAAATCAGGTTACGTTACTGACCAAAAGTTAAGCAGGAAGCTAGTGACAGAGCTGGGATTATAGCTTTGGTCCCTAAACCCTGATGTCATTGCTCTTCCTATAAGTTTCATAACCCAGTGCCAGATGCAAAATGAAGGAATGCTAATAAATCACAAGTAATCACCTCTTTTGTAATAACAAATGGTCTTGGATGAAAACTGGCACTTTGTGGGGTGCTGGGAGCCATCCCTGAGCCTCTGTGGCTAGGTGGTGATCATTCATTAACACACCGGTGTCACTACAAAAGTCTGGCTAGGCAGGATTTGGAACTAACTCAAAAGTATCTGGAAAATGTTCCAGGTCCATCATTGCTTATTATCTGGATTTGATCTTTGCCTCCTCTGAATTCTTTAGACACTTACACTATGTGGCACAACCCTGAAGCTATCTATGATGCTTGGTATCTTTTTCTTTATCTTGCCAAGTTCGTAGGGATGGGACTATGTTGGATTCTCTTCTATTTTCCTGAAAACCAAAGTACGAAGTTATAGTGTTTTTTGTTGACTGATTGATGATGAATCGATATTACATTTATTAGCTCTAGCAGTATAGTAACAACCTACTTATCCAGAGATTAATTATCCATGAACTCACTATTCCACACCAGTAAATAGATGGAAAGAACCCCAGAACAGTACAGTAAAGGCATTTAAACTGGCAGTTATAAAAACTGTCATGGGGATATAAAGTACAGCACAGGGAATACAGTAAATAATACTGTAATAATGTGTGTGGTGTCAGGTGGATACTGGACTTATCGGGTGATCACTTTGTAAGTTATAAAAATGTCTAATCACTATGTTGTACATCTTTAACTAATATAATATTGTATATCAACTATAATTGGAAAACATTTTTAAAGTTGTTATATGCATTAAAAATTCTAAAGCCCTGCCTCAGATATAAATTGTCCCCAAACCCACTTTTATTTAATTAATTGGCTCTTCTTTTAGACTCAATGAAATGGCCTGGTAATCTGATTTGCCAAAAAAGAAAAAAAACCCAGCAGACCAGAAGAGATCCCGCCAAGGCCAGGCCCATCCAGTAAAAATATCAAAGGTGATGATTGGGAGGAGCAGATGAGACATTAAAGTGCAGCAAAATTTACTTGGGGATCTTTACTGTTAGGGAAAAAATTATGCATCATCACCTCCTTAGGGCACCCGTGAATGACAGAGAACTATAAACGTGGATGTGAATGGTGATGACCACTAGAATGATATTCAGTGCCCAGCTTTAAGAGGTTAAGGAAGAGTACATCTTTCAAAAATTTCATTCCAAATTGTCAAAATAAGAACCTTGGTTTTCTAGAATATTTCACTCATGGGACACTTTCTCTTTAAATAAAATATAGGTAATGTAGGCATGGAGATAATTCAGTCTTATATTTCACACTGGAATCCAGGTATTGACATATTTTTATCCTATATATAATCCTATATGTCCTACATCAAATACCAAGGATTTAAGGTTTCAGACATTGTCAGAACCATTTTACATCCACTCAATAAAATCATTCAGTTAGCAGTTCCTAAATGCTTGCTACCCACCTATCTTTCATCTTTTGCAGCTATCTCTTCCTTCATATACCTGCTATCTAGCTATTTTGCTTGTGTAGGGCCTTCATTAGATATTATTCTTGGACATTGCTATTGTCCTCTAACTGGTCTCTGAACCTTTAATGTTTTCTTCCTTCACTCTTTGGAATTTTTGAAAGATTCCCAGGTAATTCTAATAAACAGACACATTTGTGAACCACTACCCTAAATGCTTAGCACACCATTCATTTGACTCTTAATTACACCCTACAATGGAACTAATTCCTTTAATGGCAGACATCATATGCCTGTGATTTCTGAGCTTAGCTGCTCTTCAAAAAATAGTTGTCGTTTAATAAATAGTCACTGTTAGTGAAAAGTATGATCCCTCCCATTTCCATTTTCTCCCTCCATTTATTGAACAATGATTTGTGAATTCTTAGGGGCCATTTCTTCCACAAGACCTTCTGCTTCTTGCATTGGATCTCCAGCAGAGGGGTGCTAATGTTTTCTCTGCTCTTCTTTCTAGAGGTGCTATACTTCTTTGCCAGGACACACAGAATCTACCCTTCTTTGAAGGTCTGATTTGGAAGCAGATTGGGCTACCTTTGCACAAAGGCATTTTAAATGTGCAGGTGTGACTGCCCAAAATAACAATACTTTAAACTTTACAGACCCTTCCATTGAATGATATAAAAACAATTCAGCTTGTAAAGCCTTAGAAAGCTAGAGGACAAAATATCCAATTGACATATAAATGGGGATTTACTGCATTGACTGTGCTGGTGGTTTGTTTCAAGTCCCCAAGCAATGGAAGGTTTAAGCAGAGCCCTGGCCAGTTTGGCTCAGTGGGTAGAGCGTCAGCCTGCAGACTGAAGGGTCCCAGGTTCAATTCAGGTCAAAGGCACATGCCTGGATTGTGGGCTCAATCCCTAGTAGGGGTGTGTGCAATCCCCAGTTGGGGGCGTACAGGAGGCAGATGATCAATGATTCTCTCTCATCATTGATGTTTCTGTTTCTCTCTCCCTCTCCCTTCCTCTCTGAAAAAAACTGCTTTCTGCAAGTTATGTATGCAAATAGTGATATTTAAGTTTGAAAATCTTTAAGGGAAGCTAATTCTTTTATTTTTTAAATTTTTGCTGTATTTTAGTTAGCAGTTTGCAGACACTTAATTTGTGTTCAGAAACAAATAATTTGCGCCCCTTCCCTCCCCTTAATTTGACCAAGCATTAGCTTCTATTTGATGTTCTAAAGTAAGGAAGCTCATTGAACAAAGTTAAATGGACCTAATCTAAACTTATCTAATTGATTTTTAAATGAACAAAATATGTCATGCAATTCTGTTTGATTCTTTTGGTTATTATTATTCAAATGTGTAGCCAAGAACCATGTTTTCCCCCCAAAATCTTACAAAGCTAATCTTTTTCTGGTTTTCTCCTGGCTTCATTCACTCCTTTTCCTCACATTTTCATGAGCTCAAGACCACTAAGGTTCAGAGTGGGAACTGAGGAACATTCCCATTTTCCCATACTTAAGTCTCTTGTAAAGCAAATATTTGTTATAAGCAAATGTGTCTGAGGAATGTTTATCAGACTAGGTTTTTATTTGGCTTTGTCCTAGAATATTAGTTTTTTATAAAATTTTTTGCCCCATTTCAATGGTTTCTTTGATGTCTTGTTTTGACCAGCTGCTATGCTTTTTGTGGCTGTCCATTTACATCACTTTTAAAAATGGTACATAAATGAAATTTGAACAAAATGAACAGTGCTTTCACATTGTTTCAAAATCAAACATGTTCCTAAGGAATCTGATTTGTGGCAGATGGAGAACAAAACCTTCCAGAGGGAGGGCTGTTAAATGAGTCTTAATTACTTGCACATGAAAATATAGTGACTAAGATTGTGTGCACAATTAGGAATTTAAACATGGAGCAAAGAACTGACGTGGAACCAGGCAGACATTTTTGCAGGCATAGCTAGTTTCTTGGGAACACAGACAATAGAAGGCACATTAGTAAAGGAAAACAGTGTTAAGAGAAATTTAGTTGTCTTTCCTTCATTCTTCCTTATGTCAAGCTTCCAACTCTAAAGATGATGCATTTGTCTTTAAAACTCACTGATGAAAGTGTCATAGTACACTCAAGGAACAAAAGGTTTATTCAAGAACTAGAATTTCTTTTTTTAGTTCCTACTGTGCACCAGATACTACTAGGCTTGGTGATTATTCATCTCATTTAACCCTTATAATAACCCTCTGAAATACTTTTGTTATTATCTACATTTTATAGATGAGAATATTGAGGCCCAGAGAATAGCCTGTCCAAACTCAAAAGGCTAACAAGGGGAAGAGTCAGGATTCTCTGTATTGATTTAGTGAATTCAAAGCTCACCCTCTTAGAATGCCTAGCTACTTCCCTGAGAAAAGATATGGACCTTTTTATAAAACTAACACTAAGGTTGGCTCTACTTTCAATTTCAAGTCCATACTGCCTTCCCTTGCATTGGGTGACACAGCATGGTGAGGACGGTGCACAGGCCAGAGATGGCTAGGTCTCCTCAGGGCTGAGATGACAGATATAGAGACAGAGGCCAGGGCCTGCTACAGCTGTGGTTTAAGAAGTTTGTTCAGAACATGGGGTGAGGAGTTCGGTGGTCAGGCCAGCGCCTTCGTGGCTCTGTAGGGGCAGTGAGGTGCTACCTGACTAGCTCTGCCACAATGTGGGCCACTCATTCTAGGTCCCATGGAGCCTTGGGGTTGGGCCATCCTCCTTACAATGACTGACTTTCCAAGTGAGTAGGTTGCAAAGTGTTCTACACTGAACTTTCATTGATCTTCAGAGACTTGAATCCATCTCATCCCATTGATAAACCTAAATGCCTTTTCTTGGGACCTCAAATTCTCCTTCAGATTCTTTCTCCTTTGGAAACCTGAGCATCCCTGGAATGGAGGTATATGATGGTTCTAAGGGACCTTTGATGAATGCCAGTGTGTGGATATTCAATGAACCATCACATGAATTTAAAAACCCAACTCATTCACATACTGGGGGGAGGGAGGGGGCTACTTACATGTTCTTCTAAAAAAGTTGAGAGGTTTACACAAAAACCCTTCTTTTTCTATTATTCTGTGTTCCTTAAAGAAAATCTAATTAGGTAGTGACTTATGCAGCAGTCACCAACCTTTCAGATCCCACGGACACCAGTGGTCCACGGATCACTGGTTGGTGAACGCTGTTCTAGAGCACAGTCCATTTATATTACTATTAAATGAAGACCATAGGAGTGCAATTTATTCTTTGCTTTGATTCCTATATTTTTAAGTAAATCAGAAGCCATAGATCATGGCACCTGGTGTAGAACTAAGCATAAAAGAGTAATCAACAAATGTGTGTGGATCAAATAATCAGGCAGTCAAATCATGCTTGTGATTTGGAACTGAGTTCGAAGGGATACATTAATGAACAGGTGCCATCCTGTGTCCCTAAGAACCTTAATATCACAAAGAGCAGTTTACTGAGAAATACATTAGCAAAATAAATAGTGTAGTGAGGCCAACCCTCTTATCTCACTATAATCGATAATTATGTTTGGCTCTTCAGTATTTATTTTCTCTTTTTAACAGCACCCTAGTTTCTTTCAGGAAATTACTTGGCATCTCCACTGGATAATTTTAGTAACAGCAGAGCCCACAATGATCAAGTGCTTACTCTGTGTCATGTATTGTGCTTAGTTTTTCATATATCCTCACAAATGATTTTCATGAATTCCTATGAGGTAGTTACTATTATTATGTTCACTTCAAAAACAAGGGGCTTGCGGATTCTGAAATGAATTAAGCAGAAATACCTGTAAGTGGCAGAATATGAATGCACATAATCTGGCCCCATAATTTAGGCTCTTACTAATACATTATGTTATACAGTCTGGCAGAACAGCCAGGAGTCCTGTTCTCCTTTAGCCAAGACCTAAAACCCAAACTAGACCAATTAGACCCCTTTCATTGGAATTTGGCTCTTAAACAAATTAACAAAGAAATTAAAAACAATTGCAGGGATCACTAGATTGCTCCTACTATGAGGCTTTTCCCTTAATTTGTGCCTTTCTGGTTCTCTGAAGATTCATAGACTCTGATCCTCAGCATCCCCACTAATTCTCAGAGAACTGGAAATTCTTCCAATATTTTTCCACTAAATTCCACTTTGCTTATGTTAGCAGAGCTGGTTTTAATCCTGTAATCAGGGGATCATTGCTGATAGACCATTATCTAAGTAAAGGTGATAAGCAAGCCTTGGAGAGAATTGTATGGAATCCTCAAAGAACAGGGTGCTGTGCCAGTCATAGTTTAACAGACTCAGTGAGAGATAATGTGTGGCAAAATGCCAGGCTGATTTCCTCTGTGCCCTTTCTGTTAAAATGATGAGGGTTTGGGTCTTCTCTAAGCCAGTGGGCTTGGACACACTGGCCTTCTCCTTTATTTCCAGCACCCCAGTACTTCTGTAAATAGAACCTGATGGTGAGGGTCTGTAGAAACACAAACTTTCTTAGGTGTGGCTAAAGGTAAAAAATATTCCTAGAGACTATTCCCCCCACAAACTGATTAGAATTCAGACAAAGCATGAAACTACAGATGAAGCTGTCTCCTTCACAGTGTCACCTGGGAAGACATATATATACTTAGTCCATATGTTGCCATCACTCTTAACAATCCTAGGACACTCTTGGAATTGCCTTCAGAGTCCATGTTATACTTCTCTCAAGTGCCTCAAAAGTCTTACCCCGTGGAGCGGATTCATTCCTAGAATTAGCCTCATTCTGGGTAATCCAACGTCCTGTTTGGTGACTAAGGTTAATAAGCATATTGAAAATAATATTTTTGGTCAAAAGTGAAGTATGATAGTAACCCAATGAGATGTTTTTTTCTTGTATGGCCTGTAAGTTGCCTGTAAGGCTATTTCCAGAATGCTTTCAGCGAGGGCAGCAGGGCTAAAAAATACAGTTTACAAACAGGACTACTTTGAGGGTAAAAAATAATTTAATAATACAATAACCTATTGAAAGTTTTACAATGCTTATCAACATATAAAGCACTTTTCACCTACCTATTAACAAAAGCTAATGTTTATTATTACCAGACATTGCGCCAAGTTTTTTATATAGATAATATAATGTAATTCCTCAGAATTAGAAAGGTATTTATTATTTTTCACCTCATTTTAACTGAAAAGACTCAGGACAGAGAGTAACTTGTCTAAGGTCACAAAGTGGGTGAGCAGAGAGACAACAACAAAATCCAGATCTCCTGACTTCCGAGCCCTGCTCTTCCCCCTCTACATAGGTCCTGACTTATATAACAACAAGCAAATCAAACTTACAACAGTTTGGATTAAAAAACAAACAAACCTTCACGAGGAGAAAACCTAGGGTATTTTATAAACATTTTCAGTTGAATAGCGCAGCCCGTGCACAAGGACTTAAGAGGCATCTCACCTATTCCACAATCTACCTGTCTTTTTCTATGTCCCTCCTTGGTGATTGGACAAGTATTAGTTCTTTTACTATTCTCAGTCCTCTACTTTCTCATGCTGGTAAGTTTTCCCTAAGTTCCCGAATTGGTTCTCCAGACCCTTTCCAGTCTCTAAGCTAAATCCCATTGTAGACAGCTTCCTGCATCCTCTAGAAAAAAGACCCTACTCTACCTCATTTCTTCCTGCTTTCCTTATCTTATCTACTCATTTATTCATTCATTTATGAACCCTCTGTTTTCTGTTTACTTCATGCTTTTTGACATTTAGTAGAACACATTTTCTCTTTCTAAATTCCATGAACCTCTAGGATAATGGTTCTCAAGCCCAGAGGAGGTATTTTATGCTTCATTGGGTCCTCAGAGTTTAAACATAGTCTTTCACGTGCTGGAGACTGAGTAAGTGAAAAAGCCAACCCAGGAGGGTTAATTCAGTGGGCAATATGCAAATGTCAGAAACATAGCATAAAAAGGTCATAGTACCCATTTGTGTTGCCAGGCTCATAGAATACAACGAACTAGAAATATGTCAAGAGTGCCAACAGTGCCAAAAAAGAACCACAAAAAAAGAGAGAGAAGATGGCACACTCAAAAGCACTAGCTATATAGACATCAGAAATATCTAGAGGAGGTATTTAGGGAATAGAGAGCTGGGAATTTCATCACTAGAAATGGTACTCAAGAAAATGAGAACAGATATGAAGAGCCTATGGCAAGACCAAACACAGATGATGAACACCACCACCTGATGGAAACTATTAGTTCAGGGTTAATAGTGTGTGATCCTGGAAGCCAGGTGAGTGCGCAAGTTCAAGCACTGCTTTACCCTCAACCTTCTGACATACTAGCCTCACTTCTCACTCTAACCAGGGGGTCTTTCCTGGTTGATGCTCCTGCTCTGAGCACTCTCATGACAACAGGCATTTCAGAAGGTCAGGAAGAGCACTGTGGGGATTGAAGAATGCTTGAAGAATTCTATATCCCAGGCAGGAATCCCTTCCTTGGCTTCTATAACCAACTTCTTAGGTTGTCCCAAAGGGTTTCTCTATATCCATAGATCTTAGCCCTCCTCTTATCCTGCCCTCCATTCATAGACATTCAGTAACAGATGACATAATTCATTTTCTGCTCTCTCTTAAAAAAAAAGAGAGGGAAAAAATCCCTAGGGATTAATTTTGGGGAGAGACAGAGGACAGCAGATTGTGTATTTTTTGGTGTATATGTCAATAAATTTTATGGAGGGAAGCCTAATGTTCTGCCTTTGAGTCAGATATAATCGATACTTTGTCATATGAAGCTATATATTGAATTATCACAAGGTTTAAAAGAGATTATGCAGGCCCAGCCACATGGCTAATTGGATGAGCATTGACCTGTGAACCAGGAGGTCACCATTTGGTTGTGGGCTCAATCCCCAGTATGGGGCATGCAGGAGGCAGCCGATCCATGATTCTCTCTCATCATTGATGTTTCTCTCTCTCTCTCTCCCTCTCTGAAATCAATAAATATATATTTAAAAAATAAAATAAAAGCAGAACAAAGTATCACATCTTAAAAAAAAGAGATTATGTAGGTAGTCTTTAGTACATATCAAATATCAGAAAATGTTACTTTTTATTAATATTAACATTAATATTAATAATATGTCCAACCAATTTTTAAAGCATTATCTGAGAAAGTGGAAGAAAGAATGCTGTGAGTGAACTTCCTATTTATTCATAGAATTAAACAATTCAGGGCAACATTTAACCAGTAAAATTTGGGAAATAGGGCCCAAAGGAATTTTCATTGTTTTGCTCCATCATCGTCTTATATTTTCTGAGTATACCTAGAATATTTTACAAGGCATACATAGATGGAAAGCACTTTGTGGTTAAAGGGAGTAACTTAAGAATGCAGCTTTTGTTGTTCTTTTTTTTTTTTTTTTAAGGAGACTTGGTAATGTGTCTAAGAAGACAAAAAGAATACAGTTACTAAACCTAACATTTCCCAAACTCACTCCCACCCCCATACACAAACATGGACATGATACTTCATTTTCTTCTAGGAGAGCCGCAAGCTGGTCTAACTAAAATCTTGTGTACACTTTGAGAGATAACAGCAACGCCGGCTCAGATGATGACGACCATGATGACGAGCATTACACAGATAATAATATCACCTTGTATCCTCTTCCACTAATTGCAGAACACTTCACACATTATCTTGCTTATCGTAGACAGACAGTGATTTTCCAATAAATTACCAGCAATTCAATGGCAACTCTGTACACAGCAGTACTCTCATCTACTTTATTCAATATTCTATTATACTCCCAGATTTGGCCGATCACGGTTCACCTGGGAGAACTTGTTAATAATACAGACTTTGAGCCTTACCAAAGATTCTCTTCTGGACTGCCTGGGAATCTGTCTTTCTGTGTTTGTTTTCAAGCATCCCTTGATCAGGCAGGTTTAGGAAATAAGGCCCTTATTTTAAGTCAGGGTAATGGGGAAGGAATACTGGCTGACATGAACTTTAGTAACATTAGGATCCTCTATTTTCATGGCAGTTTTTTCTGACCAGTTGAAGGATAATAGAGCAGTCATGTCATAGGCTCAATAATCAACAGATAGAGTACTGCCCTATCTAAAGGATATTATTATTTGAAAATACAATCAGTTTTTTACTATGGCACCCTAATGTTGAAATATCACTAGGCAGTGTCTCGTTAGTATCTTTTTCTTTAAAAAATATTTTTATCGATTTCAGAGAGGAAGGAAGAGAGAGAGAGAGAGACAGAAACATCAATGATGAGAGAGAATCATTGATTGGCTGCCTCCTGCATGCCCCCTACTGGAGATCGAGCCCACAACCCAGGCAATGTGCCCTGACTGGGAATTGGACCACGACCTTCTGGTTCATAGGTTGACACTCAACCACTGAGCCACACCAGGAGGGCATTAGTACCTTTTTCTAGGTGAAGAGAGGTAAAAAGACCACTGAGACCTGAGAAATCCTTACATGTTTGTCATTACGTACATTCCGTGTGAAATGTTAAAGCTATTTGCCTTTGTTAATTACTAGTCAACATCTAAAAATGTCTTAAATTAATTTCTGACATTTCTCTTAGCAATATTTTTTCTGATATATCTCTTTGGGCAAAGGAATCAAAGGAAAACAATAAACAAATGGGACTATATGAAACTGAAAAGTTTTTGCACAGCAAAGGAAACCATCAATAAAATGAAAAGACAACCACTGAATGGGAGAACATATTCACTAATGATACATCCAATAAGGGGTTAATATCCAAAATTTATGAAGAACTCATATAACAACACCAAAAAAACCCCCAAACAATCCAATGTAAAAAATGGGCAGAGGACCTGAATAGACTCATCTCCAAAGAGGACATACAGATAGCCAATAGACATATAAAAAGATGCTCAATATCACTAATCATCAGAGAAATGCAAATTAAAAACATAACAGATACCACCTCACACTTGTCAGAATGGCTATCAACAATAAATCAACAAACAAGTGTTGGTGAGAATTTGGAGAAAAGGGAAATGCAGATTGGTGCAGCCAGTATAGAAAACAGTATGGATGTTCCTCAAAAAGTTAAATTGGAACTGCCTTATGACTCAGTGATTCTACTTCTGGGTATATATCTGAAGAAACCCAAAACACTACTTTAAAAGAATATATGCACCCCTATGTTCATTGCAGCATTATTAACAATAGACAAGACATGGAAGCAGCCAAGTGCCCATCAAAACTGGTCTTTTTGCATATTAATGGGTAGAATTCAGCTTATCTAAATAAAATTATAGGAAGGTAAAACAAGTTTGGCAAACTCCATGCATTTAAACAACTCTTTTAGTTCAATGTTTTTCCTTGAAAAGCCTTTTAAAGGAGGGGATTTTTTAAAAAGCAATTTACTTTGGCTTAAAAATTTTAAAACACTCGAAGGTCATTAAATGTACTAAGTATAAAAGTAAAACAAGCAAAATCACCAAAAAAGTCAATGTATAAACAGTCACATACACAATCTTTATTAATTTTTTATTAAAGCTATTTAACATAATGTGTACTCAGCATTTTGCAATCACATTCCTAAAGAAGATACTGAGCACTCATGCTCTGCAATTATTAAAGCAGTGCCACAATCTTTGCTCTCATTAAAAGAAAAAATGAAGAACTAGGCAATGAAACTAGTGCCTGCTAGTGGTTGATAAAGAGGGTGAGACTTCTGTGGCATAGGCTTGGTCTCCATCATCCACCTTGTACACTGCCGACACATTTTAGTTCAGTGTGTCCTCAGACCCTACATATATTTCTCACCTAGATCCCTTTTGCCTTCTTTATGTGGCTCCTGCTTTCAACTATAACTATCTATATCTATATCCATATCTATATCCATATTTATATACATCTATATCTACATCTATATCTCTTTTTATATTACATACACTACTTGTTTTTATTACATATACACACACAGTTTTAAGAGGCAGACCTACATAAGGTTATGGTGTTATCATTATTGTCACCATAAAATAGTTGCTGAGTTTCCTTTCTTTCATCAGCTCAGCGTATTAAATGATTACTCCAGATGATTGTTCCGGGTAAAGAGTGTTGTTTTTTTTCCCCTTTCTTAGATTGTAGGAACCGCTTTGTGCTTTAGGAGAAGAATATTTGAGATTAAGTTTCTTCTCATTTTTTGACTAGTCTTATTCAATAGTTTACTTTGTTAATGCTCTACTTACCAACTGACTGAATTCTATTTAAAATTCACTTTTTAAGGAGTTATGAATATTCAGGGTAAGAACATATGGAGTGGAGCCGCACACCAAATTTTTTTTGGATTAAAACTACTTTTGTGTTTATTTATGCTTGTCCTTCATCACATGTCTCCCTCTACAGGTAAAAAGTAGGTAATTGTACTCATTTTAATGGCTTGGAGTGCACTTTTATTTTCTGACGTCAAATGCCAAAAGTCCTTTGCCTTAGGCTGCAAATCTTTATTTACTTGAGGACCTCTAGGTGAGAATCAATGGACAAAATCAAAACAGCTCTAAATATAAAGACCTGTCTAGTGAGAAGAGATACAATATTTTCTAATTTTCAAGTCTATGTAGAAAATCCCAATCTAGTGCTCAGAAATCAGTGACCTTTAGTGTTTCTTTTAGTTTCTCCAAAACATACACTTCCATGGTGGGTCTGAAGGCTAACCTAATTTGATGGATGACTTTGTGGAGGTATGAGAAGGTCCTTGGACTTAGAAAAAGGAATCCTATATGTATTCCTAGCTCTGCCTGTAAGTAACATTTTCCCTCATTAGGCCTCAGTATTCTCATCTTTAAAATAGAGAAGTTTAAATAAAGGTTCTCTGACTTGCATTCTTATATGAAAATCCTCAATTTCAAAATACTTCAATAGAGCAATTGAAAATATGGAAATTAGCAACATTGAAAATTAGTATTGTGAAAACATGACAATGTTTCATGAGGCGGCTTTTCTTAAGTTAACATTATTTAAAAATGAAGTGCTCAAAATGACTAATTGTGCCCAAAGAGACATAACTATACTCCCCAAACAAAACAGCACGATGCAGGTATGGCTTTGGCATCTCTCACTCTCTGCTGCCCTCTCATGTTTCAACACTCACTGCCTCAGGACCCTTGCGGGTGAGCCTGCTGTAATGCAGGGATTCCTAAACATCCTGCCATGACTGTTTGAAAACAAAATCATAAATGAAATGTACCAGAAAATCTGATCCAGCATCAATGTCCTCCTCCTCTACTTTATCAGTTTTTAAATTAACGTTAGGAACACAAGAATTCAGGCACAGAGTAGGGTTGTAGGAAGAAACGAAGAAACACTTGGTGAGTTACTCAGAGCCTGCTGAGCTCTGTTCTTCATCTAACATCTCTCCAACTCCTGCAACAGCACGGAGACTTAGGGACTCATATCTCCAGTCTTCAAATGAGCAGGTAAAGCCAATGAGAAAGATGGGGTTTACACTCAAGCTCCAAATGGCACACACCATCTTTGTCCTAAATCACACTAAAGAACAAAATAGCTATTCAGTAATAAGGCTCTGTTATGAATGTATTTATATTTGGAAGCCTTAATGTAAAAAAAAATTGTTAAATCATTTTACAGCTATGTATTTATCTGCTGGGCATGGAAAAAAAACCTGTTGCGGGACTAAAATGCTTTAACCCTAATGATATACAATGAAACTTTCCTGGCTTTAACACATGTCAAATGGAATAACCTCAATGGGGAAAAAGGTTCTAAGTTCTAGAGGATGAAGCTTTAGAAAATAGACATATGTAGATAGTCATCATTCTTCACTCTTCTTTTTAAAAAATCAAGGAGTTGGTCTATAGAAAAGTTATGGAGTTATTTTTCCCTTCAAAGAGCTGTGACCCAAAGTTCTTACATTTTGAAAATCACCCCGAACAATAGTTTATCATCCATATCATAAAGACACCAATGTTGGTGGCTGTGGTGAGAGGAAGGGACCCAGCACTGGGAAAATAGGAGGCCCCATTATTGACAGGCACAGAGGAATTGTTTCCAACTTGACCATTTGGGGCAGTGGCCTCCATAATTTTTACTCTTATGACCCGCAATCTTGTTTTTCTCTCATTCTTCCCTTTATTTCATTCATCTCTGATGTATTGAACACTCACTCTGTGAAGCACGGAGCTAAGTGCATCCCACCTGTGAACTCGTTTAATTTAGCAACAACTGTAAGACATATGGTCACCAATCCTATATAATAAAGATAAAAATCCTATATAATCCTATACAACATATGCTAATGATCGTGATGCCCTCACACTGTAACGACACATCAGCAGGAGGCTGTGTGCGCAGCAGGTGCGCGTGGGTGGGCAGGGCTGCGTGAGTGGCTAGGCACACACGGGTGGGTGGGCACTTGACTTTGGAGGACTTGACAGGAGGCATGGGTGCGTTTCTGGGTCCTGCCTCCCACCACGGTGGCCGCGGCGGCAGCGGCCACGGGACTCTTTCTGGGCGGGAGGGTGGGGCTGTGTGCATGGGGAGGTGCACCTGGGGAGGGATTCCAGGACTCACATGATTTTGCGTGCCGGGTCACTAGTTTATAAATGAAGAAACAGAGAAAGGGTGTGTAATCTGCCCAGGGCCATGCAGCTATCATGATAGAGATTGGTTTGAATTCTGGACGGGCAGAGCACTCACATTGCTCAATCCTCGGGCATCAGTGATGTTCCGTGAAGGTGCCCTCCAGGCATCCTGAGCCTGGGTACCACAGCAGCCTTTTGGACTAATCATGAACTTAACTCTATGCTACACTGTTCCTCTAGCCCCTATACAAAATTTCTAAGAAGGCCAAGTTCATCTTAAAGGATGTCCCACTGACTGTTTTTAATACCATTCCCTGCCATTCCCAGGACAAGTGCAAAGGTAGAGCTGGGTTCCAAGATCAGGGGCATAACTTGGTGGTAGGACCTGAGCAGTCAGCTGCTGAGGGAGGGAATTCACAAGCACCACCTTTTCTGTGTGTCTCAAGTATCCCATCAAAGTCTCAACCACTAATATTATCATTATTCATGTTTTTAAGAGCCCACTTTCTCAGAATGGGCTCAGACAGGGGAACCCTCCCCTGATGTTGTTCTCGTTCCCCCACCCCCATTCCACCTTCCTTCCCACCTTGGTTTGCTACACTCGGGCACTTCCATTATCTAGTCAGTTAATGCCTATTGTGCTTTGTTATGAACACAGCTGGACTAGACAGCTAAAGGCAGTTTATTAGTTTCCCTTCCTAGATCAGATATTTCTGTAGTCTCACTGTCCCTAGGCCCCGGGCCAGGAGCTTGTGGGTACAAATTAGGCCATATTGGCCTTAATTCCCAGATTTTAGTAACTCACAGTTACTAAATTTTAGTAAGTCACAATGTCCTCTGGTCTTGCTCCTGTGCCTCCATACTATGTAAACATTCCATGAGGGCTCTCACACGTGTTCAAAACCAAGCCTGTGCCCTTTGGAGTGTAACTACTCTCCTTTTAATCAGTGCCAAGCAACTGCCAGGACGGGTGGACAGCTGACTTGACCACTAAGCACCCACCACCTCTTGTTAGGCACAACAGTCTCCAATGCTACCTGCAGCTGCTCCTCTGGGAGGATGCTCCAGTGGGCTGGCTCATGTGTGACCTCAACTACAAAAGGTTTCAGGCACCAAAATAGCACTGCATTCTGCTTATAACACAATGTTGGAGTCTTGCTTAGTCCAAAAACAACAGGGGTGGGGAGGAGGGTTTGCCCCTCTTTATAGGGGTCAGAACTAGTGCCCAGAAGCAGCACTGGGGACAAGGTTCTATGTGGTGTCTCTTACTAGAGGCCCCAGGCACATGCTCACACAAGCCTAGCCTGTTCATCCCTTAACATAGATAATGGTTAGAAACAAAGGGTCTAGTTCTAATATGGCCTAATTTGTACCCACAAGCTCGTGGCCTGGGGCCTAGGGACAGTGGGACTATAGAAATATCTGACCTAGTTCAAATGTAAGCTAACTGACATTAATTTGGGTTTTGGAAGAAGAAATCTGTTACTCAAAGAACTTTAATACACAAGAATTTCAGTTATTATTCATCTATCGATCAATGTCAAGAACAACAGTGGTGAACCAGACATTTACTATGAAATCATCACCAACAAAAATCTTGAAATAAACATGGAAAAGAGAACCAATAATTTAATATTCACTGAACACAAGTCTCATTTGAAAAGACATTCAGGAAAAACCAACTTTAATAAGTGTTGCAGAATCAACTCTGATGTAAAAATCACTAACAAGTCAGGTCAAAAAGTGCTGACTAGACACTCACTATAACTTAATAAGCTGCTCCTCAGCATATTATGAGTTAGAGTCCAAGGGAGACACTTTAAGCAAATGAAATATTGGTCTATTTTGGATAATACGTTAATTTTCTTCTGGTAATAATTTTAGAAAACATAGGTTTTCTTTCCCAGTCAATTATAATAATGAATCAATTGGGGTTTCAAGAAATGATCAAATGAATTCAATTTGATTTCAGGTTCAGTAAAATGAGACCATTTGTTCTGTTTCGGTTCAGTTGAGGTCAAGTCCCATGTCTAAAATAGACTAACAGGAATTGGGATAATTTTATTTTCCCACCCTTTATGTCCCTCATACTTCTTTCTGCATTTCTTCCCCAACTTCTGTTCTATTGATTACATTGAACTTGTCTATATTGTATAATTATTTCTTCTCACCCCTCCCAAACTGAATTTATTCTCAACTCTCTGGGTCCAAATTAGGGACTACTGGAAGGGTGTTCTTTCCTACACACAACTGGGATAATGATAAACTAGGAAGGTACCTTTTATTTATGCTTTCACTTTCATTAGACCAAGCTACCAAATATTAACATCACACTGATAACATAAAACCAGCAACAACATGGTCAACATTTTGAAGGAAATGCTATCTCTTAAAATATATATGCCTAGAGCAATGTTAAATTTAGTACAAACACACATTTAAAGTGTTCCAAAAGTGGTACATCAGTAAAGATTTTTCAAGGAATAGTTCCAATGGACAGTTTGTGAGATCCATGAGAGAAATGATATAGAGAGAATAAAGGATTAATTTCTTTAAGATTCTACAATTGCAGTATAAAATTGGTGTTAATATTATGTTGAATCTTGGGAAATATGGTTTCTTCCTTGACATGAGAAGAGTAAGCTCCCACATCTTTCTTACCTGTTATGGTGGCTTTGTTGATGGACGGTTGATTGCACATGGGTGATCTTCTGACAAAGAGAGAAAAATACAAAGCAGTCAATATGGGGTGCTTGTTGACTTGGTGAATCTCTGAGTCATTTCAGATCTGCCATTTTAACTGAAAGGATTATTTTTGTTAGGACATGCAAATAAAGATTTCTCTTCACACTAGCCAGTGGAGTGCCCAGATGCCCTTTGACCTGGAGCTCAGATCACACATGTCTAAAAAGAAAACAGTTAAACCTCATAGTTATAGACTTTGAGGTAAATAAAGCTGATATAAATGTCACAAGCACATGATAGAAGAGGAAATTCTTGTTGACTGACAATATTCAATTACGACGTCACTGTGAGTCTACCCGATAATATTGTTTGGTTAGATGTCGTCCTGGACAGCATACTGTAGGTCAAGATCAGGCATAAGCTATGACTTTCAATCTTCTGCTGGCTGCTCTTTTCCATTTTAACCTGTTCTGTCACTGTCAATCAGTTAAAAACTTCAGCCTTGCATAGAATGGAACTCAGGTCCCTCCTTGGATACAGAAGGCCAGGCAGATGCCTTCCTTCTGTCTGATCAACTGTTTGCCTCCCTCAGGTTTAGATGCTGGGACCCAAGTGACCATGTCTGAAGGAAGTGTAAAAGGAGTTATAAAGTTTCTTGTTTGCCACTTAAAACAATTTCCTGGATAAAACTTAAGACTGAAAAGGATTGGGAGAGATACCAGTAATCCATCCCTCCTGTAGGGCTCAGACTTTCCAAAGAGGAGGTGACTGAGCTACCAAATGCCAGAGCCCCAAGGGTTCCTTGGAGTCAGCAGATTGTGTGCAGCCATGGGGCACCGAAGACCTGCGGCCATGAGTAAACACCTCCGAGCCCAAGCTCAGGTCACACGTACTGCGCCACTACCTCGGTCTTCCAGACAGCGAGCTCATGCAGAGTGATAACTGCGCACCGAGCACTATGCCAGGCACAGGGAATACAAGTGTGAACCGCTACAACCCCTGCTACTGGGACTGGCGTTCTCAAGATCACTCAGTTTAGACAAGCAAACAGGTGAGTTGAGCATAGAGACATCTGAGCTAACATAGGAGTACAGGACACGCTCACACAGACGGAAAGGTGTATCACTCAGTTTGGAGCCAGTGTGGGGTCTGTGTATGTTGGTTCTTAGTCAGGGATGATGCCCCAAAAGAAATCAGAATTAAGCTGTGACCTAAAGAATGAATGACAATTAGCCCAGTGGGTGAGGACAGAAGAAGAAAGTGAGAAACAAATGTTCAGGCTGAGGGAACAGGGCTATGCAAATTCATTACCTAGAAAACAGGACAGTCAACTGAAGCTTCTTAGTTCCATGCAATTATTTGGATTAAGGCATTTATACTGATTTCTAAGAAACCTTTTTATACCAAAGAAAATAGGTGCACAATAGCTAGAGCTTTTAAAAAGCAAGCAAGCAAACAAAAAAACAACCATGAAAAATGTGAATTTGGGAGGTCAATTTTATTATTATGGGATGAAAAGTTCAGATTTTTGTGCTCTTTAAGAAGTAGTAGCTACTATGAAATTTTACACACTTAGATAAATTATAATTCCAAATAAATTTCTACTGATTATTCTCCTAATATTGATTTAAAGAAATGTCTTTTTTTCCTGGCAATTGATTAGAGTTGATATTTTAATAACATTTTATTATTAATAGGTTGTCAAAATAATGGGCATTTGAATAATTAATCAGTTTTCTATTTAATATTAAAAAATTAATTTTCTTTTTTTAAATATTTCAGTTATTAGACCCCCCATATAATCACCTCCTATTTCAGCTTCCCTTTTTTCAAATGCTTCCTCTGTTATCACAGAAATTACAATTTTATTAATTGCTCTATAATGCTGCTGATCTAAGGGTTGGTAACAGTTGGCAGAAAAATCAAAGATGTTTGCTATGCTATGATGCTTCCCTAAGTAATCACTGACTTAGAATTAAGAGGATGACTTTGGATTGACATTAGGCTTGATGAGATGATTTGTCCACGGTTAATTTATGAAGTAAGTCAAAACTATAAAGTTACCCTGAGTGTAAATAACTGGGCGGAGGACTGATTTTGCCAGGTGATTTCTGACGGGTGGACTCACCATATTTATTTGTCATATTGCTTCAGTTCTGATATTAGAACCATCACTACCAAGTATTTATAGAAAACTAACAGGGCACCATATGACTTAGTGTAAATGGCTGGACAACAAGGCAAGGAAGGACTCAGAGAAATCTAATATATTGCCTCGAGTTCAATGAAACCGAGAAAAAAAAAACCTAAAAGTTCAGGGGGAAGGACGGAAAACAAAGGGTAACTTACTTGCTAGGTGCTCGATCTTGCATATTAGTTAATGCAGCAAAGTTGTTTCGTACAGTTCGCAGGCTGGCCAAGACCTAGGATAAAAGAAAAAACAAAGATTCTTTAAACTTCTTGAAGTAGGGCCATCTTCAATGCAATTTAAAATGGTTTGGCAATTTAGAAAAATGGCTTGTTAAATGAAAACTTGATATTGCTTGCAACTTAGTTTCCTATCATCCTACTAAAGCATCTCCACCTACTTAGTAACGTTTACATGAGTCTGTGTGAAACCCAGAGAGGCCTGACTGAAAGGATTTTCCAGCCACTTCTCCACGTGGTCTGTGAACAGGGGGACCGTCGCAGCAGTCTCCACGGCCACCAACACAGTATCTCAAGCGATATACATATAGCACGATTGCATTTTTATGTAAGTTTGAAACCGTGTAATAGAAAATATGACTAAAGTCTCACTTTAAAGGTAAAAATTTTTAAAAAATTACCCTCAAATTCTCTTCAGAAACTCATCAAGAATGTCATCGTTTCAAAGTCAACAACTAAGTAAATTTTAAATTGTGGTGTTTTTTTTTTCACCTTTGCTACATGGCTAGTCTAGCTAGTAAACAGAAATTATTTGCTTTGTTAAGATTATTTGAATCATGAATTATAAGGTGTTCAGGAAGGCATGTCTCACACAAAATCAGACCACCATGTGTGTGCACAGTGCCTGGGCCACGGAAGATACTCAATAAAATTTTGTTAATAAATGACACAACATATCCTCACACCGAAGGCAGGACCAATGGGTTCCACTATCTCTGACAGCCCTTCCTTTTTCTAATTCAGTGAAACTAGAAAGTGGAAAAGAATTAGAAGTGAGACTTAGAAAAGTTACAAGAGCTCCTTACTTTCTCCTAGAATGGGCAAGTTTTCTCCAGGGTGAAACTCATATTAGGTGAGACTATAGGTAATCTGGGTGACAACCCGAATGTTAAATGATCTAAAACACAGATTACAAATATCCTATCAGGTACTACATAACCACTCAGACAACCTATGCTTCCAGTGTGTGAACTTAGACAAGTTGCATTAATTTCCCTGTAGCTCAGTGCCCTCATCTATAAACTGGAATAGTTATATCTATCTCAAAATGTTGTGAAGATGATATGGAATGACAAGTTAGGTGCCAAGAACAATGCCTGGCAAAGGAAAGTACTCAGTGAATATTCGCTCATTTTAGCAACATTCCATTTGATTAATGATTTGGTCTGAGCACAGGGGATTACAAATGCCTGTCACTGATAATATAAATTGATAATACAAATATATATAGTTTGCACAAATATAATATGTCTAATCTATATAAATATTGCACTTGTATAGATGTAAATTTGTAATTGCTCCAAGGTTTCCAGAACTGTTTTCAGGTTCCCTCCCCCCACCCCCATTTGGCACTGACCTAAACAAGTCAGTCTAAATACTTTCGAAGAAATTCTAAAAAATGCCTGAGATGTGTTTTGAAATTGGCATGAATTTGTGGAAGTCAAGGGGGTACTGTTTATGCCCTGGGACAGTGACCTTCAGCTCTATCCCCGGAAAGAGTTAATGGTGCTTCCTAAGGTGCCAGCCACGATTAACTCAGTCACTGGAAAAACCTGGCTCATTATCACATATAAACAACTCACAGCACTGAAAGGTCACGCTGCCTGTGACAGTGTATTCAAATAGCCAACTGCTGACATGGGACCATGATGTCTTTCATTAGGCATGAAATCTTGAATGATGCAGAAATAAATCCAATAAATAATCCACTGTCACTAAATCATGCAGGCTTAATTTATGCTTTAAGAATGGAGTATCAAATACATTAATAAAACATTTTAAATAAGATTATTGCACTCCTTAATTGATCCGTTCTCTGGGCAAAATTTTAACCTCAGAATTCTGAGAATTTTATTCTAATAAATTATATTAAGTGCACTACATTTGACAGCTGGGTAAATAGAAATTGTACCGCAGGTAATTCATGTTCTAGGCTCATTTGAAAGAAAATATTGTCATAAAAGACATACTACAATTGGATTTCGGTATAAAGGCTTTTGACTCTGTCCTAACAAAGATATTAAATTACATTACTTTGTTTTGGTTTTAAATTTAATGTAATTATTTTTGTATAATTTATATCTTCAGATGATGCAGAATTTAAACAGAAAAGGGTAAAAAGTAAAATGTCTCCCTCTCAATAACAAAGGCAAAATTCAAAATTATTGTTATTTCTGAGAGGAGGCAGGAAGATGAAATTGGGGAGGAATACTCCAGAGTGTTGAAAGTATTGGGACTGTTCCATTTCTTAAAGTGTTGATTTTTGGTATTACTCTTTATGTTTTAGATAATCTCTACATATGTTCTCTCATATGTATATGTCAAAATAAAAGGTGAAAAAGACATTTCCCACTCAGTCCCTCCCCTAGACATTCAGCTGTCTGTCCCCTGGACTGCTTGGCTTTTAGGTTGTTTCCTAAATTTGTCCTTTGCAAACATTGCTGCAGTAAATAACCTTATAAATACATCATTCCCTATGTGTGCAAGTACTAGATCATTGTGTTTGTGGTAGGACAAATAATATCCTATAAATTTTATATTACTCTTATCTTCCACACGATGACACATAATACTGGCAGACGTATAAAGAAAAATCCCAGACAAATCTTAAATCTTATACCTAGTTGATTGACTCTAGGTATCCCCATTGCAAATGCACTGTGTTCATCTTTTTTGGTGTTGTTAATCCTCACCCCCCCAAAAAAAATATATATATGTATATTTCTTTAGAGAGAGTAGAAGAGAGGGAGTGAGGGGGGGAGAGAGAAAGAGAGAAACATTGATGTGAGAGAGACACATCCATAGGTTGCCTCTGCCCCATCCAGGATGGGGATCAAACCCTACAACCCAGGTATGTACTCTGGACCAGGAATCAAACCCATGACCCTCTGGTCTGCAGGCTGAGGCTCTAACCACTGAGCAAACCAGCCAGGGCCACCATTTTGGTCTTGTATACTCTCATTTGCATTGTGGAACCAAAGAGTGAGGCATCTGCCACTCTAGGCTGTAGGGGAGAACTGGAAACAGTTTGACTCAAGACACTGAGTTAGGGTCCAATTAGTTTTTGCTTCTGATTTGGGGCAGGTCTCATTTCCCTTGAATTCAACTCTTTAGGAGGAACCGTTGTCAGAGTTTCAATGCTCCGGTAATTTTCTTCACTCCGAATACTTGCTAACCAAAAAGTCCCTAAGGCTTTCTTTCTCACAGCTTAATGGTTAAAAAATTAAGGTAATTTCTTTCTCTTCTGTCCCTCCAAGCAAAAGTGTAATAAGTCAAGGTAAAAAATACACTGGCAATGGTGAGAAATATACACACTCTGGGAAAAAAATTATAATAGTGTTATGGAAAACTTAAACATAAAGATGGATCATGTGCTAGCCCGGGAAAGGGCTTAAATGTTATTTATGCATGCTAATCTCAGGTTTTCTTAGGTACTTCTGAACATTCACTGAAAACAGCAGGAAATGTGGGATTCATTAAAAAGTTAAACAACTGAACATAATAGCCTAAAAGAAATGTATACTTGTATAACAATAATTTATTGAAAATATTCAGAAATTTATTTTCTTTTTCTTTTTTAAAAAAAGATATGCATACATATAAGCACGGCCAATGGACACAAGACACTGGGGGGGTGGGATGAGGGCTTGCGATAGAGGGTGGAGGAGGCTGGAAGAAGGTCAATTGGGGAAAAAAAGGAGATATATGTACTACTATATGTAATACTTTAAACAATAAAAAAATGTAAAAAAAAATAAAAAAGATATGGCAATAGTGTTACAAAAAATCCTGCCCCCCAAAATAACAAAGAAATGATTTTGAGGATTGTGTTTTTCATTTCAAATAGTCTTTATACCACTAGATGGCACTAAAACACAGACTATGTGTTGCCACAAGCCTTGGGGGAAGTGGGAAGGAGAAAGATTACCTTTCCTTGGTTTTACCTCCAGGAAAAAAACACACCAAAAAACAAAACTGGAGTCAAATTATGATTATTTATAAGATAGAAAGGTCATTTTGATAGAAAATAAAACCTCTTTCCAAATTATGTGTTGGTCAAACCATACAAAATTGCTCTGTTTGTATGTCAACAAATATTGATTTATAGATCCCTAGAAGATGCTAGCTGTGATTTTATTTTTAAATGAAGGATACAGAAAAACTACGAGATAGAAGCAACTGAAATGTGATAAGCATCTTCTTTCACAGCCTGGCAGGGGGAGCCTCGTGGAGTCAGCGAGTGGGGGACTGTGATGAGGCCACAGACGGCTGCTGCTCTGTGAAACGGGGATCATTCAGGGGCATTAAAAACATCACAATGTTTTATGACCAACGGAAGAGTAATATTCCATAGGGCTGACAACTACTACATTTTTAATAAAATTATCTGAGCTGCTGTATTTTGGTTAGAGTAAAGGTAAAATGACTCAGTTGTTCCTACCCTGGATTTTGAAATTGGGCATATCTCCTTAGTCTGAATGATGTGAGGGTCCAGCCAGGATCCAATATCATATTTGGGTATTTTCTGTCTTTTCCTTGATCAAAGATACCACTTCTTTTTAAAAAAAATATATTTTGATTGATTTCAGAGAGGAAGGGAGAGGGAGAGAAAGAAACATCAATGATGAGAGAGAATCATTGATCAGCTACCTCCTGCACATCCCACCCTAGGGATCGAGCTGCAACTGGGGATGTGCTCTGACTGGGAATCGAACTGTGACCTCCTAGTTCATAGGTCGACAACCACTAAGCTATGTCAGTTGGGCTATCACTTCTTTTTAACTTCCAGATGAGAATTCCAGTTGACTTAGAGTTTTACAAGGTAGTCATAACAAAAAATGGGACTGGTGGGTCCAAAGGCAGCTGACTACAAAGTAGGGTTTCCTACATTTCATCAGTGTTGTGTTTCCTTGGTCCCTGCAAGACCTCTGGCCAAATTGTTCCTGCACCCTTGGGAGAAAAATGCCAATTGCCAAGTGGTAGGATATGGTATGGCAGTGGGATTCTTCCCTAGCCTTTGTGCCTAAGGAAATTCCCACACCAAAAGATTTTGGAATGAACATAGGAGGAGAATACTTCAAAATGGAAATAAATCAAATGTTTAAAGCTGTCACTTTTTCGGACGATAAAGAGGATGCTGAGCTTACAGGAGAATCTATAATAATAAAAGTGTAATATGCTAATTAGACCAGAAGTCCTTCCTTCTGGACAAAGCCACAGTGGGTGGGGGCTGCAGCGGTGGCGGTGGGTGGGGCTGGGGCCAAGGCCCTTGCCCAAATTTTATGCATCGGGCCTCTAGTAACATAATAAATTGAGAGTGGAAGAGAGTTTAGTTTAAACACACCAGCAAGAATTTCTAACCCTGGCAGTGTTGTGGACATGGGTTACTGTGAGATCCTTTCTGATGATGATGTCCATTCAAAATGATTTGGGCTTCAGCCCTGTCCATGAACGTGGGATATATCCTTGCATGGCTTCCTAAATTCTCTTATAATTTAGGAGTTTATTCTCTTAGCGACACAGGAAACCACAACTGGAGGAAAAATGGAGAGATCGTTTTGTGTTTTGGAGACACATTCAGGCATAGAAAAAATGAGTTCTAAAGAAGAGTAGAAGATGAGATGGGTTCGGGAGAAGACCTTTGTCTATGTTAGATAGTGGGAGGCTCATTTTAAAGACTTAGGGTAAAGCCCTGGTGGGTGGTTCAGTGGTTGGAGCATTGGGTCTCTGTTAGATTCCTGGTCAAGGACACATACCTCAGTTGGGGCTCCTGTGGGAGGCAACCGATCCATGTGTCTCTCTCACATTGATGTTTCTCTCTCTCTCTCCCACTCCCTTCCATCCTCCCTTCCACTCTTTCTCTGAAAAGCTATGGGGAAAATATCCTTGGGTGAGGATTAACTGTAGAGAGCGCCTGGGAAGGCACATGGCCATTTCTTTAAATTGTAAGTTGAACCCAAGGCTGGGAACATGCTTTGCCAAAATGGCAAGGTGTTATCAGCTTGACCTTCATTTCAGCCCAGGTGTTGGGTAGTGGGTTTTGATATGTAAATCGAGTCAAGCACCAGGAATGCTCGGGCCTACTCAAGAATGCAAATAATCTCCTTTGTCTTGACTTTTGGTGAAACTTCCTGGTATTTGGGGTATAAAATAAACATGCTGCATGGGCTCTGGGTCACTGTCTCTCCAGCGGAAGAGGGCAGCGGTCCAACCCGGTTCCCAGCTTTTTCCTTCCATTTTGTGTCTTGTCTCTTTCTTTTATTTCTCAATCCCCAGCTCCTCTACTCAGGAACTGGACCCGCTCTCTAGTCACGCTGGATGCGGAAAAGAGAGAAATATTCTTACATCACTCTCTCTCTCTCTCCCCGCCCCCTCCCTTCCATTCTCCCTTCCACTCTTTCTCTGAAAAGCAATGGGGAAAATATCCTTGGGTGAGGATTAACAAACCAATAAACAACAACAAGAACAACTGTGGTAAAGAAAATATGCACAGAAAAATAAGCCTAAAGAAATATAAAATAAAATGTCAATACTAGTTATTTTGGGGTTTGGAATTATGGGAAATTTTCTTTTCTTCCTTTTGCCTATATATCTTTTCTACACTCTCTATCAAAAATAGATTATTTTGAAGGTAGTATAGCTTTTTCACCAGAAGAATTTAGTATGACATTCCAAACCCCAAAGCATGCTGGGGAAAGTGGAGAATTCTTTGGTCTATTTGAACATGTCTCTGAGTGACTTGTCTAACATCAACTGACTTCTGTCCATTGGCAAAAGCACTGTGATATATTAGGCTGAATAATAATGGTATCACCTCAAGTGACATAAACATCTTATATTTTAAGTGTTGTAATATTTAGCCTTCAATGGTGACTATTCTATCTCGTATTAAAAATTTGAGGAGTTATTGGGTAGGTCAACAAAATAAGGTAGTTGTGCCTAATAGGGCTTAAGATAAGACTGCTGCTAACCCTTCTTTCTTACCTGGTTTCCCAAAGATGCTCTATTAATGGTGAAATTGGTCAGGGTTTTTAACATGCTTTTTAAAAAATTCTACTGGAACTTTCTAGACCCCATACCCTAGAAAATTCCATTTGCGAAAACTATGATGAAGCCACTTAAAAAGAATCTGCAGCCTTTGGGGTAATGACCAACTTCTTCAAGGTTTTATGAGTCATCAAGCTAATCATAAGCAAACGCTTCTAAATACATTCCGGATTACTCTCAGGCATCAGATATGCCTATATATTACACAGAGTTGGTTTATCTTCAAAGTTCTCATTTCTGAGGGTATTAAGTACACATATTTATTTAAACAGTTTACTAACACAGACTAAGTGATATTTTACACACATATATACTTATTAGTGTACTGAAATTCTATTAGTTCTTTTAGAGATTATAGAGGTACACTATAGAAAATATCTGATTATTTAAAAGAAGAGATTTCCTTAGAATTTAAGAGCACTAATGATAAAGACCAAGTCAGATTTATTAATACATATATTAGAAATTAATAAATACTACTTGAAGTAAGAAGATATCATGTACAAAATATTTTTTCATTATCATATATTTAGATATATTCTTCTTACAACAATACCTAGAGATTTTAGTTAGAAGCAAGAATAGCTACCTGAACAAGCTCAGGTTGGAAGATTGTTTCTATATTTGATGATGGTTATTTATATATTTTGCCTGATTTTATCTTTTCACTCCATTCTCAGCTCTTAGAAAAAATTATGGGTTCTCATTAATAAGCAATTAAAAATCTTTAGCTTTCAATAATTTTGCTATCACAAAACATGATTAAAACATGTGAGCATACATTATTTTAAACACAGAAATATAGTTACTATAAATAATTTATGATCACCAGCAAAACCTTAAGCAAATAAGACACGAACTGTCTGAAAGGGATGGTGGTTTTATTGTACTTTTAATTGCCTTCATTAATTTAAAAATCCCTACTATACAGTTGTATTATTTATGGATTCATTAAATGTTTCATCTAAAGTATAACAATTAAAAAAAATTTCAGAAAACTTGAAAAAGTGAAAGAATTATACATAATTCTACTATCCAAACACTGTCATTATGCATTTTTTTTTAAAAAAACACCTAGTGTGACTTTTTATAAGTGAAAAAGCCCTTACCGATAACACTAAAAATTCATTAAGCATTTTATTTTGTAGAAATTATGCTATTTTACAAGCCTGGTATTATTTCAATCTCTTAACAACCCTATGAGGTGGGTGCTCTTGGCACTGTCATTTAGGAGGAAACCCAGCTTGGAAGAATTCAGTGACTAGCCCAAGGCCATTCATTTAGCAGGAGGAGGAGATGGGGTTTGAAATCGGGCTTATCATTATACAGCCTTTCCCTCCAATTTTACCAACAGGAAAAAAGAAGTCTTAGAGAAGTTTAATTAGTTGCCCAAGGCACTAGAGCTAGTCTGACATGATTATTTTTTTTTTTTTATAACCTCTCTGGATTACCCATATTCTAATATTTAACATTTCTTGTTAACAGTCAGTGTTGGCTTGAAACCTGTCTCATGCCCCAAGTTAAATCAGTTTTATTGCATTCTGTCCTAAGTCTGTCTACACCAGAGGCTCTCATCTTTTCCTGGAAAAATACTGGGCCCAGATTTTTTAATTCAATTGATCAGGGATGCAGCCTAGAATAAAAGCTTTCCAGGTGATTCTAATGCATAGCTATAGTTGAGCACTGGTCTATATATATAAAAAAAAATCTGGTCATCAACCATTTTATATATGTTTCAAAATGCTTTAGATCATTTTATCACCTTCTAGTATTTATGTCATGTGGTTAAAGTATTTTCATGATGTGTATATCTAAAAGGAACAAATAAACACAAATACATCACTCAGTTAAATCTTTGTACAAATGACATGTAAAAAAAGGAGTAAATAAAGCACGAGGCTGAATTGGAATATTCAATTTCAAGCACTGATCATGTACCTAATTATACTAAATGTAATTTAATCCATAATATAGCCTTCTGCTCCTAGTGCTATGTCAGTTAAGAAAGCATGGTCCCATTTAAATGTCACTTAGGTAATCTGTAATTTGGAGCAAAGAAACTCTTCAGGTGTATGGGTTTATAGCAGTGGTCGGCAAACTCATTAGTCAACAGAGCCAAATATCCACAGTACAATGATTGAAATTTCTTTTGAGAGCCAAATTTTTTAAACTTAAACTTCTTCTAACACCACTTCTTCAAAATAGACTCATCCAGGCCGTGGTATTTTGTGGAAGAGCCACACTCAAGGGGCCAAAGAGCGGCATATGGCTCGCAAGCCGCAGTTTGCCGACCACGGGTTTATAGGAAATGGACCAATATGGCCAAGGTCACATTTTCTAGAATTGCCTTCGAATTACTTGAATGAACCATAGAATTTGTATTTGTACTTGTGTTTGCTTGAAAATTAAGAACCAGAACGAATCCCCCAAATTAAATTTTGAATGAGAAACCTGCCCATGCAGCAAACTGTGCTTACCTGAGCAAATGGAGTCACAATCAAGTCATCTCCATGTCTGGAAAATAAAGCAAATCCAGTGTTAGAGGTTATCAACCAACTCTTTGACCACTTTTGATCAATATCAAATGGTAAGGTCCACTTTCATAAATTCCCATAGAGAATTACAGTAATTCCATCCTTATTCTTCAGCACAAGTTCTTCCCAGCCACTGGGATGAAATTATGTCTTCTGGGATGCTAACGATTGTCCAGTTCCCTGGGTAAAAAGAGGAGCTTCTTGACCATCAGCCAAGGTCACTATTGCTCATTAAGCACACAGGATAGGCATTAGTAGGAACAGAGTTCAAGCAGTGGGGCCTGAGTTTTGCTCTTGGCTGCTCCCTGTAGATATCAGGAAAGGGTGCTCTGGAAGGAGTTAGCAACTGCAGTGGTTTTGGTGAGAGGCCCCTGATCCATCTACCATGTGAAGGTGATGAGCATCGCGTGTTCCGCATCATGGTGTGTGAGTCTTGGATGGGCTGGGAACTGTAGATGACATGGGACTGCATCATACACTAATAAAAACCCAGTGCAACTTTTCAACTGACTCACGTCCCAGCCGCTGTAATTACGGGGGAATGTTACCCCGTGTGTGCTGTTGCTGCAGCAACCTCAGCTACACTGTGCCTGGGATGCAAGAGCAAGGTGTCAGCATGACGTGCCCCAGAGGGACAGGGAAAGGCAAGGAAAGTTGTGCAACTCAGAGGAAAGTGTGAAAGCGGGGCCCCGAGTTCTTTTGTGGTATTGCTTAGCGTGAATAATTTGTGAGAAGGATTTCCAAAATCTCCATGGGACAGTTCTTGACCTAGCTAGCTGAAGCTCTTTAATCAAAAGTGAAGGCAGTTATTCGACACAGAAAGCTGGTCATGACCCTTACTTAGAACCCTGCAACGGAACTGTTCAGTCACTCACGAACTCTGAGGAAGACCTAAGTGACCTAAAACAGCTCTCAGGAAGTAAGCTTCAGCATATGGGTGACGTTAGTGAACGGGTCATTACCAATAATTGGACCAGTTGTTATGGTTGTCATCAAATTACACAGAGATCTTGAAATTCAGAGTGTGGGAAAAGAAAAAGCAGAAAAAGGTTGGAACACAATTTAAAGGAAACCTATCTTCTTTTGCACTCCTTTAGTTTCAGAATTAACGTTTTTTGAGGGGAGTTTATTCAGATTGCCAAAATTAGGGTAATATGAAATCTAGATATTTTCCCAAAGTACACTGTTTTCTTCCATTTTATTCTTTGCAATAGCCTGACTGCAAAGTTTATTTTCTAAGAATTAAGTCATCTTGACCAAGGCACATCATCCATGGGAATTAATCTCTGGAAATAAGTTTTCTAATTTTTCACATGAATAACATTGGTTTGAATCACTCTAAGCCCAAAAGGGTGTGAATGTCTTTTAAAACACTTAATTCTTTCTTTGGTTGTATTTCATTCCCTAGCACTATAGATGTATTTAGAATACATATTATCTAAAATAATTTATCAGTCTTGCTTTCTTTTTTTGTCAAAGCATAGAGACAGTTATAATTTTAGTGAAGATATTTTACTCTTTTGAATTACCCAGAAATTGTTTTTTTTGCCCAAATATCTCAATTGTTTCATTTTAATAACAGTAAAATTATTTCTAGCATTTCAGTGACAAATATTCTCACTAAAGGGCAGGTTATATACATATCCTTTTCCTTTGAAAATTACGTAATGCTTACATTATCTTTGACTATGTACTGAATATATAATTTTAAAATCTTGTCTGTGTCTGCACCTCAGTATTAAGATGTCTTATCAGGCCCACTATCACAAGTGCAATAATGCATGCAAAATATATATTATTTTGTATACGGAAGAAAATAAATATAAGCATATTTTAATTGTATCCTACAATTTGCTTATCATAATAAAATATCAGATTTGGTAGTTAAGATTCATAGAAGATCATTCTGTTATTATATATAATTTGGCTTAAAATATGTGTGAGTTTTAATGAATTGAATAAATATATACGCCAAAAAAACCTATGATAGAAAATGACTCTAAAATGCTGCACTTAAGCAATTTTCCCAACAAGGAACATTTCATAAAAGGAAACCTAGATAATTGAAGTATTAGAAGGGATTATAATACCACACAATAAGAATATTGCTGCTTCCTAAAATGGGAAGAGACTGTTAGGAATTCCCATAATTGGGGAGACGCTAGATTCAAATTTGCACAGTGATCATTGCCTAGAGACCTGAAATTGTATTTCCTGGTGACATGACTTTTCTGGAAAAGATTAAACAACATTATCTTTCACTTAAAGGAAAACAAACAAACAAACATAACAACAACAAACTTTTTAAAAAAGCCAGTGGGGTATGCTTTAGGAAAAAATTGCTTCTTTTAAGAATTGGAGTACTTATGGGGACAGGCGGGGAAAGAGTGAGGGTTGGGGGTGGGCTCATAAATAAAGCTTTGACATTGTCTGTCTGTGTGTGTGAGTATGCAAGTTAATGTGTGTAGGCATATGCATGTTAATGCATGTAAGCATGTGAATGTTAATGCATGTATGTGGTATGTATGAGTGTATGGACATACGTGATGAGGAAATTGGTACTCTGGTAACAGTCACAGCAGAGTCAGTGCCATGCTGGTCTCTAGTCTCACGAGGGGAAGGGGTGCTTAGCCACCTGTCCTGGTTCCCAGGGGCTGAAACAGTCACCTCCTCCAGCCCGGGTTTGAGGAGGGCTGCTTCTCCCCTGTGTTCAGCAAGAAGAACCTGAATTACCCAGAAATTGTGTTTGCCAAATACATCGATTGTCTCATTTTGGTAACAGTAAGATTATTTCTAGCGTGTCAGTAGCAAATTTCTCAATAAAAGGCAGGTTATGCACTATGTCCTTTTCTTGCTGACTTCTTGCTGAGTGAGTCTGAGCCAGCTCTACTTGACGAAGGGGAATAGAAGAAGGCTTAAAGTGTGCTATTGAATCTTATGTTTTTCCAAAGTGGAATGATCCTGGAGTCAAGAAAAATCCCTCTGCCTTTGGCCATCCTTCTCCTATTTGTATATCCTCTACTACTCTATTTTTCTATCCTGATTCTTTCTGCAATAAGAAGCCAGAAACATTGGGAAAAACTAAAGGAGGAAAATCCAAAAGCAAACCCTCTTACAGAAACCTCATTGGGACCCAGAAACCTTTCCATGCTTTATCATCACCAAACCAGAAGGAAAAGGAGATGCAATTAATTAGAAGAAAGTTTACACGTTACTGAGCAAAGAACCCCAATCCTATGATACTAAGAGCATTAGTGGCACAAAGTAGCTGCTGCCTCTGAATATCACGCATCACAAATTTCAGCATGACAAATGATCTTATGAACCAGCGCATTGAAGAGGAACCATGGGTTGAGGCTTACTTTCTAAATCCAATCTTGTGAAAACTTTTTGATCTTCTGTGCTTCATTCTATTGCTATAAAACTAGAAAGAAGTTCGCCTCTGAGTTTGTCAATAGGATTAGGGAATTGGTAAACATACGGAAAATTGGTATTTTGAAATCCTGGTGTCTTTCTTTCCTTAGACTCAAAACTATCACCCATTTATTAATTCTACCCTTGATCTACCCCTTTTAGAATTACAGGGAAAGAAGTACATTCTCATTTTTGATATGTACATAAAAATCTTTCCAGGTGCCTAAGCTATTAGACAACACCAAAGAATTAGCCATACTTACTCACCAGTCTCCACTCCCCTGGTCATTGAAGTACAGACCTGAAATAAATAAATACCTAACATAATGTACTATGAATCTAAATCTGCTCTAAAAAGTAAAGTCTTAAAAAATTAAAAACCAAAAAATCATATAACTTTAGAAATAGATATGACCTTAGAAGTTATTTAGTCTTCTGAAAATTAAATAATTTGCTCACTTCTTATTAACAATTTAAAAATTAAAGACTGAAATCGGAGTTAATGTAACATAAGCAAAAAATTCTCTAGTCTATAGTGTAATCTGTTTTTTACTTGTCATAAAAAACAATTAGGCTTTGTTAGAGAAGGTTTATGACATCCATAAGTGCCCTCAAGTGTGTCAGTTATATGATGGCACGAAAGACAATTTGTTTTCAAAAGTATGTATAAAAATACTTTCTAATTTCAAAAAGAATGTAATGGACAAAATAAACTGATGAACAAAATAGAACCAGAGGCATGGATACATGGAACAGACTGACAAATGTCAGCGGGGAGGGGAGTGAAGGTGGGGGCTGGATAAAGGAAGGTAAAGGAATTAGCCAAAGAACATATGCATAGCCCATGGACACAGACAACAGTGTCGTGAGGGCCAAGGTTGAGGGGCTGGGTGGAGGTGGGTAAAGTGGGGAGGAAATGGGGGACATTTAAAATAGTGTCAACAATATAAAATTTAAATTAAAAAAACCTATCTGGTACATGTGTGTAGACACACTCACTAAACACATTTACTCATTTTATTTAATAAAAACCAACACAATAGACTTCCAGAAGTGTTGATGTCACCGGTGCTTGTCACAGAGCTTTGAATGCTGACTTCCATGGAGAGGAAGGAGGAAGGGGGAAGGGCTGAGTACACAGCAAGCGTTCAAAAGCGCCCTCACTCTGTGTCCTCGGACCAGGCTCTCTCACAGTTTACCTTACGTCACAGGCCCATTCTTAGCGTCAGGGGCCCTGTTCTCTTTGTCTCCAGGATGGGCTCCTGGGGAGAAGATTTATCAGTAGCTAGTACAGTAATGTTTTAAAGATCCTTATGTGGTAGAAAGATTTGGCAGATTAAAAGGACGTGCATGATCAAGTACAGAGTAGAGAGTAGTGAGTGTGAGTGCAATACATATATGCATGCCTACTATGTACCAGACACTGAGTTCGACTGATACACGGTATTTAATTCTGATGGCTCTGCAGTAAATAGATGCTCCTATTCCTATGTTAAGATAAGGAACTAGGCTCTGAGAGCTAAAGTCTCCTTGTTGGTGCACTTGGCCAGTGGTAGAGTTCATTGGTTTCCAATGCCACGCTGAGACCTGGTACTTGCCCAACAGCATGTTCATTGGTCTGCACCAAAGAGAGAACAAACAGGGACCATGGAGTGAGGTTTTACAAAAGCTAAATTCTTTTGGAAAACGCTTTTATTCTGAGAATATACCCTTTATTTTTAATTAAAAAGTGATTGTGTATGTTGATGGAAATTTTCTTGTTAGAGTCCTTTACTTACAAAGTGAGCAGTTAGTAACCCCAGCTCAGTCTCCTGGATAAAGACTTACTGAGTCATGAAATCCTAAGGCATGGAAATGTGCAGTGTAGCTGGATTTAAATGCAGGCTTTACAATACTGTAGTTTCCACCACTCCATGCTGCTTTCTGCACCCTTACATGGATTCAGCTATGCTGAAGCCACAGAGTAATACATATTCTAGACTCTAAAACAGCACTGCCCACGGCAATTTCTGCAATGATGGAAACACTCTCTGTGTTGTCCAATACATTATCCACCAGCCACATGTGGCCACTTAGCACTTGAATGTGACTGGTGCAAGTGAAGAACTGTTTTATTCTTTTATTTAATGTTAATTCACTTAAATTAAGAAGCCGCATGTGACTAATGGCTATCGTGTTGAGCTGCGCAGCTCTTGAGCAATCTTTACAAAACTTCAGTTAGAATTCTTCCAAGAAAAGACAATAATAATAGTAATAAATAACTCCAAAAATGTGCAGTCAATACATAAAATCAACTCCATGATTTAATGTAAGAGTTCTTTTTATCAACTGCCTTCTTTTTAGCTTCTGTAAAAATATATTCACAATTGAAAATAGCCGTGATTAGATGAAAATTTTATGTACTTTAAAAATTTAAAGTACTTTAATGTTCTTTAAAAAAAATCACCCAAGGGACCTTTAGGTAACATATAAATCAGAATGCTTGTGTTCTGATTTTTCTGAAAACAAAACCCATCCCCCCAAAACCCCCACCAAAACCAAAAAACAATCAAATTAAAAAAAAAAACAAAAACACCCAGCCAAAGAAACAAAACTGGCCATGGTGGAAATAACAAATTTAATTTGAACTTCTCTAAGTCTCAAAGCAGGCATGGATATTAGACATGGAAACATGCGATCTGCAGGCAGGCGTGTTCTCTCTGGAAGTGAAACAATGGTCTTGGGATCATTCGTAACATTTGCTAGGAGACAAAGTCCTTCACTGAATTGCGTAAGTGATTTCCTGTCACAGTGCAGCCTCCCACATTTGCTGAGGTGCAAGCTGTTCTTTCTCTTTCTGCTTCTAACTTGTCTGCGTTCGATGAGAGGAAAGGAGGAACTAATGCCTTACGTATGTTTAGACATACCTGTAGTAGTCAGTGACAGCAAGTTAGTTTTTCAATCTAGGTTAAGAAAAACTCTGAAGTCTCAAGACCCTTAAGGAAAGCTGACGCAAAGCCTGAGAGAAACGGCCATAAGCAGATGGAATCAGTGGGGATGTTTCTTCAGCACATCTGACCAGGACCTCAAAGCCCCGTGTCTGCTATTCCTGACTTGGTTTTTCTTAAAGGCTCTCTTTCGCCGTATTTGTGAAGCACATTTTTATGTCTCATATTGCAGGGATGTAGGGAGGAGGATTTAATACTCCCCAGCATATCTTATGTCAAGAAACACATCACATAATTATTCCAGCAGTGTGATTAACTTTCCTTATATGGCTTCGGAAACAATACAGAATGCATTAAGAACAATGCACTAAGGATCTAACATTGACAAGCAAATATTTAAAGTGATTGATGTGTAAGTGGAAATAGAGATTTATATAGAAATAAATTTCTATTTTTAAATTTCTTTAAAAAAATAAAAAAGACAGAAATGCATGATCTGAACAAAACTTTTATCTTGTTTTCATGGATCTATAATGTCTCAAACAATACACTGGCATAAATTAGGTGCTATCAGTAATGGCTAAATGTGTAAGAAAATGATACTCATTAAAAATGCAGCCAAGGAATATACCCCTCAGTTGGGAAAACATTTAGCAAATGATATGACAATCTTCTGAGCAGAAGCTGCCAGGAACTTCTCCTCTGCCGTATGTAAGATTTTTAGATGCTGAGTTTAGCCTAGTCCTATAGAGTTACATATATATATTTCCAAGAGCTGGCCACATATTTTCTTTATTTCTTCTCTGATCAATCTGAGCTATTATCTTATTTTATTCTTAAAATATAAATGAAAACCAAAGGTTCACAGTGCCGACTAACTAATTTGGTCAATATATTTGGTCAGCAGGTACTACTGTTTCTCAGCAGTTTTCCTGCAATAGTGCATAGCACTTTGCTTAAGTGGCCTCATCAAAATATTGTTCTTCTAGAAACCATCGAAGTGTTTGTTGTATGTTTTTAAAAAGGTTAAACTCTCAGGACCTTAGATCTCTCATCTGTAAAATGACGTAACGAGTGTCCCTATCCATGGGATTATGAAAAGTGTCAAATGAGAGAGCAGATGTGAAGATACTTGGAGAAGTGAAGGGTGGCATATGCATGTAATGGATCTATGATTACTATTACAACCATCATGCATCTTATTTTCTCCTTGTGCCTCAGCTATGTAATGAGTACCTATCTTACCTAGTAATAGACAAACATGTAAATTGACCATACCTCCGCTACACCACCAGCCAATCAGGAGTGATATGCAAATTAACCCAACAAAGATGGTGGCTCATTTGCATACTCAGCCGCTGAGTGACGGGGGCAACACAGACGTTCTGCCCCACCCCCGGTCTCTCAGGGCCTCTGGCAGCATAGGAAGGAGGGGCCAGAGCAGAAAGAGGTGGCTCCCGGAGCGGAAAGAGGCGGCTCCGTGGCCTGAGTGGAAAGGGACTGGGACAGAGTGGAAAGGCAGTGCCGGCAGCCAGGGAAAGGAAAGCCCATTCTAGCACGAATCTTCATGCATCGGGCTTCTAGTTTATAAATAACAAGGTGATGACATCCTGTGTATGAGGAAGTGATATTTTCCTTCTCACTTTCTCAGTAAGTTAAATGGTTGTATTTCAACTAAAGACATGAAAAGTTTTTCCAAAATATTTCATTCAAATAAATAATCACAAACCTTCACTGGTACTGTTTGAATTTGAAATTTCTAAGGGGTTTTCTTAATAGGGAAGTGTAACTAGAACAAAACATATAAAACCATCAAGAGCATTTCCTTTCATTCTCCTTCTCCACTGGCTGTGCCCTGACACACACACACACACACACACACACACACATCCCACAAACACCCCATTCTGTAAGCCCTTTGCATCTGGACCAGCCTCTTTATCCCATCACCAGTCCCTTGACCTGGGCCTCCTTCATCTTTAACCTTCTTTTTTTCTGTGGATTTCAACATGATCCACTTTCCTGCAGTAACTTTGATATGTAATCATTCAACAATAGATTAATCAGAATGCAATAAAAGTAAGAATTTGACTATGCCAAATCCAGCTACAAACCGTTGTGGCTTTTAGGTCCCATACACTGTATTCCAATAGTCTTTCTCTTCTGTCACAGTTCCCTGCTCACACCAACCAGACTGTCACTCCTTAACTGAGCCATGATTTCTGTTGCATCATGTTGTGCAAACGTTGCTTCTTTAGCCTGGCTTTCCCTGGATGGCAAACTCTCCTACTCCTCTTCGCTTCCATAGTTTAGTAAATGCCTCACAGATGGTGTTACTGCACTTTATTATAAAGGTCATAAGTGTGTTAATTATGTGTAAGTGAATGACTAAATGTCTTAAATTTCAAACCCAAGTAAGTGGGATAAAAATAACATAGAAATAGAGCCATTGGAAAAAGGAAGTTGTTTTGGGGTGAAGAAGAGTGGACACCATTAATATAAGGAATTAATGATAAATAATAGGCAAAAATATGTTTACAGTTGTGAGTACACAAAACAGAGTTTATTCCTGTATTATCACTTATTAATTATTGTATTATTTTCCATAAGAGCAACTGTAGACCTGTATGTGCTAATTAATGAGTGTGAGGTAACAGTTGAACAAAAAAAGTGTAAATTTCCAGATGCAATTAAGTGCTACAGATCTGAAGCTCACTTACTAATGATGAACATGTACTAATTAATGATTGTGAGACACAGTGGAATAAGAAAGTGCAGATTTACAGAAAGTGTTTAAGTGCTAAAGATCTGATCTGGAGTTCACCTGAGGTTGCAGGGCCAGAGATACTGAGCAATACATTATCTGACAAAAGCTGATAGGTTAATACATACACAAAAGCGCTTTCAAAAGAAGAGTCTGAGGGTGAGGGGTTATACTTTGGGGAAATACAGTTGTTAAGGGGTGATAAGAGGAGCTGGTAAAGGAGAGGTCTGTGAGTAGGAGGGAACAGAGAACACAACAGTGATAAAAGCCAGGAGATGAAAACCACTTTGCACTTCGTCTAATAACTGGCAACAGGCCTTCCACTTCATGGAAGTGGAATGTATTCATTTCAAGTCTTGAATGAATGGATTTTCAGAGGTCAGTATGAATGGGAGATAGATTTCAGAATATTAAGGCATGGTAAAGAAATGTAGAGGACAGATGTAGATCTTTGGGGAGATATAACTTATTGAAGAATTTTAAATGCAAAAGAAAAAAAGGAAAAATACATATCTTTTGAAAGATAGCATAGACTTGTGCATTATCAAAGTAGACAGTGAGATGCTTTTCCCTGTAGTCCACAAGGACACAAATTAGGGCTCACATACTGTCTTTTCCACTAACCATTTGATCTGAGATCTGTTATTCCACAGATTATGCATCATTTGACATCAAGAACATTGTTTTATGGTTTTCTTATATTTCCTGCAATGCTTCACACAGGGATAGCTACACAGTAAGAGTTTAGTAATTCAGTATTTGAATAAAAATTGGTTGCAGTTTAGTTGCTCATTCCTAGGGAGACCAGAGCATTAATTGTATTATCACTTTACAAGTGTTAATAAAATGGCAACCCACAGCTATATGTTGTGAAAATGAGGAAAGTACAATTTCACTTCTAAAGCCCTATTCAGACCTATTGGTGATCTGTTAGGATGCCAAGAATAACCCTAGACCAGGGGTGGGCAAACTTTTTGACTTGAGGGCCACAATGGGTTCTTAAACTGGACTGGAGGGCCGGAACAAAAGCATGGATGGAGTGTTTGTGTGAACTAATATAAATTCAAAGTAAAGGAGCGGAGGGGAGAGCAAGAGAATCGGATAGAACAGCCGGATCCGGCCTGCGGGCTGTAGTTTGCCCACGGCTGCCCTAGACCCTCAGAGGCCTCATATATGTTAATTCCTGTAAGGTGAATTGCCACCTGTCCTGAGTTTCTGAGATGGTATCATGAGAAAATGGTAATGTTGTTGGATAAATATCTAGATGCAGATGAGGGAAGTGGGGATGACTACATACAGAGGGAAGAATTGCCACAAATGACAGTGCAAGTATTGAGTGAGAGTAACGTCCTATTTAGAAGCCTTCACAACTTAGAAACTGCAGAACATGACAGTAAACACAGGATTGGATTGTGCCAAGAAAATGAACTAATAATAGTGTATGATCTGCAAACCTGCTTATCAGTTTTAATTATTTTCTAAGCTGTACCATCATTTAAATGATATTTAAGTCTGTCTAATATTTTCTGTGCCTGCTTCTAGCAATTCATATTCCAAAAATTGTTTAATTTAAGCAAACCCCCTAAAAAAACCTCTTGAATGATCTGTCAAACCAACGCTAACATCTGTATGGCACATCCATTGAGATATATTAAAAATGCTATGCACTGTAATATCAAGCCGTTTTCAAACTGAAAGCTTTTCGAAATTCTAGAAAATATGCATGTAGGGCTGGGTAGCTAAAACTCAGGACCAACATGAATATAAGCTAACTAGAGGCCCAGTGCACGGATTCGTGCGCTAGTTGGATCCCTTGGCCTGGCCCGTGCCCTCTCGCAATCTGGGACCCCTCAGGAGATGTCAGGCTGCTGGTTTCGGCCCAATCCCCACAGGCCAGGCTGAGGGACCCCACTGGTGCAAGAATCTGTGCACCGTGCTGATTTCGGCCCGATCCCCACAGGCCAGGCTGAGGGACCCCACCGGTGCACAAATCTGCGCACCGTGCTGATTTCAGCCCGATCCCTGCAGGCCAGGCCGAGGGACCCCACCGGTGCACAAACCTGTGCATTGGGCCTTTAGTGTGCATATAAGATCTTTGGTTAATCTCTTCCCACCCTCCCCTCTCCCCACTTCCCTCTGAGATTCATCAGTCTGTTCCATGTTTCCATGCCTGTGCATTGAGTGTCTGCCTCCTGGTGGTCAGTGCGCATCATAGCTACTGGTCAAACAGTTGAATGTTCGCTTAGCCTTTTATATATATATAGATGTTTTAAGTGTAAATGTTTCCATTAAAAATTTAACTCTCACTTTTTCCAGACAATGTATATGTGGGAAAATAAATGTTTCTTATCAAGAGTGACGGTGTCCTCAAGTTAAATCTACCATTTATCTTCAGATTGCGTGATTTCCCTCACCATTCTTTCTAAATTTTAGAATGATACAGGCAAACGAATATCATTGGTTTTATGACATCATCAACTCTAGAGATAAACTAACTTGATTTTCTATAGAAGCTTCCTCTTCTCTTTGCTCACACTTGTACTTACATATCACTGGCGATGGAGGAGTTCCGGGACATAGACTTTGGAGAGAGGTCATAATCGCTGTCGGATCGATACAGAAACGACTCGCGACGTTGACTGTGGACAAAATTTGCTTGGAGAATTAGCCCAGATCCTGGGCTGGTCATGGGATCCAAGGGACTCCGTCCCGCAGATGTGCCATTGTCCACATCAAAACTATAAAGGAAGGAGAAGAAATGGCATTGAAGTGAATATTTGCATGTTGACATTTTAGTAAAGGGAGATTTCACTTTAGTAAAGGGAATTGACAGTATGGAAATTTATAGCTGATTCCTGGTGTTAAGAAATAATAATAATACTACAATACACAAAAGTAAAGAAGCACATTGACCTCATACTCTTGTCTTCCTAAGCTTTGGGATATTGATACTTTTGTTAACCAACTCGATACAAGACACAGGTCTCTCTACCAAGGGTGGGGAACATCTGGCCGGTGGGCTGTATAAAGCCTGCGAAATCATTTGCTCTGGCCCTGCCAAGATATTACTGGTGAGCTAATTATATGTTTGACCAAATATAGCAGGCTAATTTTTAAGTTGACAATTTTGTAGGCCCTTGAATGATGTTACAAATATTCAAATGGCCCTTGGCAGAAAAAAGATTCCCCAACTCAACTTTAGTTAAAAGGAACCATTCTGAAAAGAATAATTCCCTAAGTACAGAATTCCTTTCAGGAAAAGAACACACACATAGTCATTGACTAAATATTTGGGTTCAATTCAACAAGTGCTTCTTATATACCCATATCAGGCTTCCCTAAACCTGGGCTGGCTTTTTTTCCCTTTCCACCTATACTTATCCAATCATCAATTTCTATTGTAGCCACTTTCCTCCATTCACTGCCAATACATTGAGTCCAGGGTTCCATCAACTCTCACCTACATTATTATAACAGCCTTTAAATTAGTCTCTTGCATCCATTTTCCACCCTGTACCAAGAATGATTCTTCTTAAATGATAAATCTATGTCATTTATCAATTAAAACCCTTTCAGTAGCTCATTATTGTCCTCAGGATAAAGTCCAAATTTCTTGGCTAGACAGAAAGAGTCCTATTAATCCATTTTCAATTACAGTTTACCATTTTCCCAGCCTCAACATTGCAACCTTGCTCCATCAGGCATTTCAACTACGTTCATATTGAACCACCATGTCAGGCTATCACTGTCAAACCTTCAGTTACCTGCCTAATTGTATCCATCCTTGAAAATTTAGTCTTTGCTTGAAAGGCACGAGATGCCCTTCTTTGTGCTCCCCAGACACTTCCCCACTCCTTATCTGTAGCATTATCCAGGAATAGAAGGTCTTACTACTTGGTCTCCATTCCTAGACCATGAACTCTCTGAAAATGGAGGCTCTGAGTGTTCTTAGCACCTCATTCAGGTTTGAATGAATGCCTGAATGAATGAAAGGCACTGTGCTTGGCAATACAGATTTTAGAGTTGAGGGAAAAAAGAACCACGCATGCACAGTTTTTAACATCTAGATAAACTTTCCACGAAGAGCTTTCTAATCAAACATCAACCAGTATTAAAATAAAGACACCTCACGTGTTCTTTCAAGAGGAGGGTGATAGCTCAGGTATGTGGTTAAAGATTGCTGAATGGATAAACAAATAAATAAATTCAAGTTTAGTTGTTACTAACATTTTCCTCAGTAGTTCCTTTATCCAGACTATTAGCCAGCTAATTTCAAAACATTATTTTATCCATTGGAATTATTAATAAAGAGTGTTATAACCCAAATATGAGAAGTCAAAGTAGAAGAAAAAGCTAGGGGTTGGATGTTTCATGAATCACCTATGAATCTATGATTAAATAAGAATATTAACTCTAAATCAATCCACCTATTTAAAAAAATAGGAAAAACTTATAATGTAGCTTTACCAGTCACAAACATGTCTTCCAATTTAACATTTTCTTAGAATTGTGTCACTTTATAAATGCATTGCTTTGGTCCTTGAAGGACAATGAGAGATTATCTAGTTGAATAGACTCATTTTATAGAAAAGAATACTGGCTCCTAGAAAAGCTAGTTAACTGACCAAAGTTACTAAGCTAACTGGATTCAATCATCTATTATTTCAGAAGTTCTTCCAGTTCTAATGTATAATTATGTAAACCACAAATGTGTGCTAGTAACTGTGACACCCAAACTGGGAATATTTGTTTCACCTAGAAAGGTGCAACTTCATGTATGTGGGAATTTTGGCAATTCTGAGGAAGGCCACAGGGGAAAGGGACCTCTAATCATTAAAGAGACATATTAGGGGTCTCTGGCAAGCTCTTCGTGGAAAATGCTTAATTAAGTAAGCATTTACTAAGCACCTAATATGAGCACACTGAAATACAAAAATTGAAGAAGATAAGATTAATCCAGGCTGGGATATCTGATAAGTCTTATAAAAGAATATTATTTTATTTAAAGAGGGCTTTTGAAGGCATTGAGTACACATCTGAAAGACATGCAAGACCTCTAAATAGAAGGAGGGTAGGAGGTGATTTCTGTTTTAAGACAGTAGTCATGGAAGTCCTTCTGCGTGAGGATGACTACTTAATCATGTGAACACATAAAAAGGATTTATTTTTATTCCTTTGAAAATGAAGATATTTTTAGTGTTTTATTTATTTTAAATTTTATTATATTCATTGAAGTGACATCTATATATATATAAAAGCCTAAACGACCATTACAATTGGACAACTGGACGACCAGATGACTGGCCAGTAGATATGATGTGCACTGACCACCAGGGGGCAGACACTCAATGCAGGAGCTGCCCCCAGTGGTTAGTGCACTCCCACAGCCAACCTTCAGCGGCCAACCAACCTCCCACAATCCATCCCCTGGGCCAGTCTGCCAACCTCCCACGGTTCCTCCCGCTGGCTGGCCGGCCTGATGGGGACTGGGTGAGATGTGCCCGATTGGCCCTAATCGCCGGCCAGGCTGAGGGACCCTACCCATGCACGAATTCATGCACCAGGCCTGTAGTTGGTTAATAAAATTATATAGGCTTCAACTGAACTATTATATAATACAACATCTATATATTGCATTGTCTATAGCCATACCATCCTGAACATGCACAATCCTGTCTGTTCTTCCATTTAAAAAAAATAAAAAGTGAGTATCCCCTCCTTGCTATGCATTATAAAAAATACAGGAAATAAAGGAGTGCAATTTTTAGTTTAGTTTTCTTCATTCAATTGAGTAAATATTAATATAACCCCAAAATCAGCAACTTGTATTTTTTATTATTATATTTTTCTAATTACACTAAGCAAGTCTTAACTAACAGAGAATCTCCACTATAAGGTTTAGAAAAATACTGATAAGTATTTTAAAACAATTAACATTAACTATTCAGAGCAAAAAATCTTAATAGGTCACAAAATGCTTAATATGGCATATTTTAGGGGCTTTGATACTTTTCTTTGCAGGCTGTAATATAACATATTGTCCACTAGATGGAGGTCATGTTCTTAAATAAGGAAAATCTATTGTAGAGTTATGCTATGTGAAATAAGACAGAAGAAAAGTACCATGTGATTTCACTTATATCTGGAAACTAAAGAACAAAATAAATGAACAAATGGAATAGAAACAGACTCATAGATACAGAGAACAGACTGATGTTGCCAGAGGCAAGAGGGGTTGGGTGGCTGGGTAAAAAAGGTGAAGGGATTAAGAAGTAAAAATTGGTAGTTACGGAATAGTTATAGGAATGTAAATTATAGTGTAGAGAATATAATCAATAATATTATAATAACTATGTATGGTGCCAGGTAGGAACTGCAAATATCAGAGGGATCACTTTGTAAAGTATATGATTGTCTAACCACTATGCATACATCTGAAAACAATACAAAATAATATTGAACATAAACTATAATTGAAAATAAAATATAAAAAAGACTCATGTAAACATCTTAAATATTATGCAAAAAATAAAATCTCACAATATATAGGAAGTAATTACCAAATATTGATAAAATTATGTCAATCTAAAAATTAGCTTACCAACAGATTGAGAATACAGATCTAAAAATGGTCACTGATATTTTATTAAACTTTTATTTAAAAAACAACAACAATAAGACCTTGAGAAGCCTTAATTGAACTTCCATAAATAAAAATGGAAAACCTATTGTGTTGGGGACTAGACTAAATGTTACCGTGTAGTTGGAAGCTGTGAGGATTAGGCAATTGTGGCATATTGTGTGCAAAGAGGTAAAGGGTAGTATATGACAGTGGTCGGCAAACTCATTAGTCAACAGAGCGGCAAACCGTGGCTCGTGAGCCATGGTTTGCTGACCACTGGGGTAAGGTAACAACAGTATCATTAATGATCTGGGAAATGAATGACTCTAAATTTTGGTAACAGGTTTATTCAGAATATACTTTTTGGAGGGAGGTGCGTCCAGGATCTGAAGTTATGTGCAAGGTTGATTTCCATTACATTCAATGATCCTATAATAAAAATTCATTATCAAGAAAGAGTAATGCAGTAATATTACAGAATCCCTAGGCAGAAGCATTAGCAAATGCCACTATTGGTGAATGATTTTACAGAAAAACAGACTGCATTATGAAAGATTCAGTGAGCAAATTTTTATAGTTTCTCCTACAACCTTAGATTAGGATTTGAATAAATACAGAGATTTGAACATAGTACTTCTCTATAAGGCAATATAACATGAAGCCATAGAGAAGAAAAAGAACAAAACATGACACAACTGTGTTAAATATTATATAAATAATAAATTATTAAGTTGTGTTATATAGGAAATCAGAGAATGTGATTTAGACAATGAGTATAAAGGAAGTTTAAGAAGCCGAAGGATATGTTTCCTTGAAGGGCAGATAAAAAATGTCCAGACAGAGTAGAGTTAGGGTGGGAGCCATAGACGGAATGTTTGTGTCTCTCAAAATTTATATGCTGAAATTTAATCCCCAATGTGATCTTATTTGGAGATGGGGCCTTGGGGAAGTGATGAGGTCAGGAGGGTGGAGCCCTCATGAATGGAATTAGTGCCTTATAAAAGAGGCCCAGAGAACTCCCTTGGCCCTTCCAACATGTGAGAAGTGGGCCCTTACCAGACACCGAATCTTCTGGTACCTTGATCTTGGGCTTCCCCGCCTCCAGAACTGTGAGAAATAAATTTCTGTTGTTTATGAACCACCCCATCAATGGCAATTTGTTATAGCAGCCTGAAAAAACTAAGAGAATGCAGGCAGAGGGTATGTAGTACAAGTGAAGCAGCAGAAGCAAACCCAAGAAGGAAGAAGTAAGGCATGCATATAAAGCAGGACATTTTGTCTGGCTCAATTTGAGCGGTCATATTATTAAACAATAGCAGGGCCCTATAAAAATGGCAATTTCATATTGTTCAGCTTAATAGGTAGGGCTAAGTGTGTTTATGGAAAGTTAGGTAAGGAGTGTCAGAAGAAGAATCTTATTATACAGAAGTATGTGGAGAGGCACATACCAACTTTTAACACTGACCTCAGGGGCGTGAGATGGGGAAGACTATTCACTATTCCGTTGCATACTTACACATTTTTTATTGGCTAAAAGAAGCACAGTGATTTTGAAATGAAAAAAAAAAAATCAACAAGTATAAAAATAAATAAATAAACCAAAGCACTATCCCCTCCCCACCAAAAGGCTTATTAATCAACTTTAAACATTAGAACTAAGGAGTTCCCCTTGAGAATGGTTAGGTCTGGGGCAAATCAAGGCAACACTTCTTCATTCAATGAGTAGTAATATCTGAGTATAATAATGATGGTGATAATAATAACTAGAGTAATGAGAATGATAATAAAACGTTTGGAGCACTTTCTATGTGCCAGGCATTGTGCTCTATGCTTCATATACATGATTATCCCATTGAATCTTCACAATAACCCTTCAGTAGGCACTATGCTTTCCATTTGACCCACAAGGAAGTTGAGGCACAGAGAAGTGGTTCTATGTTCAATGTGTTCACGGTTATATAGTTTGTAAGTGGGTTTCCAACTCAACCTGTCTGATTGCAGAGCCTGGGAGAATGGCCCTGTGTTTTGTCTCTATTGCACAGCCTCCTGTTAACTATTAACATCTCTTAGCTTCCTCACCTGGATGCAGCTTCCAATGCTAACTCTTTGAAAGTAACATTCTGGTCAACTTATAGACCAAGGCTGGTCCTGGGATGAGGTTTTAACACAACCCCTGCTGGGAGGTGGGGAAAGACCCAAAATGTGCCTGTTAGGATGGGAGTTAGAAAATGTAGGTTAAATGTCAACTCTTGGTTCTGCCACTTTCTAGTTGCGTGCTATCGGGCCCGTTTACTGCACCTTGCTAAGCCTCCTTTTCCTGATATCTAACTCTAGGGCCACTACATGGGTTAGAAGAGAAAAAAATGTCAGCATGCTGCCTGGCAGCTAGTATATTCCCAGTATTTACCAGCTATGATTTTTATTGTTATTGCTCTCTATCTCTGAGGGGGGCTTGCCATCTAGGTCATCCCCTCTACCTGAGTACACCTCTTTGCGAATAACCCAAAGGGAGAGATGAGAGAGAAAAGGAACTGATCACTGGTCAGTCACATCACCTGAGTCAACCCTGACCATCAATGAGGCGACAGATGCTGGAGTCAGATCATTCTTACAACTTTAGCTGCCTTTACATCTCCACCCCACTCCACAGTTCCAGTGAGATAACATTGGGCAGAGGGCGGAGACTGTTGATTTTTCTCTAGATATTCCTCACTGAGGAGAAAGAACAATTTCCTGCTGGGAACTGTGGAAGACATGGAGGTACCAGCAGCCTGGGTGGGACTCCACTGAATATAATGAGCAGAAACAGCCTCTCAGACCTTAGGTCTCCAGCAACTGGGTGTACCCTGGGGACTTCAGGTCGCAGTTACACTGCTATTTATTTTCCTGTGCCCGAATCGCCCCTGTATAATGAAACCCCTGCAGTCGGTTATATAACAATATCCATTTTGGTGCTTGCCACTCAGGGGGAGAGGGGTGGTTCATCCTTGAGCTTAAGTGTAACCAAAGTTGGATAATTACTAAAACATATGATTTCTCTTTATAATCGTTTATTCATTGTTATCAATGCCACAGAACTAGGAAACCTGTTCCTAACTAATGCCAGTGATATTTCTCATACAAGATTTCCCTGAGGATCAGATAGCTTCTCTGGAGTTAACAAAAGCTGCTTCTCAAAATTCTTTATTTTAATATTTACTTTGCTCAGATTAACCACAGAGCTGAGACTGTAGAAAACAGTATTTTACAATGAAAGGCACAAATGGCAATCTTCCCTAATCAATAAAAATCTGCATCTCACATTTAAATGGGATGCCCTGAGAGGACATGATATTTAGCCACGTCAGTGAATTATACAGGTAAGCGAAATATGCACGTTAGCTTGCAGAATATAGATATTTGCACAGAGGACTAACGTTTAAGCACAGGAACATTTTACCCTTTATTTTCACAGATGGATTTTATAAACAAAAGCCTGGAACAAAGGTGAAAGGTGCATGCTTATTTATCAGTAGAAATATTAGATGATTTCTGGAAACATTTGTTTCTGACTCATCAATGACGCTCCCAAGTAACATAGGGAAACAAAGCGATTCAAGATGAAAATCATAGCGTGAGTTTGATATTTGGACCTGAAACCAGAAGGGACAAGCTGGACTTGCTTAGTGGGTTTTTGCCAAATGAAATGGGATAAGGCCATTTTTTTTCCTCAAAAAAAAAAAAAAATGCTTATTAGATCTAAAACTTTGAAAGCCCAAACCTAGAATTGTTTTGTTTGAGGTTTATAGGTTATTTTTAAATGATTATCTTAAATGAAACTTTTCTTAACGGAAACTCCGCTTAAAAAGGGATCTCAAATGGGTCTTAATGTGTGCCTGCGGTGCTGGGAGGTAGAGGCAAAGCCTGCAACCAGCAGACTAAGGTCCATGTTTGCAGCAATTCCCTAGAAAGGATCAATAGCTCAAGTTGTAAATACATATTTAACATGAATATTTGCTGACAGTGGAAAGTCTCTGTTATTGTAGCTGTTGTAGCCCTTCATTTACCTGAAAATTTCATTCAGGCTTCTCTGTGATTAGAATAAAACAAGCAAGCATGCATTCCCTTCCCCTGCATCCTGTTTTCATTTGTGGATCTCACAGGAAGAGCACGCATGAGGAGCAGTAAAGCAGATCCCTGTGAGTTCCTGCTTACCGCCCCCTAATGGTTTCCTATTCCAAGTAAATACTGTTGGAGCCCAGAGCAGGCCATCCCCAAATATCCCACCAGAGCTTACTGGTTACTTGGAAATAAAGCTGCTTGACTAGCAGCCCATGCAAGAAGGGCACCTTCACCCTCCTTTGTCTCCTCAAATACAGGAAGCAAATCTTCCCCCTGGAAGGTACCCTCCTAGCTGGAGGGGGACTAAGAGAGACACCCTTATTGCTAAAGTTAAGCAATCCAGGGCAGAAAAGCTGACATAAACAAAGCGGGTTATTTCTTTACTAAATTTACTATCCGAACCCAAACGCTGTTTAGATTTCTCACTAAGGAACACCCAAACCTAAGTGTCTGAAAAGCAATGAAAAGAAATTTCCTTGGGTGAGGATTAACAAAACAGTAAAATAAAATAAAATTGCCACACCAATTGCCCCTAACCTTTTCTAGTCTCCTTTCCCTTTATTTTTCTTCCCATCATTTATCAGCCTCTGCTAAACTTTTAAAATTTTGTTTATTTTACCCTTCTCATTGAATTGTAAGCTCTACAAATGCAGAGATTTTGATCTGCTTTGTTCATTAATGTATCCCAGCATCTAGAATAGTGTCTGGCACATGGTAGCTGCTCAGTAAATATTTGTATTATGAATGCATTAATATCATTGGATTCAGCACTACTTACTATAACCTGGTTATTATTTACTATGGAAGCCTGTATGGCTCTACTTCAAATGAATGTTATTATTATTATTTTTATTTTGGCTAGGAATCACTTTTCTAAACAAAGAATCTTATCACCAATGAGGTTCATTGGTTTGTTTGAATGAATCCTCTGGAAAGGCGCTAAGAAAGCTGGTGTGTTAAGAGGCATTTTAATAGGGGTTATTTTGAATATACTCCTGTCTGACCACCAATCAGCCATGGAATCAAGGGTGGGTTCCAGATTTTATGGCACATGACGGTTATGCAATTTGGAGAGTCCGATTTTAAAAATGCAAAAAAAAAATTTCTTACTTTTGCAAATTTTACAAAACTTAAAACTATGTGAAGTGGCTACTCCTCCTCCCTTTTCGAGCTTGGAAATGGTCTAGGCTAGTTAGGGGCCTGAGCTTGATCTTCATTAGTTTCACCGTAAACCTGCATTTCAGACAATGCTAGCCAGGAAAAACAATGAAATGGCTGAAAGTGAAAATGGAGTACCATATTTTTTCCTAAAAAGTAAATTAGTATTATAGAGGTTATTTTTTACCTTCATTCTTTCCTTCCTTCTTTCTCTCTCTCTCTATCTAATTTCCAAAACTTACTCATATTTTTCAGAATTTTTCTTTATATTTGTACATGTTTATTCTTCCAGGTCAGTGATTATTAACTTGTTCTGGAGGAGTGGGGAGTGATTCCACCAGGTTGGATATTAGAGTCACCTTGAAGGTCTGAAGAAGGATGTGCTTCAAACCACACCAGTCTCCACAAAGGTTATGATTTTCTTTTTTTTTTTTAATATATTTTATTGATATTTTACAGAGAGGAAGGGAGAGGGATAGAGAGTCAGAAACATCGATGAGAGAGAAACAATGATCAGCTGCCTCCTGCACACCCCCCACTGGGGATGTGCCCGCAACCAAGGTACATGCCCTTGACCGGAATCGAACCCGGGACCCTTCAGTCCGCAGGCCGACGCTCTATCCACTGAGCCAAACCGGTTTCGGCAAGGTTATGATTTTCTTTTTGAGGGTTTGGATTTTTGAAATGTGGTTCTCAGAGACATCCCTAGCTATTCAAGCATTTAGACTTATTAAGAATTAATTGCCAAATGACTTAATTGAATGAATAAGAAGTATTAAATCATGGATTCCCTTGTGAAAATACTTACCATTTAAAAAATATATAAAATAGATTAAATAAATCTAGGCAAGATGATAACTAAAAACAAAAACTGTAATAGTTCTATTATAATAGCCTTGAAAAGTGTAACAAATCTTATTCTTTCCACTCATGAATATGAAAACTCATACACATGTTTTTCTCTGGGTCTGGACTCTCCCTCACACAGGTCAGGAAACAATTCAGACTCCCTACTATTAAATCTATTTTGGAAAAGTGATATTACTCAGATTCTAACCTCAAGGATCCAAGCAGATGGGTTTTCTACTTCAGTGGGGGTAAAAGGGAACAGAGAAGGGCTTCAGAGAGCTGTGTGGCCTTAGATGCCATTTCTTTAGTCCTACCAAAGTTACAACAATCTATGTATATAAAAGGCTAATATGCAAAGTGTCCCCTTGAGAGTCTGACTGGGAGACCGGGAGTTTGATTGCTCACTATGACGTGCGCTGACCACCAGGGGGCAATGCAGAACGAAGGAAGGCCCCAGCCAGTAGCCGGCAGCTGGGGAAGGAAGGGCCCTAGCTGGCAGCTGGAAGGCTCTGATAGGCCCTGATCACTGGCTAGGCCTAGGGATCCTTCCCATGCATGAATTTTGTGCCCTGGGCCTCTAGTTATAACAATATTATCCTAGTCCAGACTACATGGCTCAGTGATTGAATATCAACCTATGAACCAGGTGGCCACGGTTCAATTCCTGGTCAGGGCATATGCCTGAGTTGTGGGCTTGATCCCCAGTGTGGCGAGTGCAGGAGGCAGAGGATCAATGATTCTCTCTCATCATTGATGCTTCTATCTCTCTCTCCTTTTCCCTTCCTCTCTGAAATCAATAAAAAATATATTTTTTAAAAAAGGAATATTATCCTATGATTTCCATAAACAATCATTTTCTTCTGCAATCTCTAAAAATATATCATGGAGAATAAAAACAAAGATATGAACCCTCACACTAAACAGCATACATCTTGTTCTGTTATGGGCACATTAAGATGAGCTCTCCTTGTGATTTCTTATATTGGGTGAAATATACATGCTTGCAAATTATCCTCCAGAGGTTTTAAGACATTGCGGAGAGATGCCAAAGAGGCTGTGAGGTCTACGTCAACAATGATTTTTGAAGAGTAAAGCTATTTTTCACATTTCCTTGAAATGGTTTTGTATACAATCCTGACTAAAGACAAACGATCTTGGAAAAGAATAGGACTCACTAATCCGGACCATAAACATGGCAAGTTCTGCTTGCTGTCTGCCAAATTAGATTCTCCACTTGCTCCTGGGCATATAGGAAGTCCTCTTTTCTATGCTTCCCTTGCAATTACATTTGACCATGTAACCGGATGTGAGTGGAAATATTGCAGCTCACTTGCAGGACTGGCTCATAACACCTTCCACACGCTCCTTCCTGCGCTCTTCTCCTTTGGTCAGCTGATGCCTAAGATGGGAGGACCCAGGTCCCTTAATGAGAGTAAGGAGAAGCGCTTCCCTGTCTTCCTAAACACTACCCTGCACAATTACTTGGTGAAAAATGGACGTATATTTTTAAAGACACTTAATTTTGGAGGCTTATTTGTCAGTACAATAATATTTAATGTACTACATTACACCAGACTAAATTGGCAGGGCTGAAAGTATATTCAACTGTCAAAGATTTCACATTCAATCTACCTCTGGACTGAAGAAAAGAAAAAAAAAAGTGCCCCACAGAGGCCCAAGTGAAAATTTCTTAATTTTACCATTTTCACACTTGGTTTAGCTTCCACCACCCCACACCATTTTCCTGGGTTACGTACATTTTCATTAAAACATTTCTTACCATCCAAGTGCTTAAGAAGCATTAGAGAACACGTTGATAACCATTACACACAGTTGTGGTTGTTCTGAAAAGGGTGAAAGCCAGTCCAGTTCTGTTCTGCCTAATGGCAGTCGGCAAGGCTGGAAACGCTTTTGCTAGAGGATCAGCTCAAGCCTGACCTCTTCTCTAATCAACTCAAGTTGCAAAGTGATGTTACTGCTGACCTCCTTTGCTCAAGCTTTAACCATTAAAATTCTTTTTATTTTTATGCAATGACGTATCTCAAATATTTGGATAATATGCATCCATTTGTGCCAACTCATCTATTTAACGGAGGATCAGCTCAAGCATGAAGCTAATGCACAAATTTGTCTCTGGATCATAGAGGAGACATAGGATGAGGCGTCACCTTCCCTCAGGATGTGAACCCATGCTCCACTTGAGACAATGAGGTCTCAGAAGTATCAGATCGAACAAGGCTTGTCTTAGAATGGGATTCTGGACCACATGAATGTGTACATTTCTAGGAGCATGGACCACAGTTTGTGGAAAAATCTAGAAACATTTCATAGCTTACTAGAACCACTCATCACTCTTATTTTTTATTTTTTAATTAGGTTATTTGCAATGGAAACAGGCCTGAATTGGTTCTTTTGACTGAGGATGCTGAAGGTTGAGTCAGAAGCTGAAGGCCCTTCCTGTTCTGAACTCCTAGACCAATGCCCTCTAGTACCAGGCGTGCTTCCGTAGAGGAAGGAAAGGGAGTTACCTGGGGCATTATCTTTGGCTATAGCTTCCGAAATGGAGGAGCGTGCAGTTTGTGCTTCCCTTCACTGAGCTTCACTGTAGTACTGGTCTGAGAAACATTATGTTGTCACCTTAGAAATAAAACTCAAATGATCAATATAGACTGAAATGATGGAGCAGGTCACAGAAACAAGTATACCCATCCCACAAATATTCCTCAACCAGTGCTGTTGCCAGACACCACTGGGAGGGAATGCAGTTCACTGAGAAGACACAGGGCTTTAGTAATTGCATCGAGCTTCTGCTTCTAAATGAAAATGGGATTTTTCCCCCTCTGACCAACCAAATTCATGGTGAGACTGTTTATAAATCCTATTGACTTGCCAAATCCAAAGCTAGAAGAAATGCGTGATAGTTTTCTAAATACATTTGACCTTTTCTCTAATCATTTTAAGTTGGGAAGCGATGTCATTGCTGACCTCCTTTGCTTAGACTTTAACTGTGTTTTCAAATGTTAGCCATTAAAATTCCTTTCATTTTATGCAATGATATATCTCAAGTATTTGGATATAATCATCCATTTGTGCCCACTTGCTTATTTTCTAGATAAATTCTGATAATTCAACTATGTGTACTTGTCTTTCTTTCTTTCTTTCTTTTTTTTTTTTTTTGTAGAAGTTGTTCTGTATAATCTTGGCTCCCATTTTTGGATTATTTCCCACTTATACTCATTTTAAAAAATGACTTATGCTTTTTTAATGAGGAGTCCAAAGTACAGTATAAACAAGGCCATCCATAATGGTACTACCTTTCAACCCAGCAAAGACTTCGCTCACTGGCTATAGATGGTCATACCAGAATCCTTAGAAACAGTATTTCCTAATGGACGCTGTAATTGTTTTGACTTCTGGCCTGTAAAATATTTAGTACTACATTGTACCACCATGGTATGTAAATAGAACCTTAATCTCCAGCCTGCCTATATACAATGAGTAGATAATTTAACTTGAAATATACTTACTTTTACAGAAAATACACCTTATGAAACATACTCTATTCTTTTTTCATATTTTACTACAAAAGACTAAAAAAGGAATAGATGTCAGTTTTTTAAATTTAGTTTGGAAGGAGAAAACCCTAACATGACTATGTACTTCGTTGACCTTTAAAATTTAATTTTGACCAAATTTTGAAAAGGTCTAGAGATGGCTATACTTCATGAAATCCAAATCTGAATTTATATAAGCATTCAATCAATGTGGGATCCTCCCCCCACCCCCATCTTTAGAACTTTAAAAAATCTTAAAACGTGACTTTACCCTTTTCTTCCTTTTTTTCTGTAAAATTTAGAACTAGAAATTAAATTTGACAAACAGAAAAAAAAATCCAAACCACATCTATGCTTATTCTGCTCTTGGCTTCTTCCTGCACAGCTGTTCTTTAAACTTGCAATGTAATTATGAGCTTGAATTCCATGTTTGCCACTAATCCCACTAACGTACTTGGCCCCCCCAGGCCACATGGAAATAATCTCCCAGGGCGCCTTGGGTTCTCTGGCAATTGGCTATGTCCATGAGCAACATCTGGGACTCTGATGATGAGCTGGACTATGATGATCTGTCCTCTGGAAACAAAAACTAATTCTCCCCAAAGCCTTTCCCTCCCCTCCCTCTCACGAAGCCCATTCATAGCTATTGTTCAATGGAATGCGCACAGTGAACCTGAGTTAATAGGCAGTGGGGGAGGGGGTGAGAAGGATTCTTTTCCTCAGTTGCCAGAGGAAACTGAAGCTGAGGAAGGAGGGCAATGGTTTGCTTAGATTGATGTAAGTGGCCAGATTATGACTCAACCCAATATTTCCTGATCTTTGAACTAAAGATGCAAATAGAAGATTGAACAATTGGATTAGTTTTAATTTAATAAAGCTTGAATCAAAGACATATTTTTGTTATATTATCTTCTATCAGAACTCAGAGATATTATCTGGCTGCCTTGAGCCCATGTTCAAAACCTTTGCGTAGAACATGACATTTTACTGAAATGAATGGATGTATTTATTTGTCTCTAAGTAATACTATGACAAAAACTGGAAAGGGATTATAGTAAAAATCCTCTACTTTGGTACCCTTGTTAATCATTTTAACCGCATTGTAATGCCATGTTTGGTAAATGTTTAACAATAGTTGAGGGAAATTACAGCAAACAACCTCTCCATTATAAACTAATTTAAATAAAGACCAGTTTTGCAAGACAAAGGGGTTCCTATTTCATATCCTAAGAAGTAGTTGAGAAAAAAGGAAAGTATCTATACTAATAAAAGCCTACATGGTCCTCGTGCCCTCGTGTGTGATGTCATCACAAGATGGCTGCCACAAGATGCAAACCACCCGCAGCCCCTCACCCATGCTGGCCCCACCCCTCAGTGGGGACCCCCACCCCAATAGGGGATGTGGCTGGCCTGCAAACCACCCATGGCCCCTCACCCAGGCCAGCCCACTCTCCCAGACAGCCCCCACCCATGCACCAGGCCTCTATTCTATATATTAAAAGGGTAATATGCAAATTGACCCTAAAAGCAGAATGATCAGAATGACAGCTGGACCAGACACTATGAGGTGCACTGACCACCTCTCAGTTTCTTTCTCTGGTGGCAGGCTCCGATTGCCTGATGGCGAATGGGGAGCCAGGGGTAGGTGGCAGAGAATGTGGGTGGCACCAGGCCAAGGCTCTCACCCTGCTGGTTGCCCCCCACACAGAGGGCAACCCGTGGCACAGGCAGTAACAATCAACCTCTCAGTCCCTTCCTCCAGCCATCAGACACTGATCACCCTATGGTGAAAGGGGAACCAGAGGTGGGTGGCACAGGGGGTGGGGCCGGCTGTGGGCAGTCAGGGAAGATGGCCTTGATTGCAGGCCAGGCCTAGAGACCCGTATCCATGCACGAATTTCGTGCGCTGGGCCTCTAGTATTTTTATAATTGAAACATAAGAATTTACCCTGAGCTAGAGTACAAGGCTGGGAATTGGGAGCCCTGAATTTGTGTTCAACTCTGCTAAAAACTATTTTTGACTCTGGCAAACATCTTGACTTTTCTGTGACTTAGTAATTTTATCAGAAAAATAAAGAGATTGACAACAAGTCATTCTCAATTACTGGTCTGCACACTAGTTTGAAAATACAGGTTTTAAAATACAGATTCTTAGGCCTCCTTTTGGGTCCTCTGAGTCAGTAGATCTAGATCTGGGGTGGGACCCAGGAATTTGTATTTTGAAAAAGCTGTCCAGGCAATTCCATGTGTTGTCAGGTTGGGAACACTAGACTTTCTGATACCTAAGGCTCCTTCCAGGTTTAATATTCCTGATTCTAACTGCACAGCACTGAACTCAGCTCATCATCCTGTACCCCATGCTCACTCCAGAGGCAGGGCATTCAGAGCCAAAGCTGTTCTCATGGGAATTGTCACACAGTGTCCTGCTGTGCCCTTGTCCCTAAGTCCAACTGCCCTACATTATGTCTCCATTGCTATTGGGATTTTGTGTGTACTTGAAAGGAAAGAAATAAGGGAAGAGGGCAAGGTAAGGAATGAGGGAGGAAAAGAAGTGGAGGGGAGATAGTTTGGAGCGGTGGAAAATGTGATTATGTTACTTCCTTGAATAACTATTCTTGCCTACAAAAGCAGGTGAACATTTTTTATCCTGGCACTTAAGTTACTTTAAAATCTGTTCCCAACTCCCTTCAAATCTCATCTCTGGCCCCTCCAAAGATACCTTGGCTCATGCTAACCTCACTATGTGGAATACGTTTGCAGGTGTAGTTTCATCTGAGCCATACCTGTTTCTGCCCCTGAAATCTTTCTTGTTTCTCAAAGGTCCACATGGGCTGACCAATGTCCTATATGCCTCCGATTCTTTCTCCTGTAATTCCAAACAGCTTATTCATGTCCTCAATAAAGCATTCTCTTGGGCTACTGCAAATGGCTTTAGAAACATCACTGCCCTTATTGACTGCCCCTCCCCAGCTATTTGAGTTTGGGAGGCTACATACCATTCATTGACTTCAATCATCACAATAAAAATAACATTTATATGTGCTTTACCATTTACCAAATGCGTTTACATCCATTATTCTATTTGCTTTTTATAACATTTCTGTGAAATACATATTATTGTCCCCCCTTATTTTATGGATGGTAAAACTGCAACTTCAAATCTTATGCTTTTCCTACCCTGCCTAATAAGGCATTAGCAGATAGCAGGTGCTCAATAAATGCATATTAAATAATTACATGAATAAACGACTGGTGAGAGAAGACATCATGGTGCGGGAAAATAAAGGTTTTGGTCACAGAGAAGCCCATGTTTGCATCTTGAATCTGCCACTTGCTAATTGGACAATGTTGGACAACTTAGTCTTTCTGAGCTTCTGTTTCCTCATCTATTGCGTGAAGAAACAATACTGCTCTCATAAAGGTGTGTGTGTGTGTGTGTGTGTGTGTGTGTGTGTGTGTGTGTATGTGTGAACTCAATAGTATTAAATGTACAATGTTATCCAGTGTGTGCTCAGAGCAAGTACTCATTATATGCTGACTTCTTCACTTTGGTGAGAGGCAATGATCGTATTAATTGTGCCTGAGTTCTGTGCATATGCCTGCAGAGGGGTACCTTCATTTCTCAAAATTTTACCTTCTCTCATTTTCAGGGAAAAGTATAAAGAGGCATAATATTGTCATAGTTAAGAACACATGGTCTAGGGCAGTGGTCAGCAAACTGCGGCTCGCGAGCCACATGCGGCTCGAGAGCCACCGTTTGCCGCTCTATTGACTAATGAGTTTGCTGACCACCGGTCTAGGGCATCTGGGTTTTGCACTTATTAGTCAAGTGAACTTGGCCAAATTACTCAACCTCTCCATGCCTCTGTTTCCTCTCTCATCTAATGGAGAACACAGCATTTAGAACAATGTCTGGCATGTGATCGACATATGTAAACTGGCAATTTCTTGTGTTCATGGAGGCACTTAGCTAGCAAGAGGCATGCTTAGTATAAGGAGGGAATGTTTGCCCATTGAGCTTCTCAACCAAATGATGATAACTCTTGGAAAATAGGAACCCAAAGTAACACTGTAACCTTGTCATTTCCATTTGGGTTAATAGATAGTAGTAATAAGATAAGGGTTTGGACCAGGGGTCCTCAAACTACGGCCCGCGGGCCACATGCGGCCCACCGAGGACATTTATCTGGCCCACTGGGTGCCGCTGCCTGTCCTGCTTAGCAGCTGACTCGTCCCGGGCCCACAGTGCACATAGGAATTTGTTCATAGTTTTTTTTTTTAAACTATAGTCCGGCCCTCCAACGGTCTGAGGGACAGTGAACTGGCCCCCTGTTTAAAAAGTTTGAGGACCCCTGGAGCCTTTGGACAATAGGTGAGAAGTCACATATCTAGATAACAAAGATATGGGCGTGTGCATTTTGTTCTCATGTATTTATAAATGGAATAGGAAAGTCAGTTGACTTTTGGTGAGTAACTCTAGTTTCTACTTTGGATGTTTTCACCTGAAATAAAACCTGACTCTTGCTCTCCCTAGCCCCACCACCAAACAGAAAGAACTAAGAGGAGAAAAAGGTTGCCATACTTTAGAAACTGTTCTTCTGAGTCCGTTATCTTTATTGCACATTATATTAAAGGCTTTATTCCACCCAAGAAATCTCGCACACATTTCAAAACTGTGAAAACAGAAGATATGCTACCTGCAATGCCAAAACTATATCAAGCAAAATGTAATAATCCCTCTCTTTCTTTAGCCTTGCATATGGGGAAGAGCATACAGGTGTGAAGTAAGAGCAAAGGTAGTTTTGACTGTAGAATGGTAAGTAATGTGAGATCAATGTCCTTGGAAATAACTAGAAACCTGAGCTTTTTATTGCATGGAGTTAATATTTTGTGGATTCTACTGATGTTAAAATTACCTCAGGCAGATTATCTTTGGAGTGGTAGAGACTGAGTTGCTTTTGGAAGGCCAGGTATTCCTGTTACCAAAATAAATACTGCTTAGGCAATGGCAAACATGGGAGAGAAACCACAGAAGAAGGGTTTTCCCCATTTCTTTGCTGAAATACTGGTTGGTAAAGTAAAATAGGCAAATAATTTTGGGGACCCAGCATTTAAATCTTCGTCATGCGGTCTACACGTCAGCCCTGTAATTGCTGTGTGTTGATGTACCTATGTTTCCCTCTGGATGCTTCAAACATTGGCTGATGCCCCTGAGAGAAAGTGTGGTCTTTAACTTCTTCCATAGCTTTGGTCACACTGATTACTTTGCTGAAATGTCTCTTCACTGGAGACCTGACTACATGTCAAGCTCTCCTTGATTCTGCTTCCCACTCCCCGCCGCCACCCACCCCCCGCCCCACCACACACACACCAATTCCCCAACAGAATGAGAACTGATATCTTAGCAGCTCCTAAAGACCAGACCTCCCCCACGGTCCTCAGGTAAGCAATTCATTGTCCATGAAAATCCTACTGTCCCTGTTCTATGGGCCTTTTTTTAAGGGTAACACAATGATAACAATAATAGAGAATGCACTGTTCTCAGCATTTCACATCCATTGTCTCATTATCACTATGTTGGATAAAGAAACCTTACTCAGAGACATGAAGTAATGTGCCTGAAGTTTGTATTTTTATCAAAGATACCTCATTGCTTCTGTAGGATCCAGTGGTCCTTTGTTAAAATACTAGAGGCCTGGTGCACGACATTCGTGCCTTTGGGGGGCGGGGGCCTCGCCCAGCCTGTGCCCTTTCGCAGTCCAGGAGCCTTTGGGGGATTTCCGACTGATGGCTTAAGGCCCGCTTATCGCCAGGCTCCAGCCACCGCCGCTGCGCTCGCCAGCCATGATCCTGGCTTCTGGCTGAACAGCATTCCAAGTGGGAGTGCACTGACCACCATGGGGCAGCTCCTGCATTGAGTGTCTGGGCCCTGGTGGTCAGTGCGTGTCACAGAGACCACTTGTTCTGCCGTTCCGTCGATTTGCATATTGCCCTTTTATTATATAGGATTGGTGCAGTTCATCAAGACTAAGTCCCAAAAGGCTATTTAGCTCCCACAAGTATCAAATCATAGCAGAAACCATATGGGCTTTAAAATCAAATCTGATTTGAATACACTCTGTTTCTTGCTAGCTCTGGAGCCTTAAGCAAAGCTAGTTAGGTTTTCTGAGCCTGAGAATCCACATTTGTTGAAAAGGGATTCTAAAGCATTCACCTTTACAAAACCAAAGTGGGCTAATGAATGTCAAAGCATCTGTGACAGTGTTTCAAAAGTGGTATGGGTTCAGTGAATGTCAATTCCCTTGAAATACACACTGGAGTTTCCTATATATTTCTTTGCTGTTTTAATAACATGGCCATAATTTGGCTCACTGCATGAATCTGGAGGCCAGTGAAGCACTCACAAATGAAATTATCATTTGCAGCCCTTCCACTTACTGAAGCTAATGGCCAACACACAACTTCCTCCATTCAGACAGTCCAACTAGATTTTTAGTGAAGGTGGTCATATATTTATAGTTTCTAGCAGAACAAACTTCTGTTCTTCCTTTGACTCCAAGACTTTTCTTTTATGTGGCTCTGCCTTTGTTAGAGCAAGAGAGGGTGTGACTTTGATCCTGGCTCCCTTCCCAAAGTAATTTCACCACTATAAACTAATTCATTAGTATTGAATAGCATGTTCCACTCCATGCCTAGGGTAACATACCAGTTTTAGCAAGGTTTGATAAAGCTGAATGAAATATTTCAAATTGATGACCTTTTTGCCCCTGAGCTCAACTATTTTTTATTTTCCTGCAGCTTTCCTTGTTCTCTGAATATTTGGAAGCTACTATCAACCCAGTGTTGTGCCCTAAAGAAAGAAGTGGTCAAAATGTATTGGCGATGAATGGCACACAGCTATGAAGCCCTGGTCTTTCAGCACTAGCCCTGCAGATCTTCCTGGTGAACTAGCCAAGTGATTCCACTGATAACACAAGTACAGACTCCCCAAAGGTATGATGCAATTTTTTCCCCTGCTCAGATCATTCTAATACAAATCCATACATATACAAGTCCAAACCCTGTAGCCGGGGGTTTCAGGTTTTGGAGATCAGATATTCCTTTAAGAATTAAATAACTTGCAAAGCAGCAAAAATGTAAGCCTTCGGGAAAAAAATCATAAACATCACACACACACACACACACACAAACACACGCGCGCGCGCGGTTGTAATTCTAGAAAGGTCAGTATTGCCTAATGGTTAAGCCTGAGGATTTTAGAGACAGATTGCCTACATTAAAACTCTTATTCTACCGCTGTATAGTTACAGATCTTCTGCAAGCTATTTAACCTCTTTCAATTGCATTTTTCTCATCTTCAAAATGGAAATAAATACAGTACCTATTTTATAGGGCCATTTTGAGATTTAAGGGAGATAAAGCATGTGAAGTGCTTAGCACACTGTGGGACACTAAGTGCTTTGTAAATTTTTATTATTATTTTAAGGGGGTTACCGATCCTTAAAGCCTTTTTGTGGACTCCAGGTTAAGAATGTTGGCTATGAAATAGGGATAAAGTTCAAACCAAGTAGGGACAGTCCACTTATCAGAAAAGCAACAAGATCCTAGTAAAGTAAAGGAATGATCAACAAAGGGCATTAAACAACCAGCTCTGCTACCCTGCCTGGCCCCAGCAAGCAGGACAATGGGTCTAGTCACGTCCCTGTTCTTCCTAAGGAACAACAGCCTGTACCAGCCACAAGGGCTTGGTAGCCATGGCTGCTTTCTGCACTGAGCAAAAGGGCTTCTTGGCTGCCTGGACCTAAGGAGGTATTGCTCTGTTCTTGACATATTCGTTACAAGAACCGCGGTGTAAGAAAGGGCTGCTAGAAGGTTTTAATGAGAAAATATAGATGCCCAGTTTAAGGACTGACATACAAAAACCTCCAAATAAATGCCGTCTCTCCCGTTGGCTCAGGAGGAAGGGTAACTTGGCTTGACAAAGTCACAGCTCTCAGAGGAATTCCACTGACACTCAGGGGAACGTCTAAGTTATGTAGTTTAAGTAAATATGACTTGAAATAAGCAGGCCTTTGCGAGGGTTTTTCGTTGGGGATTATACATAGATTTTGCTGGTGTAATGAAATTTTCTCTTAAAACATTTGACTTGTGCTTTCAGGCACACTATTTTAGTCTAAGTAGATGCTTTAGCCAAATTAGTACTTTTTGAAATGATTGAAATATCTAGCAGCCAGCAACTTCTTTAGTTGGAAGTGGCCACAAAGTGAACAGTGCTTGAAGGTTCTGTATCCTATTGTTTTGTTCAGAAAGATTATCACAGAAAATGGCTGAGTAAAATTACTTTAATATATTCCTTTCTGTATCCCCAGCACCTAACACAGTTCTGAAACCATGTACAGGAACTTGGTAACTATTCATTGAATGAATTTGCTATATATGAACTTTGTTACCACTTAACGAGATGTCTGTGTAACACAGGTTTTATTGCTGAACCGCATGGACTTTGTGGAGGGGAATGAGCAGTGCAAACACACGCTATGACTGAGACATGATGCAAATTTTAGCCCTGCAGTGGCCTGGAGAGCCCACACTTCCTAATGGGGTCTTAGTATTGATGAGCGGCAGAATCACTATTTTATTTTCAACAAGATTCACTGACACTTTTTCAACTGGTCTTACCAAACTCTTTGGGTAGCTCCTGCTGCTTTTGATCCCATTTTACTTTTAACTCCATTTGTGTGTAGGGTGGGGAAAAGAGAACGAGGGAAATATCTAAGTAAAGAGAATTTAGCCATGTCAGAAGGGACTACAGGACAAATCACAATCAATAATCCACCAAAAATGCCAGTCATTTAAAATTAATTAAATTTTCCAATGCAGGATTGATGACATAGATATGATGCCCAGGACAACAATGGTAGTAAGAGTTAGCACTTATGGAGTATGTACTCTATGCTAAAGATTGTATTAAATCCGTTTGAGGGTTTTATTTGATCCTTACAACAATCCCAGGTGGAGGACACTAGTATTTCCCTCCTCTCTTTATAGATAAGGAAACTGAGCACAGAGAAGTTAAAGAAGTTACAGACAGAGGTAGAGCTAGTGTCAAAGCATCAAGGCCTCTTCATCATCATACCAATATTTCTCTGTGTGGCCATAGACATATACCTCAGAATTAACTGGGGTGCTTGTTAAAATAAATTGTTCCAGGTTTATTCAGAGCTACTGAATTAGTCTTGAGGATGAAGCCCAGGACTCTGCATTTTTAAAGCACACTCATAGCATTTTTTATGTACCCATAGTCTGTGAACCACTCTCGGTGCAGCATGAATCTCATGGCATGCTATTCCTACACGAATCAGATTTAATAGAATGATTCTCATTTTTACTATAGAGACCCAACTTATGAGTCAAAATATATCACCACATTTTAAAGAAACATTGAAATAGTCTCCCATCAAAAATTGACTCAACAATTAAAATCATTTCAACAGAGAACCCAAACTGTTCTTCTACTGAATTGATAATATAAATGTAACTGCATTTGCCCATGTTTGGAAGATAGATTTTTGTACTACTCTGTTTATGTGGATCTTAGGCCTTAATCTCCCAGAGGGAGAGAGAGAGATAAAGAGAGAGAAAGAGAGAGAGAAAGATTGATACCGACTGACAGAGAGATATCGATTGGTTGCCTCCCACAAGTGCCTTGACCAGGGTGGGGATGAACCTGCAACCAGGTACATGCCCTTGACCCAAAATTCAACCTGCTACCCTTTGGTCCGGGGGCCAGTGCTCGAACCACTGAGCCAAACTGGCCAGGGACAAATATCTATCTATATATATAAAAGGCTAATATGCAAAGTGTCCCCTCGGGAGTTCGACCAGGAGAACAGGAGTTTGCTCGCTCGCTATGAGGTGTGCTGACCACCAGGGGGCAGCACAGAACATGGCAGGTGACCAGTGGGGGCGGTGGGGTGCTGAGGAAGCAAGGGAAGGAGCAGGTGGGGAGGCGGGGAGTTGAGGAGGGGGTGAACTGCAAGGTGGTGGCGTGCGCAGGTGGAGAGGTAAGGAGAAGGCAGGGAGGTGGGGAGGTGGGGAACCTGATCAGCCCTGATCTCCAGCCGGCCTAGGGACCCTACCAGTGCCGTGCACTGGACCTCTAGTGTTTCAATAAATACCTGGCAATATAGTATGTACTGAGAGGTTTATAAATATTTAAACTCTTTGTCCCAGTAATAGCTTTCCCAAGAATTTTGCCTAAAGTAATTAATCACAGATCCAGATTAAGATTTTTATTACAAAGCTGTTTAATGAACCATTATTATTTGTAAAATAGATTCTATGCCACTATCAGAATATCAGGTTTTAGTAGAACACTAAAGATATGGGAAAATTCTTATGAAAAGTGTTGCTAAATGCAGAAAAAATTATATATACAGTCTTGACAGTCATCTGGCACATGACCATAGGATATATATGGCAATAAACATGTTTCAAGTGTTCAATCTCTGTACCCCAATTTTGTCCTTTCTCCATGTATGAGTACATATATTATGTGTGTGTTTGAATATGGTGTGTATATGTTTGAATATGGTGTGTGTGTGTGTGTGTGTGTGTGTATGTGTGTGTGTGTGTGTGTGTGTGCTTTAAAGTTATGCAGGAAAAGCCCGGCAGGTGTGGCTCAGTGGTTGAGCACTGACACATAAACCAATAGGTCACAGGTTTGATTCCCAGTCAGGGCACATGCCCTGGTTGCAGGCTTGATCTCCAGTAGGGGGCAGGCAGGAGGCAGCTGATTGCTATTTCTCTCTCATCAATGATGTTTCTATTTCTTTAGCCCTCTCCCTTCCTGTCTCTCTAAAATAAATAAAAACATTTTTTTTAAAAAACTACGCAGGAAATAATCAACATGTTTTAACATGGCTATCCTGGTTATTTATCCTGGTGATCACAGGTTATTTACACTTTGTAACATGTATCTTTTGTAGTTCCCAAATTTTCCATGATGAATACGCATTTATTTTGTATTTAGAAAAACACATGCTATTATAAAACAATTCAATGAGGAGGTACTTTTGGAAATACATGTATGATGTAAAGTGAAGCGTGCCTGCATTATGGTCGTCATGAACAAAGGGGCTTCTGAAGTGCCTCACCTGTGTTCCCGCCAACAGCGATTCTGGGGACAATTATGCTGTCAGGGGAGGTGCAAACTCAAATGCCACAATTATGAGCTTGAGCAAAGAAGGATGTATTGGAAGTGGCAGGCAATGTCGGCTTCCGCCAAAATAATGGTCAATCTAATGTGTGCTTTTGCCCAAAATGGAAAGTAACATGGCTGTAACTGGATATTGTAAATAAATGGACAAAGGATCCCTAAATAAGCAATATCACATAAGCCTCCTTGCAGCACATTTTTCCTTCTGGAATCCGTGTCGGGCTCATAGACATAGGGGCAGCCAGGAAACTTATCTGTTTACCTCTAATTTATTTTTATAACTGCACATACCAGCAACGGGAGAAAACATTTCGTTAAGAGAAAAATGAAACCGGCAATAAACCCCCTGAGATTCTGAAAAATCGTAACAAACCAAATCTCTACTTTCATGCAGCTGTCAAACCTAGCCTCATTAAAACCTTCTTTTCAATTGAGTTTGCATATGTGAGTGTGTGTGTATTGGAACCTGGAGACTTGGCCTCAAATCCTGGCTCTGCCAATAGCTTTGTGCCTTTGGGCAGATTTCTTAGCCTCCCTGTTTCTTGGTTTTGCCATCTGTAAATGTGGACAGTCTTATGCCACACAGGCTGGGTGAGAGAATGAGAGTAAAGTAGAGAACAGAATGGCAGGCACATTGTAAATACTAAATGCAACTCAACTTGATCCCTTTCCCCACATGCTACATAAGTAAGATGATTTGAGGACTCCTGGAAGAACTTTAAAAAAATAAATGAATGTAGTCAAACAAGTGTGTGTGTGTGTGTGTGTGGTGCACATGTGTGTGCAGGTGGTGAGACACACACATATCTGTACACACACACATACACATATATGGATATATTTTTAATAGATTTTTTTTAATTTCAGAGAGGAAGGGAGAGGGAGAGAGAGATAGAAACATCAATGATGAGAGAGAATCATGGATCAGCTGCCTCCTGCATGCCCCCTACTAGGGATCGAGCCTGTAACTGGGCATGTGCCCTTGTCTGGAATCAAATCTGGGCCCTTCAGTCTGAAGGCTGACGCGCTTTCCACTGAACCAAACCAGCTAAGGCTATAGGTAGATATTTTTAAGGATAGAAGAATAACTAGTATTTGTTTAGCAGCAGCATGGATGGACCTAGGATTGCTATGCTAAGTGAAATAAGATAGTCAGAGAAAGACATGTATCATATGATCTCACTTATATGTGGAATCTAATGAACACAATAAACCGAGGAGCAAACAGAAACAAAGGCATGGATCCATGGAAAAGACTGACAGCTGTCAGAGAGGATGGGGGAGGGGGAGCTGGATGAAAGAAGGTGAAGGAATTAGCCAAAGAACATACATGCATAATCCATAGACACAGACAACAGTGTGGTGATGACCAGAGGGAAGGGGGCAGGGGGCTAGGAGGGAGGCAGGCAAAGGGTTGGGGGGAAAGGGGCGGGGGAGGGCTGGAAGGGAGGTGGGGGGTGGAGAATGGGGATATCTGTAATAGTGTCAACAATAAAGAAAAAAAATTGTAGAATTTTTTTTAAAAAAGAGAAAATTTCTTTATTGTCCCTGGTGAGTTCTGTTCAGGTGTTCACCAGTCAAAGACAAAACAATCTACAGAGTCAGCTTTGTTTGAACAACACCATGGCATCTATTCAGAAAGGCACCCACCTCTTTTCTTTTTAAATATTGAGGCAGGCCTCTAAGAGGTTTCGTTAAAGCCAGTGGCAATAAACATGTTTCAACCTCTGTTATGCTTCACTGTAGACTCTGTGTGTGGTTAGGTTATGAAACAAGAGCTTGACCTTACAGATATTTAAAAACAGGAAAAAAAATACACAGAATGATGTTAACTAAGTGCTCATTATCCTAATAAAAACACATAAATATCCAAAAAGAAAAATACAATTATCCATCAGACCTTCTATTTCTTATTAAATAAGAGGTCATTGTCACAGATCTAGTCATAACCAACTCTGACCTTAATAAAGCTGATATAAAAACATATTACCAGTGGGGACTATATTAACCTTATGTGATATTTTCAACCATGATGACTAGTAGTTCAATAATTTTTATTTAGGTGCTCTTCTTGGGAGAAGAGTAACCATCTATGGAAGTATTCCACATGATTATTCCTCCTTGAAAGGAAGGCTAGATCGACATGCATGTCAACATACTCATAAAAAGTAAATATGCAATAAAAATAGTCAACAATCTGAAATCACAGTCATTTTTATAGTCCCAGATGTTGATCTTTACCCAAATAAAGTGAGACTATTTTATTTTTTGTCAGAACTCTAAAAATTAAATATTTAAATCACTCAAATATGTAAGTAAATATCACAGCATAAGTGTGGGTATATGCATGTACACATATGCATATGTTATGGGCTGAAAATCCAATTATGTTTTGTAAAAAATACTTTAGTTACAAGCTATAATGCCTGTGTTACATATCTTGTCTGTTAAACCACCTACACCCACAAACATATATACCCATGCATCATTATAATATGGCTTTTAAAATTATTTCATATACCTGACCTCATCTGAGCATAGGAATCATAGTCTAATTGAAATAAATGCCTGTATCATAAAACTAAGTCAGTTAATTAGTGACTATAAAAGCAGTTGATTTATAAGCCTATCTATCCCATAGCCATGTTAACTGAACTAATTAATGACATGTGTCATGCAAAGCTTGTTGAATTAATAAATGCTGTTACATTAAAAGGCATACAACAAACAACTCCTTTAAAGCACAACATTGTGATGAGTCAAATATTTCACTCAGATACATATTATAGTGTTGTGGAAGAATGCACGGGAGAACCATCAGCCAGCACTCTGAGGGAGGAAAGTTTAACCTTCATTTCTCAGATGTGCTAGTCCAGGGGAATTCTGGATCCAAATTCTGAACTGAACTTGTGGGGAGGCTCTGGCCTCTATATCTCCTTCTGTGGTGGGCCCCTGAGGATAGGCTCTGCAGCTCAGCCCAAGTCAGTCAGAGTGGGGAAGTAAGACTACAGTTTTAACCAGATACTGAACTAGGTTGCAAGCCCCTCCCCCCCAATTTTCCTTTTTAATATTAGAGCAGATCATCTCTCAAATTTAAACAGAAAACATATCATATAAGTTTATTGTTGTTATTTATATACATTTTGAGAGTCCTTGAATATTAGCATATAGCATCTGTTCAATAAATTGTATTAATGAATAAAGAAATGAAGGTATAAACATTTTACATTCTTATAGCAAAATATGTATGTAGGTAAAACCTAGGAAAAAAGAAAAGAACTAATGTTGTTCATTTACCCATTATTTTAATTAAAAGTATTAATTTCCCCTTTAAGGTTATGCAAAGGAAAAGCAATTTTCAAAGTATAAAACTATGGGTTTTATATTTTGTCACAGAGGTCTCTTAAAGAGCTAATCTCATGATCTATTGTATACACACACACACACACACACACACACACACACATATATATATATGCGCATATACATTGTATACAATAGATATTTAGTGGCTCCAGCTTGGATCACTGTCTATCTTAACAGAAATTAGGAGACTTTAGAATACAGGCTGAAGTTTTAATTTACTTTCGACTAGCTCGCAATCTCAAATAAAGATCACATATTTCAGAAGTTAAACTCTACATAAGTAGGAAATGTGATTCAATATTTTAAAGATAAATTTATACTTTATTTTTCCTCAAATATATTAATCACAGAGCCCAAAGTCTACCCTTAATTGATACCAAGTCAAAATGAAGAAAAAAAATACAAAGTTCCTCAACCAACAGCTAAGTAAATGCATCAGAGCATATAATTGTGATGGTGTTTTCTTAAAAACAGTACAAATACTGGGCATGCTTTCTGTGAAAGTAGAAGGAATTGCTGATTTTTATGTAATGCATTTGTGTGTTCAATGCTTGTGGGCATACTTGATGTGGAAGAAGCCTCCACTTACTGAGTAAGACAAAGAAATAAGAGGCCCTACCCATATTCGCCAAGGCTAAGGGCAACCTCAGTGTCCTAGAGCCTCAACAGTGAGCACTTCAGGAAAGGTGGGTTTGGGATAGTTTGACTGGATTTACTACAATGGCTTTTTATGTTGATAAAACAGATTTTAATTGGTGGACATTTTTTAATACAAATGGAATGTAATCATAGGCCTGGGGCATTACTGATCAAGGATTCCCTTGATTATACAGTAGTCACTTACTTGAAAAATGAAATCTTGCTGGACAGGTGGCCTGGATGACAGTTTCTGCAACCTGCTCTCTACTCCAGCATTGTCACTTGAACTTCACCTGCTGCTCTGACTCCTCCCTGGTCTCTAGAAATACTTTTTATTTTAATCAGGGGCAAATTTAAAAGTCCTCCAAGCATCAGTCTGAAGATGCTTTCACACCACCGTAGCCATAGTCACCTTGAATGTAAGTCCCATCTCTGATTACTGGCTTCGGCTTTGATTCCTTGTGCTGTCTTCCTTTCCTGAGACTCCAATTTACATGACCTTCAGATGTGGGCTTGAGTTGCTTTGTTCCTATTCCACCCTGAACCACAAAGCTGGTATACAAACCTTCCTGAGGTCACATGATCAAGAGCAGTGATCTTATGGGAGAATATATTTCTACTAGTAAAAAAAAAAAGGTGCAAGTACCTCTATCATGTACTTATTTTTAATAAGTTATATTACATTCTTGTTTCCTTGTACCAAATTATTACCTATTTTATAAAATATACAACAAAAAGAAATTTTGAGACGATGAGGAGATATATATTTTCTTTTCACACTCTAATAAGTTGTCCTCATCCTGGGCATATATTTCTAAGACTCACCTTCTCTGAGCCAGTTGTTAGGACACTGTTATATTTTGTCCCCAAATATCAGTTGGCAGGTGACACTGCCACTATGTCTGGCGGATGGAACTCTCCCCAGTGCCCACTGGGTAGTGCACTTATCCACTGCACTCACTGAACACCTCCACCCACCTACCACGCTCCCACCAATGTCTGCTTTATCCTAGTGGGAGGGCTCATTCCAGGTCCCAATAGCTCTCATATTGTCTTATCCTCGTGTAATGAACTAACAAGTCTCTGGGATAAAAAAGGGTAAATGCTTTTACAGGGATAACCAAATGGATACAAGCAATAAGAAGGTTTCAAAGGCAAATGTAAAAATAGATGATTAGAATAGTTTTAATACAGCATGTTTCTATCAATGGGCTACGCAGGTATTTTTTGTTTGTTTTTACTGGTTTCTATTACGATGTTAACTGTACACCCAGTAAGTGTAGACATGATAGACGATATACAAACATTTACAAAGCAAAAAGTAAAGTAGGAGATATTTAATAATGATCCTGAAACATATGGCTAACTATTTGGGAGTAAAATACACTTGATTAAAGAATTAGGTAAAAAATAAATCCACAAATAAAGAATATATAGCTAAATACTTATTTGCTCTTAGTATAGAGGAAAAAAACCTTATATTGTTAAAGCAAAGAAAAAAGTTACAGAAGAAAAAAATCAATAAATTTGACTATATACAACACCATAAATAAAAGGAGAACTAAGAACTGGAATATAAGATTATAATAAACTAGAGGCCCGGTGCACAAAATTCGTGCAGTGGGGGTGTGTGGGTGGAGTCCCTCAGCCCAGCCTGTGCCCTCTCGCAGTCCCGGAGTTCTCCGGGAACGTCCAACTGATGGCAGTCGGACATACTTAGCACTGCCATGGAGGCAAGAGAGGCTCCTGCCACGGCCGCTGTGTTCACTAGTCTTGAGCCCAGCTTCTGGCTGAGTGGTGCTCCCCCTGTGGGAGTGCACTGATTACCAGGGGCAGCTTCCATGTTGAGAATCTGTCCCCTCGTGGTCATTGTGTGTCATAGCGACTGGTCGTCCTACCGTTGGGCCGAATCCAGCTCTCCAACATCCCCCAAGGGGTCCTGGATTGTGAGAGGGCACAGATCAGGCCAAGGGACCCCACTGGTGTACAATCGGGGTCGGGGAGAGACACGGGATGTTGGCCAGCTGAAGAGAGACTGTGGGAGGGCTCCAGGGAATGTCCAGCCTGTTTTTCTCGGTCCCGATCAGCCGGACCCAGCAGCAAGCTAACTTACCGGTCGTAGCATCTGCCCCCTGGTGGTCAGTGCATGTCATAGTGACTGGTCGACCATCTACTGTCTGCCCCTTGGTGGACAGTGCAAGTCGTAGTGAGCGGTTGAATGGCCTTAGCATATCATTAGCAAACTACGCTTTGATTGGTTGAACAGCTGACTAAACGACTGAACACTTAGCATATTAGGCTTTTACTATATAGGATGTGGGATAAAAAAAAGACTCACATGTACAATATGTAAAGAACTTTTGCAATTAAGAAAAACTATACAGCCACAGTAAAAAACACCCCAGCTAATAGGCAAATAAAAAATTCAAAAAAGACAAAATGCTGATATTTTTATTTTTTGGGAAAAATTAGAAAAAGCCTAAATGTCCAACAATAGGCAAATATTTAAATTATGATATATTTTTAAGGCAGAATATTATAAATACATATAAGTAATGTTTTAAATATTATCAAATGATATGGGAAAATGCTAAATTTTCCCATATCATTTGATAATATTTAAAACATTGAAAAGCTGGCAGTAAAAGTACATGGCCCATATGGCTGCTATTAGTCCTATTTTGGCTTAGAAAAAGACTGAAAGAAAATATCTAGCACTTCACAGTGGTTATTTTGGGAAGTGGTGAGGTTATGAGTCATTTATATTTGTCTCTTTGTTTTTCTATATTTTTAAAAGATCCTAGAATGCACAAGGATTGCTTCTATAATAAAAAGTATTGTAATAAAATAAGATATGTGGGGTTTAATGTGCCTTCCCTGTAAATATTTTATAGATTCTATGGCAAGAAATTTAAAGTTAGTAATGTTTTCCTACTTGAATAGAATATAAAGGAGTTCTGCCGAAACCGGTTTGGCTCAGTGGATGGAGCGTCGGCCTGCGGACTGAAGGGTCCCGGGTTCGATTCCGGTCAAGGGCATGTACCTTGGTTGCGGGCACATCCCCATTGGGAGGTGTGCAGGAGGCAGCTGAACGATGTTTCTCTCTCATCGATGTTTCTAGCTCTCTATCCCTCTCCCTTCCTCTCTGTAAAAAATCAATAAAATATATTAAAAAAAAAAAAGAATATAAAGGAGTTCTCAACAACAGAAGTAGTCAGACTCTGAGAAATATATTTCACAGTTAACTTGGGGGCAAGCCACTATTGTGCTGCACCTTATTAAAAAGCTGTGTGAAGGCCGTTTCCCACGGGCAAGCTTCTGAGAGACCGTACAGCAGAGCTGTCAAGGGCATAGGCTTTGTTGCCCAGCAGCCTGGGCTGATATTCTCGCTTTAGTGAGCAAAGCACTGCAACAGTGCAGAAGGCAATTGTGCCTCTGCAAGATTCATCGGGACTAGTCTCCCTACACAGATGCCACCAAACCAAGCAGGAGGGGGCAGAAAATGGGGCCAACCTCATTTCTAGTGACTAAATAATGACCTCATGGATTATTCATGTCATCTAGATTATAAATTGAGAAGTGATAGTATGCAATGGATAGAAAAAGATCCAAAAATAAACAATGCCCAGGTGATACCCTTCCTTCCTCCCTCCCTCCCTTCCTTCCTTCCCCTCTCCCCCTCCCCTCCCTCCCTCCCTCCTTCCTTCCTTCTTTCCTTCCTTCCTTCCTTCCTTCCTTCCTTCCTTCCTTCCTTCCTTCCTTCCTCCCTCCCTCCCTCCCTCCCTCCCTCCCTCCCTCCCTCCCTCCCTCCCTCCTTCCTTCCCTGGGTGCCTATGCTCTCAGCATAAGCATAACAGTATGCAAAATACAGTCCCAGCTCAGCCAGGGTCCTTAGCAATTGCAATTAGATCTTGATCAACAGTAGGGTCAGTAGGGTCACATTCTCTAGTCACATTATACATAAAAATGTCAAAGAATATGCCTTTTTTTTATGAGGTAGAAAAGCAGGAAACTATGAGGTTTTACAACACAAAATTCTTTGTTAACTCTGTTGACATTTGGCAAATGAATTACTAGTTGCCTCGTGGCAGCAAAATCTCTATTTCTGAAAAAAGATGCTGTGATTAGTCAGTGTCTTTTCCTCAAAAATAAACAATAGTCCTGCCAAAGGGAAAACGTATCATGATTTGAAAGGAATACATTTTATGTTGTAAGATATGCCCATATTTAAATAAAATAAAAAATATTAAGACTTCTCTTTAGCTATGATCATCTTCATAAATTAATTGTGCAGGAATAGATTGTTAATAGACAAGTTAACTGGAGTTAGAACTTGTTCTGGTAGCATCTTTGTTAATTCCATCATTCAATCCCTCCATCCCCAAATACAGTCATCATACATAGTATATTCCTCATTCCCGTAGCACAGTGGTTCTCAACCTTCTAATGCTGCGACCCTTTAATACAGTTCCTCATGTGGTGGTGACCCCCAACCATAAAATTATTTTCGTTGCTACTTCATAACTGTAATTTTGCTACTGTTATGAATCGTAATGTAAATATCTGTGTTTTCCGATGGTCTTAGGTGACCCTGCTCGAGACCCACCATCGGAAAACACACACACACACACAGATAGAAACATCAATGATGAAAGAGAATCATTGATCTGCTACCTCCTGCATGCCTCCCCCTGGGAATCAAGCCTGCAACTCGGGCTTATGCCCTGACCAGGAATCAAACTGTGCCCTTCTGGTTCATAGGTCGATGCTCAACCATGAACCACATTGGCTGGGTGAAAACATATTTATTTATGTCAACAGTCTTTGTATATTTACATAAATGTGAATGTTGTGCCTTAGCTTTTTCATTAAAAATACACCTAGACTAAACTAATAATGATGCAGTTATTTGATAGAATTTTTTTTTCACCTGTAAAATAGAATGAAAATATAGCCACATTGGAAAAAAAATACAAAAGTTAAACAAAACATACAAAAGTTACCATTTGAACCAGCATTTCCACTACTAAGTATATACCCAGCAGAAATGAAAGTAAATGCCCATACAAAAGCTTTTACATAAGTATTCATAGCAGCATAACTCATAAGAGCTAAAAGGTGAAATACTTCAAATGTGTATCAACTGACGATGAATAAACAATCTTTGGCTTAGCCATACAATGGAATACTCTTTATCCATAAAAAGGAATAAAATGCCGGTACACACTACAACACAGTGTAATCTTAAAAACATTACACTAAGTAAAAGAAGCTAGCTGTGAAAGGCCAGAGGTTTTATGATTCAACTTACATGAACGATTCAGAACAGGCATAAAGCAGACTGGTAGTTTCCTAGGGCTAGAGTTGGGCAGGTGATGGGGAACTAGAAGGTGATAACTACAGGTTACTTAGTTTCCTCTAGGATGATAAAATGTTCTTAAACTAATTGTGATGATGGTCGCACAACTGTGCGAGTATACTAAAAATCAATGAATTGTACAATTCCAAAGGGTTAATTGTATGGTATTCAAATCACATCTCACTTAAGATCCTCCAAAAAAGAGCAGAAAGCATCTTCAAGTACTAATATACTATCAAATGAAAAAAAAAGATATAAATATTCCATTTTCATTGTACATAAATTGTTCAATCAACCCCATACTGATCGACACTTAGGCTGTTTCTACTCTTCTAATTACAAAAGCTGCTACAGAACATTTTTTGTACATATATTTTTGCACCTATACACAGCAAATAGGTAGAGTAGATTAAAAAATGAAGTTGTTGCATTAAAGAGAGACAATATACTATATCGTTAAAGTAGTGCAACAGAAGACTACTCCTTTAATTTGTTGATAGCTGTAGCAGCTGTTAAACTCCAATAGAGTTTAATTGCAATTTCTGAGCAAAATGCATGTCTCTGAAAAAAATTAAATGAAAATTTAGGATTTACCCATTCTCTGTCATGAGAGCATTAAAGATGAGGCACAATAAGCTCCTTTTAAAAGAAATTCAGACAAAAACCAATGGTTTATTCTATGTAAGCTCTGGAACTCAAGAAAGAGAAGCCTCCTTTTAATAGGCATGCATTTATTTGAATTCATTATGTGGTTTCCCAAATGCTGTGCACATTTAAACTGACCTTTCAGCCTCAAAGTAGGAGTCTCAGTGCAAAAGGATGAAGGGAATCTGTTTCAATTAAGATAAACATCAACTGCCAAGACTGGATTAGATTATTTGAATTCTAAGAAAACAAAACTGTCATCTAAAGAAATGCAAAGCATCAGGGGCAGCAGTAAACTTAATAAAATGTTACCATGTGATGTTTTCACAGTGCAAAGAGATGTTACTGAGTGTTCATGGGACACAGGCTTTGTTGGGATGTATTCCTTCCTTTTCTTCCTTCCACTATTTCTGGCTCATTTTGGAGTTGTTTTTGCGTGATTCTGTTTAGTTGCATTATCATCTCTACTTAAATGAACAAATCCGGGCAGAGTAAACTCTGTTGTTCATCATGGTCAAGGAACGGTAGATAATAACTAACAAAATATTATGGTTGATTGAATGTTAGTTTTCCAAAAGAATTAGAATGCAGTATATTTCACACTAAAACTTTAATTTACTTATTTTTGGTTGGTATTATTGCTTCTGCCATTATTTGTTCTTTTATGATGCACGAACTACTTGAGAACTTAGAGGATGAACACAGGATGATGGGTGTGAAGATGATCTGTGATGGGTTTTGGTTAACACAGGCCAAAGTGTATTTGCTGTTCAAAGATGATAGAAAGCATTCACGAACGCTTAAAGGTGGCCAGGGAAAAGAACACTACATATGGCAGGAACAGTCTTGTCTGTCAGAGCTTCTGTCTTTTGGATCACTCATCTTGTCACAGTGGGGACACCCTACGATCAGCTGAAGGCCAACATTATATCCTCTGGGAAGATTATGGTAACCAGTTGGTGTAACCATTTTTTTTTTAAATCCTCACCTGAGGATATTTTTCCATTGATTTTCAGAGAGTGGAAGAGAGAGGGAGAGACATAGAGAATTATCCATGTGTGAGAAACAACTCGTGTGGTTGCCTTCTGCATGCACCCTGATCAGGGCCTGGGCCGGGGAGGACCCTGCAACTGAGGTCCATGCCCTTGCTGGAATCGAACCCGGGACCCTCCGGTCCACAGGCCAATGCTCTATCCACTGAGCCAAACTGGCGAGGGCTGTAAACATTTTTTAAACACACGTATATTTATTAACTGATTACATTTTTTAATTCAAATCTTAACTAAATATAGCCCATGGAGGCATTAGAACACTAAAATAGATGCACCCATAGCCAAGGAGAATTCAATATGGGTTTCCTGGTGGGCAACATGCTACCTAAAGTAAAGGTAAATGTACTGTGAGAAAATACTCTTTAAAGAGTGACCACAGGGCTAAATGGTTCTTAGTGATTTCCGAAAACTCTTTCTTTTTCTTGGTTGGGAGAGGCATTGAAAAGCAGAGTTATCTTTAGCCTAAAAAATGCCCTTCCAATCTAGCAAGTCAAATTTTGGCAAGCTCTTAAACTTTGATTAAAGAAGATAGATTTGCAGCATAGCATCCCGAGGGCATTTTTACTCCAGAAGGCTTCCCTTGTATACCTTGGTGAAGTTCACTTTCTCTGACCTTGGCCCATCAGGGTTCTCGGGAACACATTCTTGCACCAGAAGTTGGGGCAGATAATATTGAAAACAACCTAGTGAAAGACCAACACTGAGGACAGACAATGGGAAATCCATTATTTGAGGATTTCCAATTTTTCATTGGATATCTGAATTTGAGGGCCAAATAAATGTAAGGTATTTAGAGAGCATTTTCCCATCTATTTTCTTTTTTAAATGACTCAAAAAGATGGTCTCTCTGTTCTTCATGTCTTCTGTATACTCAAGTCCTTCGTATCTTCTGTAATCGTAATTTTTGCTCAACTGGTTCTTTTAGTTTTCAGCTTCCCTGAGTACCCTAATTAAAGTACATTTCCCGGACACACACACACACACACACACACACACACACACACACACACATTAACCCTGTCCTTTCTGTATCCTCTTCATTGTATTTATTAGATTGGAACTCTTGTATTAACTTAATTATTTTTGCTAAGTTAGCTCCATGAAGGGGGGAGGCACCATTGTAACCCCAGTGCCTAGAACATAAGAGACTAAATATATGTTTGTCCACATAGAAATATATAGAAACTACCCTATACAAAACTGTAGAAAAGTATCCTGAACAAAAACTTTCTCAAACCATTTTCTATAAAAAAGCATATGTATCTCTATATTCTTGTGGCATCATTGTAGGTTACTATTAAAATAAAAATAATTCATGTGTATTTAAGAATTGAATCTCAAGTAACTATTTCTAAATACTATAATATTGAGAAAATTATATATATATATAATAATTTATATATATATATATAATTATATATATATATATAATTATATATATATAATAATTTATATATATATAATTATATATATATATATAAATACTATATATATTTATATATATATATATAAATACTATAATATTGAGAAAATTATATATATATATATATATATATATATATATATATATATATATATAAAGGCTATATCAGGGAAGTATTTAGTCTAGCTTTAGCTTGAAGTGAAGTTGATTTCTTACATATTCATATAAATTTATTTCATAGAATAATGAGTTTAGATTAAGCCAAGATTAAATTATTAACCTTTAAATTAAACAATAGTTAAGTTTTGCTTACAGCTGTAATGCCATTTTCTTAATAAAATGTCCATTGTTATTTCACATGTAAAAGATCTTATATGAAAATCATATACATGTCATATCATATGCCATTGTAAATGGCTAAAATACTTACATCCTCAAATAGTAACTGGTATCAAAGAGTAACTTGTATCAAAACTAGCATGAGCCCAGCTGGTGTGGCTCAGTGGTTGGGTGAACCTATGAACCAGGAAGTTATGGTTCGATTCCACACCGGGGTACATGTCCGGGTTGCAGGCTCGATCCTCAGCAGAGGGTGTGCAGGAGGCAGCTGATCAATGATTCTCTCTCATCAGTATGTTTCTACCTCTACCCTCCTCCTTCCCCTCCTCTCTGAAATCAATAAAAATATTTTTTAAAAACTGGTATGAAAACATATAAAAGAAAATGTCAATAGGCATTTTTGCCTCCTAATAATAATAAACTGGCTAATATTTATTTGATTTGCTATGAACCAGGCATTGTGCCAAGAAAGCACTTTCCATGTATTCTTTTATTTAACCTTCAGAGGAACCCCATGGGCTGTTTTACCTCTGGTCCAAGATCACTCAGTTTGTAAGTGGAGAAGCCTAGTTTTGAACTCAACCTGACTTCAGGAGCCACCTCATATCTCTTGTACATGTTGTTGGCAATTCCAAGCTGCTCCTGAATTTTAATAGCTCAAGCCTATGATGTTTCCCTATGAACTATAAAACAACAACAACAAAGACACACACAAAGAAATACTTCAAATGCAGTCAAGCAGATAAGGTCTGACATCAAAACGATATCAAGGTTTACAACTAGCTATTAGCTTTTCCACAGAACAAAAATATATATCTACAAAGATATACAAGGCATGACCTACCCCCTGTGCAGGTGCAGGAAGCTTAAAAAGGCTTCATCAAACTTTCTAAGTGTTTTTTTTCTTTCTTTCTCTAAAATGGTTAAAGGGTTTCTTAGATAATTGAGAAAAAAAGAAGTCAATTCTTTTCAAGAGTACAGATTATATGTCATTACATGCAACATAACTTCCACCTACCCACCTACCAGAGTTACTCAGTGTCCCTCCACAAATCTTTCTTAAAACCCGAGGCTCATTCTCAGAGATCAGTCTATTTTTTTATTACTCTGCTTAGTTACAACTCATGTAAAAAATATGTTCTCCCTACTCGCATGCATGAATTTATACTGGAGGCTATCCTAAGTCAGAAAATGCTAGGATTGAGAACAAACTTTATAGATGCTTTCATGGATTTAATTTCATTTCCCACCAAATTTATTGGAATTCATAAGTTTCAAAATGAGTTTATATGCAAGGCACTACTTCTTTTTATTTATCTGACTGCTTGAATCTACCCTATCTCAGCCAGAACAGATTGTCACCAATTTAAAACAATTATTAGTATACTGAGAGTCTTTGTTCCTTTTTCTCTTCCAATAGGTTCAATTTCTAAAGTTGGGCACTAATGAATATAGAAAATCAAAGAAGACTTTAAGGCAACTTTTTATTCAGAAATACTTCAGAAGACACTAAGTTATTCATTAGGTATTCAATTAAGTCTTGCCTTGAAGGTATGCAATAGACTCACCCATTTTAGGGGGAAGGGGTAGGGGGAACGGGAAGAGATTAACCAATGAATTTGTATGTGTAACCCTTGGACAGACGACAGTGCATTGAAAGCCTGGGTAGGGGAAGGGAGCAGGGTGGAGGGGGCATAAAAACATAAACATAGATTAATGGAACAGAATAGAGAGCTCTGAAATAAATCCATGCATATATGATCAAGTAATTTACAACAAAGAAGCCAAGAACATTCAATGGGGAAAGGACAGTCTTTTCAATAAATAATGTTGAAAAAACTGGACTGCCAAACTCAAAACAATGCAACTATTTTATACCAAACACAAAACTAACTGAAAATGGATTGAAAACTTGACTGTATGACCTGATACCATAAAACTCCTAGCAGGAAATAAAGGTGGTAAACTCCTTGACACAGGTTTTGACAATGATTTTTTAAATCTGACACCCAAAAGCAAAAGAAACAAAAGTATATCATACTAAAAAGCTTCTACACAGAAATAAAAACCCATCAACACACTTAATAGGTATCCTATTAAATGGAAAAAAATATTTGCAAAGCATATATCTCATAAGTTAATAAACCAAAATATATTTAAAAACTCATACAATTCATAAGCAACAACAACAACAATCCAATAAAAAATTGGGCAGACCTGAATAGATATTTTTCCAAAGAAGACATACAGATGGCCAACAGGTACATAAAAATGATGCTCAACATTATTAGCATCAAGAAACTTTAAATCAAAAATTCAATATCAGCTCACACATGTTAGAATGGTTATTATCAAATGACAACAACTAGAGAGTGTTGGTGAGGATATGGGGAAAGGAATACCCTTGCCACTGATTGCAGTATTATTTGCAATAGTCAAATATAAAGATAACCTAAGTGCCCATCAATGAATGAATGAATAAAGAAATTGTGATAGTGACACACATACAGAGAGGAATGTTATTCAGCTGTTAAAAATGAAAGCCCTCCATTTGCAATAGCATAGATGGGCCTCGAGGGCATTATGCTAAGTAAAATAAGTCAGAGATAGAGAAAGAAAAATACTGTTTGATCTTACAGGTGAAAACTAAACAAACACACAAACAAACATAAGCCCCCAAACAAACAAAATACCCCTAACAAGCTCGTAGATACAGAAAACAAATTAGTGGTGCCCAGAGGCAGAGAGTGGGGGTGTGGGAGAAATAGGTGAAGGGAGTCAAAAGGCAAACCCAAACAAAACACACAATAAAATAAAAATTCCCATAAAATCTCCTTACCTAGGCATTAATAACACTTTAGCTATGTCACCCAGACATTTTTACACACATAGATATCCATGCACAGAGTATTAACACTTTTAAGATATTAATAAAATAAAGAAATATGACTGCACTCAACTATGATAATGATAAAATGAGCTCATTTAGAGAGCTGGCAAAAGAGCTAGTAGAAGTTATTTGTGGAAAGGAAAAGTTTATTTCTCCTGTTGGTGAAGCAGAGCCCTCAGACCTTCTTCAAAATTTAACTAGGACCTACAAAAATAAAAGTATCCTGAAGATTATCTATAAAGATAGAGATTTTGGCAAGGAATTAAATTAAGTCAAACATTCATTTGGAGTTATTTTTGCTTAAGATTCACTTCTTTCCAGGTATTTTTCTGATGTTCCCTTCCTATAAATATATAACATTTTTCTAGTTCATATATTCTATGTTTAAAAAAATTAAAGGCTAAATTAATCTAAATAAAAAAGAAATCTATTGTTTTTAAGGTTTGTATAAATATAAAAAATTTAAATGTTTAACTTGGCTGGCATAGCCTTATTAGGAAGTGACTAAATAAACAATTTATTTAGAATGAGAATATCTGTCTAGCCCAGGGAAAATATTTTGGTCTAAAAATAATCAAATATTCCAGATTTATTTTAGATTACTCCACCCTAAATTCAAGTAGTGAGGTGTTTAAATTATTTTGTTCACCACTGGGTTTCTGAAAGCAACTGAAAAACACACTTAAAAAAACAACTATAAATATACTTTCTAACCATGAAAGTAAAAAAACATCCTAGGGATAGAGTAGTAGATGAAACTAAAACACCTCTGTCCTATAGAAATATCTTAGAAAGTCACTAGATTGGAAATTTCATGAAGGCAAAGAGTATATATTTATCATTGTCTCTCTAACAGCCAGCAGGATGCCTGGGCGGAACTGGTTTAATAAATATTGTTAAATGAAGCAATGAAAAATGCACCTTTTCTTTTGCAACTAATAGAGAAGCTACAGACCACTGCATCCCCCCTCCCCGCCACCGCTGGCCCATCCCCTTCCCCATCCCCACCCCCCAACCCCGGCCACACACACACACACAAACTCTTGATTAAGGACTATGTATTTTAAGATGTTTTTGAACAACACTAAAACAAATAATTTCCTGCATGATTAAGGATTAGACCTTAATTTTTTAGCATTTCAAAATACTTAAGACTAGAGTGTGGAAATACTAAAAGCTAACTTAATAATGGGTAAAGTTCATAATACAGTGACAAACAGGAATGCCAACCCTGAATGGAGGTTAACTCCATTCAGGACAAACTTGACTCTTAGATTCAGCATCCCAACTGTGAAATTTACCTGATGTGACAGTTATGTTGGCCTTGAAAATGCTCACATTGAAGCAGGAGTGAGCTTGAAATGGTGGTCTTTGTACTTATCTCCAACAGGTCTCTCACTGCACAAAATAATCATCGCCCCATTGCTAGAGTCAGAAGGTCAACCATGTTAGCGGGGTGATTAACATGTGCAACACACATGAGCATTTCTGAATGCGTCATTCATTACAAGTTGATGGTACTGAGATGAGTTGCTCAGGCAGGGAGAGAATATTGAGGAATACTGGGAAGTGTAGGTTCTGGCATGAGAGACACGGGTATGGGGAGAAGTATTGAGACCAGAATTACCAGTGGAGGTGGTAAAATTAGGGTGAAAGCCATAGGAACCAGGCAAAAATCCTCCCAACATTACAACTCCTTGACACAGATGGTAAATTCTGTCTCCACCACTCACCCAGTGAAATCCCTACCCTAGCAGAGAGTCATCTATTAGAGGAAAATTAAATAAAAATAAATTGTAACACTCTCACTGCTCTTCTCCATGCAACAATCATGTTGAATACAGATGATGGGACAGGCACTATACTGGACAGAGGGGTACAAAGATAAACCCAGTCTAATTCTTTTGTTATTTACATGAGAAAAATTTTATAGAGTTATGGATAAATTTCATGTGTATTTTTAGGGAAGGGTATAATTACCATAGATATACTTACCGATTCATATACAATTAGACTCAATTTTTACAACAGGACTCAAATAAATAATTGGGACTATTTTTTTTTTTTTTCAAGCAAGAGACCCACAGAATCTTTCCTGGTCCAATTTTTTCTGCCCTCTTCTCCATCCTCATCCCTACTCCCCGCCCCAAGTGCTTAACTCCACCCTCAATCACACCTTTTAACCAATGTACAGTTGTTAATTATAACAACCAATGTTTTTAACACATTTTTTTTATTGGTAACTACTCATAATAAAATCATTATGAGTAGGGAATACTAATTGTCTGCTGTCATTTAGCTACTGCATTTTTTTTTTTTTTATTTCAAGCCACTATGCTTTACAGTTAACGCAAAAGCAATGCCTCAGGCCATAGGAACAGATCTAAGGAGATCTCAGTTTTTGCCTAGCACGGCAAGGTACACTAAACAGAATTCCTACTCAGTCTGGGGCCTGGTAGGGAGCATGAGACTCAGTAAGGAGATAAGAATCTGTGAATTACATAACCAAGAATGCACGTTGGGACTAGAGGAAAAGGGGATCTGGAGAGGTAGGGAAGGTCTGGCAGGGAGACAGCAAAACAGAACCACCAGGCAGTCCCAAGCAGGAAGATTACTGGAGAAACCCTTTACAGGGATGCGCCCAGGAATAATGCCCAAGCCCGAGGCCCTCTCTGTCAGACGAAACCCCTGCCTAGGACTGCTTCTCTAGAGGAGTCTGATCAACTTTTAATTAAGTAAATAAGAGGCATTTTAGCTTTGAATTTACTGCTTCTTTTTCTGCCACCTTCTCTATGCAGTTTACTTCTTTGACCCACCTGAACAGAAGTATGTCTTTTTTGAATCACAGTGTTAATGGGATTTATCCAGAATACCTAGCTTTGTATAAGTGCTCAGTTCTGAGAAGTGCCCAAGAAGACTGCCTTATGAAAAAAAAAAAAAGGTTTAGAGATTGTTTTCACATTTGTAGTTCTTGATTAGTTAAAATGCCCCACTAATACACAGATGGAAAAATGCATAATATAAGCTAACATCTCCTGACGCTCACAAGGAGTCAGCCATTGTGTTAAGAACCAGGCTTATTAACTCATCTGACTGATTCACATATATATCAGGTAATATTTTATAATTTCTAAGAGTACATGAAATTATCGTATTTGCCATGCAAGCTTAGGTAAATTAGTTTACTTCAGTAGGTCTCAGTTTCCTTATCTGTAAAATGAGGAATAATAAAACTCACAAGCTTTATGATGAGGACCCCATGGGATAATTCTTGCCAAATGCACAGCTTGGGGCTGCCACACAGTAAACACTCAGTATATAGGAACTGCCATTATTTTTAATTCTTTTAAAAACTATATTGGAAGAACAGAGAGGAGCAAAGAATTTCAGGACGTGAATCTTAGCTACTTAACTATGTGACTTCCTAAAGTTTAATGATCAGAGTGCAGTGTCTGGGAGAGGACTTTGATAAAAACAAGGTCGGGAATTTCCTTCAGGAGATAGCTAAAGTGTTATCCTCCATACTTCTTTGCATAATCCAATTCAAGTTTTTGAGAATTCTCAAAAACATGACAGAATTATTATGGGATTGGCTAACTTTACAGACATAAGTTTAAGAATTGCATTAATGTGCCATACAAATTATAATAGAACTGTCTTCATGCATTTGCCTGACAGACTAAGCTTTAAGCTCTCTATTTGACCTCAAATTTCATTTTTGATTTTTAAAAAATATTTCTCCAACCAAACCATTTGCCACATAAGCATTGGCATTGTTTCTAACACATTTTCTCGACCCTACTTGACCAGAAATCTCAAAGACTAGCAAAACTTTTTCCATTTCCAAAATGGGGTCAGGGGTGGGGAGAATTAGATTATAGGTTATTATCTATACTCCCTTTCATTTCAAAGATTTTATGGTTCTACTCACTGGCCAAATGCCAGGAAGGAAGAAGACAGTGCAGTTTATTGTCTGACCAGAGAGAGGTCAATAAACTGAACATGTCAGGAACCAGCCCGATCCCTAAAGAACGGAGCTATGTCAAAGTCCATTTTCTACTTCTTGATGCATCTCTACGGTCCCTGGTCAAAGCCTTGTATGTGTCTCTTGAGAAAGAAAGCACACACACACAGAAAGTAAACGTGTTCTTGAGATGCACAAGGTTAAAAGGAGAAACTTGAACAATCTAGAATAGGAAGGAAACGTTTATATAGCGGACTGCTTTTTGGAATACCATGAGGCAAAACCATGTGTGGCCTATGTAGTTGAGATGGTAGAGAAAAGGAGATAAAACAAGAACAACAGTAACAACCATGTGGGATTTAGACCACGTTATTTTCTTCAGCTCTATGATTGACAAGCTGTGCGACTTCAGCCAAATTGTGTAAAGTACCAAATCCAATGTCTAACAGAATGCTCAAAATATTGTAGCTATCACCATTCCAGTGGTTACTATTCAGACTATCACTATAAACTTAGGACAGTGGTTCCCACCCTTTTTTGGCCATGCCCTACCTAAGCATCTCTAAAATCCTGACCGCGCCCCGCCGCCTGCCCCTGTGTCATATAATTCTTATTATTCAAAAAGTGAACTATTCACATGGAGGAAGCCTAAAAGGCCATTAACTTGGTCTAAACAAGCTTCCAAAGAACATGGCATCCATGAAAGAGGAAAAATAAAAGAACGAAAGGATAGTTGAAGTCCTGAGGAAGAACTCACTAAGAAACTGTTAAAAAATAATAATATGAAGTGATATGAAAAAATAGCAGATAAAGTTTCAAAACATATAATAGATAACTGAAATGCATAAATATGTCACAATATATATTTATATACTGTATAAGAGGCCCCTAGAACCATTAAGAAATGCAAAAAATTCACTGTTAACAACTCATTCTTGAATTGCCCCCCTTAAAACATCAAATTGCCCTCCCCCCCACCCCCGTGGGGTGTGTGCCCCACGTAGGGAACCACTGACTTAGGAGCTGCTATTCTAGCTAGCTGGTGATCCAGTTGCCAATCAGTTAGTTACTTGACGTTCTTCGACAAAGCTGTAGTATCAGAGGAAAGCTTACAGCAATGACTGAATGCCATTGGTTAAAAGCTGACACATTTTGCAATAATTTATCCTACCTAAAACAGTATCCGTCATATACATTCCTTGACACAAAGAAAAAAGTCTGTGCCACATTGCAATGGAATGAAATCATAGATGACTGAAATGATTATTTTCTGCATTTCATAGATGTGTGAATATTTCATGTTTAAGGATTTAAAGGAGTTGAATTTCTCACCTCATATGTATTTGAAACAGGAAGGAGAATGAGGTACAATGGGAATACTCTTCTGTGTGAAGCTTGACAACAATTACATATTGAAACTACGTCTTATGAAATGTTTCTTTTAACAAGTCACACTGGTGCCATCTACTTTACAATTCAAAATGAGTATTTTGCACTATGAAAGAAAAAGGACCATGGAGTCGCCGACTAGCAGTTTTCAAATGTCATAAAGGAGAACTAATTATCTACTGATTCACTATCCCCATGTCTACTGATAACTGGAAAGAAGTGGGTTAACATTTAAGCAAGGGAGGTTAGTATTCCATACAAACAAAATGCCTTGATTGTGTGGGTTGTGAAGCATCAGGACCGTTTCCATTAAGGAAGCTCTGGAGGCTGCAACCCCGGTGTGCATAAATTTTACACCTAATGTTCTCATTTCTTGTTCTCCCTCATGTGTAGAAGAGAGAAATGGAAGGATTGCAGTCGGTTCCCTTAATCCTCTAGCATAAATTCTTAGGGTTGAGATGAGGGGGAAATGTCTTCTACATTCAAGTCCATTCATGGCGGCCTTTGCCCAGAAGGTGGCAATGGGATTAAACAGAGTAGGGTGCTAGATGGTGGGAGTCTGATTTGAAATGGGCTGGAGTTCTTCCAATATTGACCTCTCTTCTGATCTTCCACACTTCTTCAGATCTTCCTCACTATTTTTATTTTTTTTTCTGACTTTTATTCTGAAGAACAGTTTACCTTAGGCTTCCCCATCCTCACTTATCACCCAGGAATCTCCTAGAAGAGCCAAACCCATTAGAAGGCTGAGAGTGGATAATAAATCTATGTAAATTATATTTCCTCCGAGACACTACATCCATAGGCTCTGGGATTCTCCCTATTCTCTATTCTTTTGAAGTACTTTCTAGTTTAGGCCAAATGACCACATAGCGAGGCATTTTGAGAATTAAGTATATCACAGGCATAGCCATCCATTAGTTATCTTTACGTGGTTACACTTAATAGGACCTCACTTAGGCTCACTGTCTTTGTGCCCCTGTGGTACCCTAGCCCTTCCTGTAGGTCCTGATCCCTTGTTAGATTAGGTGCTTTGGGCTAGAGGATACCTTACTTCTACTAACCATTTTCTAATATATCTTCAACCTCTGCTTTACTTCTTGAGAACTTGCATAATCTCTGGAAGGGCTCCTAAGAAAACCTACGCAGTTTTTAAATTAGGACTATGCTTTTTTTGTGACTCTATTTCTCATCAACCTAGTTAAATGCCTCCAGGTTTCTCCCATTCTTGTTACCTTTATGCAGGCTTTACCAATTCTATATGTTTAACAATAATTATTACTCAGAATAGCTGGACAGATCTTCCAGGCATCTTCCCCTAAGGAAAATATCCTTGAAGACCTCATTAACATATTTCCTCTTTTGTTTCATCTTATAATCTACTTTTCTCAATCTTGCTTGTGACAGTTGGATGGATTCATGACTAACGATTCCTATACCCATGATTACATTCATGTCCTCATTCTTTCTGATTTAATTAAATTCACTATATGATTCGAACGACTGATAGAGGGAATAATAAGTGAGCTATTCTTTTACCTCTCCCGAAAGGCACGTTTTAGTGATGGGACCAAAACCATGATATGCCTCAGATCAATGGGGAAGTTACAGGTAGGACTAAGTGTTGCTCACACATAACAACAGTCAATTTCATTCATGTGTAGCTTTTACAGTGCAATGCCACCAAGGAATGTTGCATGGGGCAATGTTCTACAGACTTTATTCACCATTGACATGACATGAAACTAAAAAGGTTGAAAATTCCATTTCAAAATATCCAAACTAAAGAAATCCCCCCCTTTTTTTAAAAAAAAGAACGCAATACCAACTCAGCATTTCTTTACCAGTCACCATACTGAATTGCTGACATGTCAGCTATGCATACAGTATTTAATGAGTGAAGATTTTCCCATCCAAAATAAGCATAAAACCAATTTGTAAAAAATAAGTAAGTAAAATTAATGTATCTCGTTTTAAAATTAATGTATCTTAATTGTTATAACTTTTCTGTGATTTCTCATAAATGAAAATTGCCCATCACTTTAAAAATCTTCCGAAGTAGAAATATTTGGACTATTGCTATTGGAATTTCCCAGGAAGTTTAAGTAGCAGCAAATCTGTCACAGTCCACATGGGAATACAGAAAACACAAGACTCTCCAGCAGGAGGGTAGCACTACAGAACACAGAACTATATAGGATCTTCGGAGTTTATTAGCTTAGTGTTTTTCAAACAGTATTCTTTGGAAGCCTAGAGCTCTTAGAGGTACTGCAAGGGTAGAAATGGGGTGGGGTAAAGGTGCAAACTCAGGGGCTGTTTTATTGTTATATTTTTACTTACACATTTCATACATGTGCATGTTTAAAATTATCTGTATATCTGATACACAGATAATTTTAAGTCTTTCATATATAGTCATTTATATTAGCATTTCATTTGTGGAAAGTACTCCATTGAAAAAACATGTTTGACGTTCACCGATCTAGGTCACCTCCTTTATTTTACAGGAGGGTAGACCTGGCTATAGAGAAACTGGGTGGCCTCAGACACAGCAAGTTGAAAGTAGGGTGCACAAAGGCTTTTTCAGGGGAATCTCATAATTTACAACTTTAAAGAGTATAACTACCTGAAATCCACTCTGTGCTGCCCTACTTATATTTTAAATTCTCAAGGTATCTTAATCACTTCTCCTAAACAAGATGCAACTCTAGGTCTATTATGTAACAGCTGTGATACCAACTTAGGTAATAGGATAGGAAAAAAATCATCACATGGTAAAAACTCCGAACCAACCTTGAAAGCAGTCACTTTCCTAAGAAAGTCACAATGTATATTGGATAGGCTGAAAGCATGCAAATTCCATTTCCCCCTTTATAAAAGCCTCTAAGATAAAACATACAGGATATAATATGTTTCAAAGGTGACTTAAAACCCGATGAAACCTAATACAAAGCCTGACAGAGCTTGCAGAGAACAAAGTTAAACTTGCTAACTAACATAACGGGAAAGATGATCTATTCAAAACTAGGAGGCATTGACCTTCTGCTCTTCATTTCTCTATAACAGGAACAGATGACCTTATTTTCTACCAGTAGAGAACACACTGGCCTAGAGGCTAAAACTACAAGTCTATCAAACAGCCATTTTTATCATCCAACATCAGCCCTAACCTTCATAGGCAATCAGACCTCTAAAACAACAACTCCAGTTTATTTCTTCAGTCACTCAATATCTAAACAAACATTTTAATGCATTTAGATATAGTCACAAGATAGATAGTTTTAAAGTGATTAAAAAATTATTAACTTTATAGGGATTTAATCAGGGCTGTAAATAAGTTAGTGTGGATTGATTTTTCTGATATTGATTGAAGAGAGGCAGATAGGAAAAAGTAAAGGACAACTAATCTAAAGCATTGCATCCTTACAGAAGCCAGTTAGCAAACTTCCAAAGGTAGCATCTGGCTTGGAGGCATCTGAAGGAAAGTAGACAGTTTTGGAGAAAGTGGGCCAATGGAACAGAAAATAGATTTACATAAGATTAATTAAGATGATAAAGCCAAAAGATAGGTCCCAAAGTATTCTAAAGTCCAAAATGAAATTAACTTATTGGGTAAAGGAATAAAGGGCAAATCAGCAGGTCTCTCTCATGGGAAGTCAACTGTTAAAAGGATGAAGCAGATTTTGGCATTTGAAAAGAAATGGAGGTTGGGGGAAATGGGTGGTTGAGAAGTTAAAACAGAAAAAGTGGTCAGGAGAAGTCACTGTCCCATGAGCTCTCTGGGTCCTGTATGTGCAGAGGCACAGGGAGAGAAAGGGTTACTTTTATTTGTTTTTATTGAGTAAATAAATATATATATGTAAGTGAAATACATATACATATATTTCCCCTATATTCCTAATCTATCATCTATATAGATTTTACTATAAATATAAATGTGTATAAAGTATTTGAATGTTACAAGAGATAGTAAAATAGTAAAACTGTAATTACAGCAATTAAAACCTCAGGCCAAACAATTTAGAGGCAGCAGTGATATGCCCAACCCATTATATTATTAATAAGGCACATGTAAGATTAACAATGGGAGAGTTTTCTGTAGTATACAGTTAAATCTAGAAATCATTAGCATATAAAGAGAGACATTTATTTCTTACATAAAAAACATTTTGTAAATTTTGGCCCTATTTATTTATGAAAGTAGCTTACACAATTTGGAACAACAAAGTAGAATAGTTGTGATAAAAATGGACTATGACAATCTCAGAGGAGTAGAGGATGTCAATGTTACTAGTCTCTTAAAGTGAATTATTATTGCCCATTGAACCCTGAATTTAGAAATTAGTCTTCCAGTACTTTAGGCAAAAAGAAAAATAGGTTGGTTAAATACTGTTTATTCAAGCATCAAATCCTGTTTTCACACAGGCAGGATAGAAATCACAAATGAATAAAATTCACTTATTTTATAAATTTTGAATACCCATTCATGTTAGAGAGTTATACTATATGGTAATGAATATAATGATTTTAAGTATTTCCCAGTATTTATTGTTTGACATAAAAGAATCATACTCATTTTTCTTTAAATAAACTCAAGGAGGACCTTATTACTTATACTCTTTTATAAGGAATCATAAGTGACTTAAGAGACAATATCTACATCTATAATTTATTAAAACTCACAGAAATACCATTGAAGGGACAATTCTTGATTCTAGGCCACTGTAAAACACCAGTACAGTAACCACATAAGTCTGTGCTAAATTCCTTATGCAAAAATTTTGAGTATTTATATGTGAGTTTCCCTGCTCATAAAATATATAATACTTTGCCTCTGCTTCCATCTTATCCCCAACCCACCTGCCCTCTACCATGCTTTTATTTCCCCCATCTGAGCATGATTACTTCCACTTCAAAGAATAATCTTAGTTATTTACAATCACTAAGATAATATAAGATTAACCTCTGAAATAGCCATAAAAGTATTCTGTAAATAGCTACTTTAGACACAAAAGTTACTTTGTTGGAAAAATATTCCCTAAGGGCCATATGCTTACAAGCATATCAGTTCAATATAGGGGAAACAGAACAATAAAATATTAGAATACATTGGAATTCATATACTTTTCACTAAGGTGAAAACACTAAAATTACCAGAAACACATAGTTACCAGGAAATATTACTGACAAAATAAAACATAAGCAACTTGATATGTATTTAGCCACATTGTTAAATTTGGGTTGGTCATATGATTAATGTTAATACATAACATTATTAATTTCTCTAAATTAATTTCACAACTGTGCTAAAAGCCAAGGTATTATTTCTAAAGAAAATGACAAAGACTGTCAACTACCAAACTGCTTGCAAGAAAGGTGAGAAATTAAGCAACCAAATCGGACAGTGAAAATAAGTTTTCATTTCTAAACTTCCAACATATTTGCAAGTTTCTTTCCTCCTCTAAAAACTATCACCAGATGAATCTCTCTGGTCCACATGGAGTTAAAAATATGAGCACCCCTGTTTTTAAGAGCTGACAAATTGGACACAACGCAGAGAACAAAACTGTCACCAACACCACGCTCTTTCTCACAAAGCCTTCACATCAAACCTAATTCTCGAACCTCGTCAGTAATTACTAAATACTCAAGTATTACGTCAATCTTAAAAGGGAGGACTGGACGAGAGGAGAGAAAAGCATGTTACCAAACTGCCTCTGTAGTCTTCAGGGAACTTGTAGACCGGGACCTTGGCTTCATAATAATACTCATTTTGAAAAAGAAAAAAAAAAAAAAGAAAGAAAAAAGGAGAAAAGTCTTCTGATTAACACAGTTCAGCTGTCTTTTCACGAATATAATCCACTTTCCAGGGAGGCTGCTTGAAGAACTCCAGGGCTGCGGGAGCCCAGCTCCTGCCCCCAGTCCGGCACATAAGGAAGCTTCGAAGACACCGGAGTCCTTCCCTCCTTCTTACTGAAGTTACTCCAGCACTAGGCTGTTCGGAAGTGACAGTTCTTTCTTCTGTTTGCATTGCCAAGGGAGGAACTGAAGTTTGAATCTATTCTTCATCTGGTCACAAGGGAAACCAACACAGTAAAAGAGCCACTGGAGCTTGTCTTTTTTGCAAATCCATAATAACAGGCTTCAAGTTTCCCAACCGTCTGAAAGTCCGCAGGTAGAGTGAAAGGGAGAGAAAAGAACCGCCAAGTCCGCTAACACCAGGGAGCTGTCAGGAAAGTTCCATTTCAGGAAGACCACAGGAAAACACTCCTCTCTGGGGAGCCGAGAAGTCAGCCCGGGAACAAAGCTCTTCACTGCGCCGGGCCCGCGGCTTTACCTGCGAGTGTAATTTCAGTCGTGTCCCCTGCTTGGAATCTGACTCCAAGCCTCTGTGAATGAGAACTATCATTCAATCTCGCCAGGAAGAAACTATTCTTCAAGGGTTGTATGACGTCGGTAGGAAGGCAGTTCAAAACACCGCAGGGAAGTGAGAGAGGAAAAAAAAAAACAAAACACCCAACCAGAGCGTCCAGCCCCGCCTTCTCCTGAATTGCTGAAACTTACAAAGCGAAGGGACAGACCAGCCCAGAGACAGGACTGTAAACCAGCCAAGCAGACCTCTCAAAACTTATAAAACCATTTCCTCCTCTGGGAAATGAGGTGTCTGTGTTATTCAGGGTAAGATTCACTGAGCACCTTTACAAGGAACACACTCCTTTGCCATTGAGTTAATTACCCTCTTCCAAAAAAAAAAAAAAGTCATTTTCTCAAAGTCCTGTCCTGAAAACTCAAATGCTTTGTCAGAGCAAAGTTGAGACAACTTGAGGATTTAGCAGGGTACATTTGGAGCTCAGTTAATGATATGCCTTGCTTTGGGGCTGGTTGTATGCAAATTGCCTCTTAAAAAGTCAACATTGTAGCAGGCACCATGGCATCAGGTTGTGACAGAATGTTTAAACAGAAAAACTTAATGCATTATTGCTGGACAAGTGGCTACATGTACTAAGCCTGTTCCTTTGCACAATGTTCTCTAAATCATTTCTTTTTGAAAATAATATGCAAATTGCATTGATTTCTATACACCAAGACCCTGGGTCTGCTAATTCCTAACTAAGCTCTTCAGTGAGAAATGAAGCTCACACCATTTCACCTTAACATCTCTTATTGTGAAGACCAATCCCTGCCCTACCTCCTACATCTGAAATAAAAGCTGTTCTGTTCTAGTAGATATAATCCAAGCTGAATGCAACTTCTCCTAAGAGAAGGAACGTTTGACCACCCTGGCTATCCCTTTGAACATTTGTACAAAGGAGATATATTCATCTGGGTGTGTCAACTTCAGTTATTTTGGATGTGAACTATCAAGCGAAAATAATTAAAGCATTCTGATCCCTCAAATGACATTAGTTAGTACGTTGGTGTTCTAGTCTGACGTGAACTTCGTATTTATTTAGCATTTGTAGGCAGGATGTCGGAGTGCAGTTGTGTCCCACCCAAAGGACTTGGAAAATTAATGTTGTGAGGCATCCCGCCAGAGGCTTTGGCTGCTTATTACAGCAAACCCTTCAACTCCCCTTTGGTCACGCGTCAAGGTGCATTTGCGATTTCGTCTCCTCTCAGTGGCCCCCAGGCCTCTGGAGGTACATGCCAATAAACTGGTTTCCGTAATAGCCCATCTCCTTAAGCTTGTCAGTTTTCCTACGATTGCTCAGGAACTTGGTGCACTCTCAGCTCTGTTGTATATTTAGTCTATGGACGGCACTTGAAGGCAGGTTAACAATCACATATTTTCAGGAATTCAGAGAAAGGCTTGTGAGACTACTCATGTTTGAGAAGGAGGAGGCTCATGGGAGGAGGTTTATCTTATTTTCTTCTTGCATTTTTAACAAGGGGAAAGGAATAAAAAAACAAACTGAATAAAAGTAAAGCAATTACCATTATTTATTTGGAGCACTGGTCTCTTCTATGTAAGGTTGCTATGTCAGGGGGAAACAATGACAATGATCACAGAATGCAATGTTGCTATTTCAAGAAAAAAAATGACAATGGTCACAGAATGTAATGTCTGAATATTATGCGTTGAGATCTCCTGAAATAATCAGCCCCGTGTTCTACCATCCCCCAGAAGGCTCTCTGTCCCAGTGAGATTATTTAGCTCACGGCCACTCCCTTCACTGTCACGTACGCAGAAGAGGTAAGTGCTGCCTGGAGCGCTGTTCCTTACTTGCTCAATGTTCCATGCATTCCAAGAATCTACCTCTGAAAATCCTAGCCCACTTATTGGGTATCTCCTGAACTCAGTATAACAGTCCCAGAAATACTAAAATATCACTTCTGTCCTCAAAGAAAACAAGTTTAAGTGGGGAATCTGATGCTGTATGCAACTAACCAGTGTTAATGTAGAAAAAAAAAAAATTCAGACCTGTAAAGAATTTTTGTGAATTTATTTGAGCCAAATTGTCGACATATGCCGGGAAGCAGAGCCTCAATGAATTGAGATAATGCTCCAGAGAATGGAGGGTTACATTGGTATTTGTACATAACAATCAAAGGAAAGGGACGTAGGTGAGTTATATGAAATTCATTGGTGATAGATTAGGGAGGTGTGATAAAGCAAAGCGGGGAAACCTCTGGGATACGGTAAAAAGTGAAATGATGGGCATGTGCTTCTTTTACACAGATGGATACAGGATAACTTAACGTAATTAACAGTTGACAATTAAGTTGGTAACAATAACAATGAGGGAATGTCCTGGTGCCATTTGTTGTGCCCTGAGGGGTCCGGGGTAAAAAGGAAGTTACAAGTTACTCAGACATCTCACAGATACGTTATCTTAGAGGCAAAAAGGCAAATAGGCTCAGTAAAGATCTAAGCTGATCTTGTCAGGGAAAATATCAGCCTAGGACATGACTACCCACTATAACCTGTTTGTAGTTAAATATTTAATTTTCAGGCCATCTTTTGTGGTTATTTTAGGTCTCTGAGTTTGCAAGACTGCCACGCAGGCCTGCCCTGAGCTTGTCAGGTCAGCATGTGGCTCCTTTCGTCCACACCAGAATACTCAAAGCTTCTTGGATCAGTACATCAAGTTTGCTATTACAGAGAAAGATGAACAATATTAGCAGGCCATTAAGATTTAAGTTTTTAACATGTTGCTTCTTCTCCTAACATTTAAGGTAGTGACAGAATAAAAAACAACACGAAGAGTACTTATTCAATATTACAGTGTTTTCTCCACTCCAAGGCTATTTTTCACAGGAACATTTCTGAAATAATGTTTTGTAATCTGTGTCATATATTTTTTTCCCTTTGAAAAGCTACTCAGAATGGAGCAGATAAGGCACTACCCTCCACATTCCTCTTAGTACACAAGTATATGATGGTGTGCAGGCTGACAAGGAAGCCAGGACCCAGGGAGGCTGGACTTCAGGAACCATGTGGCCCTGGTCTGGAGGACTTTGAAGAACATGCATTAGATCCAGAGCTGCTATTATGGGTAGCATTCCCTTGATATATTGCATTGTGTAGTGCTGTATAAACTTCTATTTGACTATCGTCACCACAGCATTTCTTTTTGTTTTGTTTTAATTTTTATTTATTGATTGATCGTAGAGGGAGAGGAGGGAAGGAGAGAGAGAAACATCGATTTGTTGCACTTATTTATCCATCTGCATATAATTTATTGAACCAAACCACTATGTCACATGATGTTTCCTGAACTTTAGTCATTTGGTCAAGACATCTGCAGTTTTGCCATGTTGGCATACCATCTATACTATTACTTACTTGACATTTTTCTTTAATGGCTCGAACTTAAATAATATAATTTCTTTTTAAAAATATATCTTTATTGATCTCAGGGAGGAAGGGAGGGAGAGAGAGATAGAAACATCAATATTAGAGAGAATCATTGATCAGCTGCCTCCTGCACACCCCACACTGGGGATCAAGACTGCAATCTGGGCATGTGCCCTTGACTGGAATTGAACCCGGGACCCTTCAATCCACAGGCCGGCACTATCCGCTGGTTCATAGGTCGATGTTCAACCACTGAGCCACTGTGGCCAAATTTAAATAATATAATTTTTAAAGATAACTTTATTATTTTGAAATGCTCTTCCCACTTTCAAATCTGTCTTATTTACAGATTACAAGAGATACCCTACACTTTTTAATTAGTCATGAGCAGATTTTTGAGAACCATGTCATAAACCAATAAAAGATTCAGACCCGTCAAATGTGCTTAAATTCAGTACTACCGATATTTCAAATAACTTTTTAGGAAAAATGACCATGGAATTGCAATTATTTTTTACAGTTTCCTGGTATTCTACATTGTACTCTAACATTAACAAGGACAAGTCACTTTGGCCCTAACCAGCATGGTTCAGTGGCCAAAGCGTCGGCCTGTGGACTGAAGGGTCCTGGGTTCAATTCCGGTCAAGGGCACATGCCCTGTTGCAGGCTCGATACCCAACCAATGATTCTCTCTCATCATTGATGTTTCTATCTCTCTCACTCTCTCCATTACTCTCTGAAATCAATAAAAACATTATATAAAAAAAGAAAAAGAACAAGTCATTTTGAACTCTTATAGAATTTCCTTGTTATTGAGGAATAATATATTTTCCTTCGAGCATCTTTTCTTATCTTATTACACTAGCTAACTATACAACTGGCCTCAAGGACTTTCCTATAGGCATGAACCTCCTTGGAACTAAATTCCTTAATTTCTGAGGAAAAGCCCAGAGTAATATTTTGAAGGCTTCTGACCTTCAGATTTTCAACCTCTTTTGTAAAATGTCAAGTTACAATAATAGTCGTCACAATTTTGATGTAACCCCTCGTTTAATTTTGCTTTTGTTGTCTGCCTTTGGGTGTTATGTCCAAAAAATCACTGTCAAGATCAAAGTCAAGCAGCTTTTCCCTATTTTTCTCAAAAAGTTTTATGGTTTCAGGGCTTATAGCCATTTATAATGTCTTTAATCCATCTGAAGTTACTTTTTAGGAGTGGCATAAAATAGGGGTCTAGTTTCCTTCTTTTGCATGTGGCTATCCAGTTTTCCCAGTACTACTCATGGAAGAGACTATTCTTTCCCTATCATATGTTCTTGGTGTCCTTGTTGAAGATCAGTTGCCCATATAAGCATGGGTTTTTTTCTGGGCTCTCTATGCTGTTCCATTGATCTACAGGCCTGTCTGCTTTTGTGTTGGTACCATACTGTTTTTATTACTAGAGCTTTGTAATATAGTTGGAAATCAGGAAATGTGATGTCTCCAGCTTTGTCCACCTTTCTCAAGATTGCTTTGGCTATTCATGACCTTTTTTTTATTTCTATAAAAAATGTCATTGCAATTTTAATAGGTATTGCTTTGAATATTTGCATGAAACTAAAAAGCTTCTGCACAACAAAGAAAACTATCAACAAAATTATTTAGGGTTCTTCACCCAATCCAATGTGGGGGATGAGGGACAGGGCACATCCCCAAACCAACAAGCAATTCTTGGAGACCAGCAGGATGTCTGAGAATTCAACCCAATCTGACACTATCTATCCAGAAATAGTATCAGATTCCATAGGGTAAGCTCTCAGTCCCAAAAGATTGCCCCTCCTCCTACCCCCTTCAGACACTAGTTGCAAGTCCAGGTTGTTACCTGTGCTTCTGACAGACTGACCATAAATGAGAGGTTCCCATGACCCCCTCCTTGTGTTCCATTAATTTTTGGCTGGCTCACAAAATTTAGAAAACCCATTGACTCGCTAGATTACGTTTATATAAAAGGATATAATTCAGTAACAAGCAGATGGAAAAGATGCATAGGAAGGTATGAGAAAAGGATATGGAGGTTCCAGCTCTCTCTTAGAATGTCACTGTCCCTCCTCCTCTTTCCATATGTTCACCAACCATACAGCTCTCTGAACCCCATCCTCTTGGATTTTTAATGGAGGTTTCATTACAGGTATGACTGATTAAATCATTGACCACTGGGGATTGATTCAGTTCCTCTTCCTTCCCCAGAGGTCCTGTAGGGTTTGGGGCTGAAAGTTCCAACTCTCTAATCACATTATTGGTTCCTCAGGCAAGCAATTCTCTCTCTTGTTATCTAAGGGCTTTCTGAAAGTCATCATATTAACTTAACAAAGGACATCTTTATGCCTCTTATCACAGGAAATTCCAAGGGTTTTAAGGGCTGTGAGCCAGGAACCAGTGGACAAAGACCAAATAAATATGAGAAATATAGTTTGGTCATCTGATGACGAATGAATACATTGATGTGCCACATAATAACCTTTATGTGACCATGGTCTCATAAGACTGTAATGGAGCTGAAAAATTCCCATCATTTAGTGAGGTCATGGGGCAATTCATTACTCATGTGTTTGTGCTGATGCTGGTGTAAACAAACCTGCCAGTTGCATAAAAATATAGCACAGAATCCAAATATAGTTGTTACAAGTCTCTTTTAGAGATTGAAAGGGTTACAGTAAATTCATTACATTGGCATATTTAGATTCTGATTGAAATACTAAATAATTTGGACAATGATGAAAACTTGGTGTTGATTTTAGATGATAAAAATGAATTATTATTATAATTTTACATTGGCATTGTATAAGAAAACGAACTTAATTGTGCTGTTGTTGAGATGCATGGTTGAGATGTATAAGGGGGAAATAGGATATCTGGGATTTGTTTTAAAACATAAACAGAGGGATTGGGAAGGACAGAGGAAACCAATATAGCAAAATGTAATAGCCACAGACACTGGGAGATGGGTACATGGAGGTTCATTGTACTCTCCACTTCTGTGCATTTAAAAATGTTCATAACAAAACATTTTAAAAGGTAGAATTAAAAAATGTATAGCATATACAATTATGTAGAGTACATACTTGGTAATAATAATAAATGACTATGTTACTGGTGTATGTGTTTATTACATTATATTTGTAAGTTATTTTAGAGTGCACTCTTTCTACGTATAAAAGTTTGCTGTTAAACACTGTGCTGTGATAGGCTGGCAGCAGTCTGACCCATCTCTTGTTTATTGAGTCTTTTGATTGCATCATTTTTTCTTGTGCTTGATTTAATCTCATGTTGTTTTGTATAGTAACATGCTATGCAGGCCTGCAGCCTAGGAACAGTAGGCTATACCATATGTCCTAAGTGTGTAGTAGGCTATACCATGTAGGTTTGGGTAAGTGCACTCTATGATGTTAGCATAATGACAAAATCACCTAGGATGCTTTTCTCAGAACGTATCCCTGTCATTAAGCAGTGCATGACTATATTTATTTAATATAAATTATAATATCAAAAAAATTAAAAGACAACCTGTGAGATTATTTTCAAATCACATATTTGATAAGATGTTAATATCCAAAATATATAAAGAACTCATATGACTCAATGGCAAAAAAAATATAACCAAAAAAAACACCAACCAACTCAAATCCCAAATTATATGATTAAAAAATGAGCAAAGGACCAGAGTACACATTTTTCCAAAGAAGACCATGGCTAACAGGTACATAAAAAGGTGTTTAACATCACTAATTATCAGGGAAATGCAAATCAAAACTAAGAGGAGATATAATCTCATACCTGTATTGATGATGTTTATAAAAAAGACAAGAGGTAATGCTGATGAAGATGTGGAGAAAAGGGAAACCTTGGGGGCTATTGGTGGGAAGGTAAATTGGGACATCAACTATGAAAACATCATAGACTTTCCTCAAAAAATAAAAAAATCGAACTACCATATGATCCAGCAATTCTACTTCTGGGTATATATCCAAAGGAAATGAATTTAATATCTCAAAGAGATATTTACTCTTCCATGTTCATTGCAGCAATATTCACAGTAACCATGATATGGAAATAACCCAAGTGTCCGTCTATGGATGAGCAGATAAAGAAGATGTGGTATAAAAATATAGTGAAATATTATTCAGCCATGGAAAAGAAGGAAATATGCTATTTGTGACAACATAGATGAACCTGGAGGACAAGCCAGACAGAGAAAGACAAATACTGTACACCCTCACTTATAAGTAGAATACAAAAGAGAGAGAAACAGAGAGAGAGAGAGATGTTAGAAATGGAGAGACGATGGCCAAAGTGTACAAGTCTTTAGTTATAAGAAGAATAAGTTCTGTGATCACATCATAAGTTACTGAAACTAATATAATACCTGCCAATTGTAATTGAAAAATAAAAAAGAAGTTCTGTGGATCAAATTTGCAGAATTGTGACTATAATTAATCCTGTATTGTAAATAGTACTCATAATTCACTAAGAGAGTAGATCTTACGCATTCTGCCACACACACACACACACACACACACACACACACACACACACGCACACACACACACGCACAAACAAATTGTAACTAAAAGGTAGTGGATGCATTAATTAACCTGATTGTGGTAATCATTTCACAATGTATGGACATATCAAACCGTCACACTGTACACTTTATATTTTAATTTTTTAATTAAATTTATTGGGGTGTCATTGGTTAATAGGATCATAAAGGTTTCAGGTGTGGATTTCTATGTTTCACAATCTGTACATTGCACTGTGTGCACTTTAAATATATACAATTTTATTTGTCAATCATACCTCGATAAAGCTTGGGAATAAAAGAAAAGGAGAAAGACTGACAATATCTCGTATGATATAATATCAAGAATCTAGAAAGATAACAGCTAATTATACTTTAACAGTCAAAATAAACATAAAGATGAGTGTATAAAACAATGACATAAAAAACATAAAATAAAAATCATCAAAGCCAAAAAAAGCTGGTTCCTTATAAAGAATAATAAATTGACAAACACAAAGCAATACTGATCAAGAACTAATTTAAGACACACAAATTGTCAGTATCAGTTCCTCTAGACATAAAAAAATGAAAATATATTGTGAACAACTTTATGCCAATAAATTTGAAAATTTAAGCAATATGGGCAAACTTCTTGAGAAAAACAACAAAAGAAATAGAAAACACAAAGTCATTCTATTTAGATTCGAGATTGAATCTATAGTAAAAATTAATTGACAACAATAAAGCTTTTATAAATAAAAATAACAATAATCATGATTATGTAATAATCCACCTGCTAATTACTTTATATTCTTTTTTAATTGTTCATCTCAACAACCCTGCAAGTTAGGTGCGCAAATACTAATTTTATGAATAAAGAAAGCCAGTGATTTGTTCAAAGTCACATCACTGGTGACAGGATCAGTATGCATGTGATGTGTGTGAGGTGTTTGTGAGAAGGAAAGAGTGGAGGGAGGAGAAGAGAGGAAAGAGAGAGGGAGATTAAAAATTGCTGCTATGTTTTTGGGAATTGTTTTTAAGCCATCGATCCTCTTCAGTTGGACAGTGGCAATGAATGAATATCCATTAAAATGGTGTGTGTGATTTACAAGGGACATATTTAACAGCCAGCAAATTTTAGATTTTCCAGATATTCAGGATTAAACAATCTGAGTTTACTGTCTTTGTTTCTAATTTTTAGGCTTATAAATACTATGATGAGGGTATATATGATAATATCACGAATCTGTTCACCATAAAATGTGATAAAATCTTTAGCCATACTCATAACATAAGTAATGGTGGTTGGCTGTTACCTGTACAACAAATGGCATTTTGATTGCCTCCTTAGGTAATACTGGCTCACAAATGACCATTTTGAAAGGTAACAATATGTGAGACCTCTGACAATGTATAATTTCAACATGTATAATGTCAATAAAGTACAGTGTCTTTTATTGAAAGGTTCAGAAAACTAGTTTTTAAAACCAGCATAAACACTTCTGCACGGGATCAGTAAGATTGACAAGAAATGCATTTTGTCATTGACTTTCAGAAATTTGTACTAATTCAAAATATTGGATTTCAAAGAAAACATTGTAGACATCAAATAAATTATCTAACTTCAAATTTTACAAGTCCTCTTGTATTTCCTTTGTGTTCTGTATTCATTACATATTTATGTGATGAAAGAATTTTTTGAAAGAGATAATAAAACAACTAGAAAAATTGCATATCTAAATGAAGCCCTGCTTTTACTATTGTGACATGAATTGAAGTTTTCATTAAGACAGGATTTGGAAAATAATCTACCAGAAATAAATGCACACAGAAAGTGCTTTAATGATCATTTAATACCTGATGCAATAGACAATGAATAAAAAAGCAAACATTCATCAGGTCGATTTAATTTACATTTTTTTAATAACATTTTCCCCTGCCTATGTTAAAAGTAACAGTAAAATGATCCAGGCAAATCAAGCAATTTCTCTTTGACCACACACATTCCAAATAAATTTTATTTAATGTAAAAGGTCTATTATTTAGACAATGCCTATTAATTAGGGAAGGTATACTGGGTCAGGTTAAAAGTAGCCTTTGGGGTCAGACTGTGGGTGAAAATCCAGACTCCACTAATGACTAGTTGTTTGATCAACGTACTTAAACTTCTCCAACCCTCAGTTTCTTCAGCTATAAAATGAAGATACTAAGGAGTTTTATGAGGATTAAATGAGACATATAAAACCTTGGCAAAGTGTTTGGCATATAGTGAGGGCTCAATAAATAATACCTACTATTAAAAATGAGTTTTAAATTCACTAAAAATTTAAAAAAATAAATTTTAAAAGAGAAGTTAATAAATATGGAGGAAAACAGGTTTAAAACTTAAAAGTATCTATAATAATAAAAGCATAATATGCTAATTAGGCTGGACGTCCTTCTGGACATCCTTCTGGATGACCTTCCGGACAAAGCCGGGGCTGCGAGGGAAGCCTGGGTCCTGGGTGCCAGAGGGAACCTAGTGCCAGCAGCCGGGGGAAGGAAGGCCTACTCTTGTATGAATTTCGTGCATCAGGCCTGTAGTACTAGTCTATACTAATAAGATAGAAATATGGTAATTGACCATCACTTTGCGATACCCACAGCCAATCAGGAGGGAATATGCAAATTAGTGGGACAAAGATGGCAGTGGCCATGGAGCCAGCCGGAGTGGGTAGGAGGCTTGGGTCGCCCCTGGCGACAGAGGAAGCTTATGGGATCGGGCCTAAACCGGCAGTCGGACATCCCCTAGGGGTCCCAGATTGGAGAGGGTGCAGGCTGGGCTGAGGGACAACCCCCCACTCCCGTGCATGAATTTCATGTACCGGGCCTCTAGTATTACTACAATACATTGATTAAAAATAATTGTTTTGTGTTTAATCTTAGTTTAGAACCTGATTCTCTGACTCCCTTTACATAATAGATTGTAAACAGTTTCCTGCCTCGTGTCTTACACATCTAAATTTTATTCTTTGTATTGTCTTTGGGTTATCTTTCAAAGACCCAAATGTTAAATTATTAATGTTAAATTAAATGTTAAATTCCCTACTTAAAAACCTTTGGTACCTTCCCATTCCTTATAAAATCAATTATAGCCTTTTGTGTGTGTTAAATAAAAACTTCTACCATTTGGATGTGTATAGACCAGGTAGACCTTTTGAATACGTTTGACAATTCAATATAGAGTCACTGTCAGCCATGACAGTTATGTCAAGTGCTACGTCAAGACTGAGGTAATGGTGTGTAACGGGAACTCCCTTGGGAGAGGCCTGAAACACCCACAACCACAAATCTGGACACTTGGATAAGGGCTCCATATGGACACTAATATATGTGGGACTTCTGTCCGCTGGGGGCTGTAAGAACTCAGAGCTCCGACCATTTGATGCTGGAGCTTGGATGTACCTCAGGTGACTGGTAGCCCGGCTGGACTTCCACTCCACCATGTGCATGTCACCACTGTAGCTGCCTGGATTCAGACCAACACCTGCCTCTCCATCTGCAGACACTGACAGTGACTGAACTTCATGCTGGAAGCTTGCTCTACTCCCTTCTACCACTTATGCTCCCCATCTCTGTCAGTAACCTGTGACACTATTGGGTGATTAGAAGGCGGGGGTCTCCCTTAATAAACCTGGCGCTGTGGGAAAACACAAATGTGTGACTTCTTTGGGGATGCTCCCTTGCTCATGACAATATGCAATCTATCGTTCAGCCTTACGCTTGATAACTAATTTTTCATACCCTATAACGGCAACCACACAATCGTACATGCCTTGCCCCAAATCTGCTGTGCTGTTTCCTTTGCCTGGTGAGTATTTTACCTTCTAACCCCCTTCTCTGCGAGCAAACGTCCTACTCACCCTTCAAGATCTAACACAAGCAGCCAACCAACTCAAAGACAAATTTAGGGGTTTAGTCTTCTTGGCTTCATTCAATCTGTGAACATCTTGGGTTAATTTTGATTATTATGTTTTACTTGTGTGTAATGTACTTACAATGTATGGCAGCACATAATGGAAATTATAGAGTTTCATGGCCACTGTTCAGCCATTGATTTTGATTGTGTGACCTTCAAAAAACGAAATCTAAAATTCAACATCTTCTTCTATAAAATGAAACAATATATTGAAACAGGAATTTTAGGGGAATATAGGCAGGCTTAGGGAATTTTTAGAATTGGGGTCCATGGAAAAACACAGGGCTACAGATTGGGAGAAGGTACATCTCCATAACACAAGGAAGCCAGATGCAGGGAGCAGCAACAGTTGCATTTACATAAGACAAGGGAGCTGGAAGGAGCCAGAAAGGTCTATAGTCACAAAATAACGAAGAAGGAAGAAAGCCCAGAAAGAAAAGAACAATGAGGGAGGAGGACATCACACGTCCCATGTGGTTTGACCTTTGAGTCCAGGAGTTGCTATAGTGACCAATCAGAGGGGATATCAGGACTCAGGGACTTGCACGAAAACAGGAAGTCGGTGGGACCCTTTTCCCCTCTCCATGTGGGAGTCCATTCTGTGGGACTCTTTCCCTCTCCCCACGTTGGGTCTGTACTTGTTCTTCAATAAATTTCCACCTTTGCTATGCTACCTTCTGTTCGTGGATTCATTCTTCGACTTTGGTGGACAAAGAATCCGGGTTCCAGTCCAAAAATTCTGTTTCAGTATGCAACTATGTTCCTCCCAGGGCTGTTCTGGGATTAAATGAGAAGAGATGTTGCCTCATTTGCAATCCCAAACTATGACTTTTGGATCTTTGGGCATGCTTCACTGGAAGCATTCTCTCTCTCTCTCTCTCTCTCTCTCTCTCTCTCTCTCTCTCTCTTTCTCTCTCTCTCTCTCTCTTTCTCTCTCTCCCCCCTTTGTCAGGAATTAACTTAGAAGTCATCCTCTAGTCCTGCTGTGTGGCTGGCCGCCTCTGGCTTCTGGTGCTAATTCCTCACAGACTGCCACAATGGGATCCCCTCCTCATCTGGCTAAGGGAAAGGGATCCGGGTCTCCATAATGCTGTCTGTTCCTTGAAAACATGGGTGGAGTTCATTCGTCTTTGTATTCCCAGTACCTAGCATAGTATCTGTCTCACAGGGTGCTTGCTTAACAACAGAATTCATCTTTTCTCTCGTCAACAGTGGCAGAAAAGCCTTTTACAGTTTTCCCCCAGGTTCCTTTTGTGGCATATGCCTCACGGTTGAAATTAGATTTCAAAAATTGAGGCTTGCCTGTCTTCTTTTACATAAGCCTTTATCTCTAAAAGCTACATTTGGCATCTCATTTACGAAAACAGAGTTCCTATGTCCTTACAATAAAAATTTTTATACAAAAAAAGAAAAAGAAACTGGGTAAGAAATGCACTGGAAGCAGTCTTGGGCAGGCATTGAGCTGACCCCAGTATCACTGTTTACTGCTAGGAGGAAAAGATTCTGAAGTATATAGGAGAAACAGGCTTAATCTGGAGAAGCTGTTAGGCAATGTGCTATTCAACTCAGACAGGGTATTTGAATTCTAATGGGGACTTTTTGGAAGTTCAATTTGAAAGAATGGCTTTTCCAGGAAGTTTTCCCACATCTTGGCAAGACAATGGGAGGATGCTTGTGGCATCCTATAAAATCTGCCAGTCAGTCACCCATCTGTCTATAAATCAGATGCTGTGTCTCTGGATGGGAAGGCTGCATTCTGGCCAGTTCTCTAAGAACCAGTTTGGAGCTATCATAAGTATTTTATTAGCACATTTACTTTTACATCAAACACATGAAGACTCTATATACCCATTTATCAGATGAAGGAACTGAGGTACAGAGAGTGCTTCCCAGCTAGCTGAGTGGAAGAACTAGACCAGAACTCAGGCCTTTTGGCTCTAGAGGGAGGAATCTGAAAATGACAGGCAGAAATTCCACTCAGTGCGTGCTCACCGCGTGCCAGGCGCTGGGTAAGACACTCTGCACACAACATCTCAGATATATTTAAAACAAATTCATGAGCAAGGTGCTGTCATTTCCTCCATTTGGCAACTGAGGAAACAGGTCTAGAGGAGGTTAAATAGCATGCTGGGCTTTAAATTGGGACTTAAATTTGGCTGTTAAAAGAGCCAAATGTCTTCTGAGGTAAACTAGGACCCCAAGAACTAAATAAATAGCATTACAAATAGCATCCCAACAGAAGAATAATTTTTTAAAACTCTTTTAAGCAATTGTTAGATAAAGATGATAGAATGAATAAATTTATCACCCCTGGTCACAGGTTTTTTTGTTTTTTATTGTTTTTGTTTTGTTTTGATGTGTGTGTGTGTGTGTGTGTGTGTGTGTGTGTGTGTGTAGACATGACATTGTAATAATTAGAAATTAATTATTATTTTCATTCTAGAAATTTAAATTTAAAAATGTTTCAAGCATTTAGTTATCAGACTTTAGGTATAATAAAAGTGGTATTTAACCGTAACTTTTGAAAAAAAAAATACACATTTTAATTTTACTATGTTGGTTCTTTTCTCAAAATGACGACATTTTCCTTCCTTACTCAAGAACAATTTTCATAGGTATATTATATTTACAGTTGAATTTTGTCCTTGGAACAGATAGCTCCTGTGAAAGGGACAGGAAAGCAGACTTAGGCACTATTTAACCTGACCTTGCATATCAATCTGTGCTCTTCTGGGGAGAAAGAGAGCCTGTTCATTCCAGACATGCAGTGAACTCTGAAAAAAAACATGTCAACAACACAGAACTGTGATTTTCAGAACTACTCTCGTGTGTGCCCTGTGTTCTTAAAGAGAGTGCTTTGTCTGATATTTTTGCAAAAAAGTTGAGTCTTAAGGTGAAAGTTGCCTTATGGAACGTTGAAGGCAAATGAGCTTGAAGAGATAGCTCTACTTTCAGGGAAGATGGTTATTCCATATGGGGCAGATATGGAAAAGCTCTCCCACCCAAGTCCATGAAATCTAAGGCTTCATTCAGCTGACAGTTCTTCCTTGAGTCAGACTCCCCCAGGACCTACTATAGTCTTTGGTTGACTCACAGACTTCTCTGCAGATAGTTAATCTTTTTCTTAAGAGTTACCTTATAATAATTCTGAATTATAATTAATTACAGTGATTTACAATATCAACAAAATAACAAATATAAATTATTGGAAATGGGTAGTAATCTAGGTAGGGCTGTTTGACACCTTTATAGCATATCCAACATATTAAAATGGCCCCATTTCCCACATTATACAATAATTTTTCTATAAAACTCTAGAAATGACCTTTATAATTTTGCTTTTCAAATTATTTGGCTTCTACTAAACTCATTTAATAGCTGGCCTGAATTCTCTGCAATCACCCCACATGCTTGAGAATACTTGTGGAGTAAAAAATAGTCATTCCCAGAAGTTTTCCTTCAAATGCAATAAAGTTTTTATGAGTATTTATTTGACAATTATTAAAATTGACATAATGTTACACTTTGAACATTCAATTAAACTTTAATCATGCTTTTATAGTTTTCTTTGGTATTTTGGAGTCAATTACTTTATTTTTCATTTTCCAAATATTTTCATAGACCCATAGAAAGCTCACAGGCTCGGGACACCGAGGACCATAGTATGTGCCACAGGCAAAAGAGTCCTGGACATGGGACTTGGGTGGAAAGGGAATTCTGGGAAGAAGTGATTCATTCATACAGGAGATACAGCTAATGTTTCCAGATAGTGTGTTATTTCCTGTACTATTTTGATAATTATGAGTTACGTTTTGGTTTGCTAGTGAGGTGAAGGAAGGCATTGAGCATTCACTGCACAGCTTACTCATGATCTAGCTCTTACTAGATACCACAGATGATAAAAAAGCAAAAGATGTGGTTGCAACCCTTGAGGACATAACAGTTTAGTGGGGAGGAAAATATTACTCTCCTTAAGGTTTCCTCTATAGTAACTGAACACATGAGATTGTTATAATCTAGGGTTTGGGTACTTGAATGACCAAACTAAGTCAATAATACTGTTGTCTGGTTGTACCAAAATTTTTTGTTAAATTGTCCTTTAAAATATCTGACTAGTGACTGATGAACTAAGAGAGTTGCTGGGGCCCCAGCATTCTTCCCATAGTGGAGGAAGAAGTATGAGAGTTCTTATGAAGGCCACCTTTGTTTTCACTCAGTCCCAGAGATATAGTTTTGAACTGGGGTTAGGTTCCACGCATTTAGAGAACTTGGGAACACGAAGAGAAGATTTTAACGAGAAGAGAAACAGATACATCTGAATTTAACTCTCTGACTCCCATTCTACTCGACTGTTTCAGTGGTTATGCCAAATAGTTTTTCTCTGAAGTGAACTTTGTTTTCTAAGAACAAATGGAATGCATTTGAAATAGCATGGGATATTCTACAGAGGCTTCCATAACCAAATGCTTTCTTCATGATTGTTGGTACCTAACAGGTGCTGTAACAGAAATAACAATGGTTCAGTAATGCTGAGGAATTCCTGCTCTCCTGTAACCAGGCTTGAGCGACTCTCCTGACTCAATGGGAGTCATACCCCTGGGCGCTATGGGGCTGCAGGGTCACCACCTTCTATCAGAGGATGGTGAGTCACCATTTCCCTGGAGGTGCTGCCACAGCAGGGAAAGATCTCCACCACTCTCTCCTATCCTGGAGAAATAAACCAGGAAGCAACCTGCCTCCTTAGAGATCATTTTTGAGAACATTTGTCTTCAACTCTTGCTTGACATGACTGGAAGCAGAAGAAACGGCAATCCAGAATTTCAACTCACCCCGAGGAAATGCCTAACAACTTTTAGATGATGTAAAATAACTAATTGTGGAAAGTTAATGCTGATCTCTGATTCCTAGCATGAGCAGAGACCTAAGCAGAAGCTGCTCGTTGGGGTGGCCAGTCTCACTAAGAATCACTTGAAAGAATGCAGAGTAAAACCCTTTTATGTGAGGGATCATTTTAGCAGGGCTCCTGCATGGGTCTGTGCCGGCTGTACATTGTACAAATACAGCGGGAAACCTTTTACACAAACCACAATGTGAACTGTGTCTTTGGAGTGATGCAAAATGATGGTCCTAGCTTTCTGTTTCTCAAATGATGAGATGATGCAACTCTGTTTTCCATCTTTGAATAGATCCCAAAGGCTCAAGTTGAAGCACTGAGGCAAACACACTGGGCTATACAGAGAAAGCAGCATCCAATAGTGGTTAGAAACACTGTGGAGTCAGAGTGGCAGGTGTAAATCCCAGCGTGGTCCCATACTCCAGTCACGCTACTTTACCTTTCTATGCCTCAGTCTGCTCATTGGAAAGTGGGGGTAATCAGGGTGGTGGAGAGAATTATGTTAAGCAATGTCGGTAAAATGCTTACAACTGTGCTCAGCCCATAGTCAAGGACTCAATAAATGTTAACTCATTATTTAAAGTCAGTGTTTCTCTTTTGTGCAATTGATAGAATTCTGAAATGAATAAAAAATTACCATGGCCATCTTATTATGATTCTGCTTCAAGAATATTTATGGCTCCAGGAGGAAACATTTTCGGTGTGTCCTTTAAGGCTGAGGACTAGAAACAGTTTAACAGGATGCTTTTGGAGCAAATAAAAACCAGAATTTTATGACTGTCATTTAGAGTTTTAAAGTGTTTGTTGTAGGAGTTCTGTCTGCTGGATGCTTTCAAATGTAGTTATCACTGAAGGTTAATAGAAACCAGAAATCGTCGGATGTTGACGGAAAATGATAGGCATTCCAAAAATAAATGTGAGCCCAAATTACAAAAATAATATTGTTCCCTCTGTGCCTTTTTTCTTTCAGGTGACACTGACCGCATGTCAAAGGGTCACTGAACCACTTGAAGATTTTTATTGGGGAAATCCCATGTCCATAAAAAGCCCCTCTTTAAGGAAGTGTGGCTCATCCTCCTGGAATGAAAGCCCAACATGACCAACTTTTCTCATTTGTAAAGAGAAATTTAAAATTATATGAGAGGTCTTCTCATTTTTAATGTTGGTGCTAATCAAAATCAAAATAAAACACATCTTGTCTGGCCAACACTGTGAAGCCAAACCAAATAAGTTTGAGGTGGGGGTTGTGTTACAAGATTTTCTTTCAACCCTTGTTTAGGACTTACTTACTGATCTCAAGGAAACTCCTTTGTGAAGACTGGCTAATGGAACAGTGGGCTAATTTCAGATATTTTAATAGTAGCTATAGTAAATAACAATAAGCCACTGGGATTAATTACCAATGGTAAACATTTCAGGCCTTTAGGAAGGAAAATTTTGGAGAATAAATTGTAATGAAATGGCAAGTGCCTATTCAATCCACGCATAAAACCAATCCTAGTGACTTAGTGTTTTTTTTTTTTTTAATCTGCATTGTGACTCTTTAGCTAATTGTTAACCAAAGACTGAGTGACTAGTTGAATGAGTAATATGGTTATTTAAACAAGGGAAGGTGGAAGGAAACTAGCATTTACTCAACACCTACTATCTACCTGTTCCCACCCTACCCCCTGCCTTGGTTCTTTATATTTTCTCTTCCAAAATTCAAAACAGCCATTTAAGGAGTTGTAATTATTCCTTAATTTGTAGCTGTAAGCTGATGTTTGAAGAGGTCATGCCTAACTCCTTTGAACCATACTCCTTTTTTATACAATCAATCTTGATGTTGCCAAATATTAATTCAGGAGCTGGTACAGTTAGCAATCAGTAACACACACACACACACACACAAAGAGGATTTAAAGGCAAGGTTAAATTCACTAGACTGGTCAGGGTCAGCTGCCATATGATAATTCAAAGGGAAGAATTTTGTGCTGATAAATAGAATATTTTCACCTTAATTTGAGTCATCATGTATCATTTTTAGGCATTGTATATGTGTTGAATAAGGCATACATTAATGGGATCTCATACTTCCTTAAATCTATTACAAAAATCAACAAAGAGCTGGAAAGTGCCCTTTCAGATTTTACTAAAGGAGAGATGGGGGTCTGGTGGTTTTGGAGTGGGGGGTGGTCAACAGAGATTAGGGAAAGATTAAGGGATAGCAAAATCTGTCTTGATTTCAAAGAAAGTTAGGATATAAAGTTGAAAATAAAAACTAGTTCAAATATTTCCATGACACCTTCAGTGTTAACAGCATCCAAGAGAATGTACCAATAAGGTGACATTTGTTAAGTATAACAAATGTAAAATGTGTAACATTCCACATGTGTAAAATGTTCCCTTCCAAGCAAAACCAACTGTAATTATGATATTATCAACTAATCCAACTTCTAATGAATCCAAAACGATGAAATACTATCTGTTTGCGTAGTATCACACACTTAGAAGATGGATCAGTAAAACTTGCTACAGGGAATTTACAATAAAGAAGAGGGGTGGGCATATGCATAGGTTGCGGGCTTGATCACCAGCAGGGCCGTGCAGGAGGCAGCCGATCGATGTTGATGTTTCTCTCTCATCGATGTTTCTCTCTCTCTCTCTCAAATCAATAAAAAGACATAGTTAAAAATAAAAATAAAAATAAAAATAAAAGAGGGTGCATAGTAAGAAACATATGCCCATGAAAAACACTACATTGTGTTTCATTCATTTCATAGGTGTTATCATATATGAAATTTTGGTGTTCTTCATTATCGACCTCATCTGCTAGAATAGAACTTCAATGAGCACAGGAATTGCCTGTCTTATACCCTCCTGTATCTCCAGTAACTAGAGCAGGGGCTGGCCTATTGGAAGCACTCAATAAATACTGGGCAAATGAATGAATGAACATAGATGATGAATATTCTGATAAGAAATGAAAGAAAAAAATCCTCGTGGGATGAATAGTCAGGCATTTCTTGGAGAGAGAATTCTGGATAGAGAGCTTGAGAACTAGATACAGAGCTTGAGAGCTGGATACAGAGCTTGAGAACTAGATACAGAGCTTGCGAGCTGGTAGAAAAGAGGGCCTGTGGAGAATAGACCAAAAGGACAGGCAAGGCCTACGAGATGTTTGCAGCCATGTAAAGTGTCCCTCCATCAGGAAATCTTGATGAAGAGATTTGGAATTATATAAAGAAAAAACTCTTCACAAAAATGGAATGGGCTCCCTTGTGGTCAGTGGAAGAGGTATTTATGTCAGGAGTGACACTGGAGCTTTGGGTAGAAGTCCACACAGCAAAAACATGATAGTGGATAACCAGGCCCTGAGAAGTAGGTGGGATTTTAAAGATCCCTCTAACCTTGGGATTCTAGGCCTGCGTGCCTTGTTGCTGAAATGATTTAGGAGAACTTCTTAAAATCGTTCAATGAGTCATAGATAGAACTTTGCCTTTTTCTTCCTAAATCAAAAGAAAGCTCAGTTAACCGCAAGGGTTATTTGATCTTTTATTTGGTGAAATCACATTTCAGCTGGTAGAGAAACCATTGCTTTACCACTTAGCTCTAGAAGTGGTAATTGAGAGTGACATTTAAGAAACATTTTCTACAGATTTCAGAAGACAATCATTTTGCTTTGAAGGTTTATAAGTACGATGAAGTACTTTTAAAGCCCATTTTAATTAAGTAGCTTGTGAAAAAGTATCTTTAAATCTCACCCTAAATAAGTGCTTATTTCAAATGGAAGTCTATGGAGAACTTTAAGGAAACATATGACTGTACATTTGATTTTGTAATAAATTAAATGAATTTGTTTTATATGTAAGATTATCTTTGATGTTACATACTCAAAAACAATAATAGTTTTGTTTACATTTTCAAACGCATAGAACAAAAGGACGGCCTGATTCAAAATAGTTGTATACACATGCAGGTGAAATTAACTCAGTGTCTCTGACCCTCATAGGAAGGGTATTGGTGCCTAGGTCCTCTTAACAACCACTTTTCAAAGCTGGCTATCCAAAAACCTGCAATCCCTGCCTGAAAGGTTTTTTTTAACCTACTAGTCTCTACCTACGGGCTATTTCTGGCCATAGTTACATGTTTTGGTCCCCCAAAATATAAGCCAGAGGTGGTGGATTGTTAATAATCCATAGAAATAGGTGATAGGCGGGGGAGCTGGTGAATACATATTCCAGCTTCCTCATCCCATGAAGGGATAACGCTGAGGACTGTTCCATAGCAACGTGCTACTGAGTGGGATTCAGTGCCACTTTCCCACCCACATAACTGGCTTGTTGATGAATAATTTGTGTCCTTCCGTTCCCCGTCTCACTTCCCCACTTCTTTACTCAGGTTTCATGAACTTTCTAAGTAAACTACTTGTACTACTTGTCTCAGGGTTTACTTACGGGAGAACCTAGACCACTATATGTCTCTTCTACTATTTTTTGACACCAAAGATGACTTTTGATTGGACTTGGAAACTATAAATAAAAGCTGATTAAAGTGAGATGGTTATGCCCTGGCTGGTTTGGCTCAGTGGACAGAGCATCGGCCTGGGAACTGAAGGGTCTCAGGTTTGATTCCAGTCAAGGGCACATGCCCGGGTTGCCTGCTCGATCCCCAGTAGGGGGCATGCAGGAGGCAGTTGATTGATGATTCTCTCTCATCATTGATGTTTCTAGCTCTCTCTCCCTCTCCCTTCCTCTCTGAAGGTGTGTGTGTGTGTGTGTGAGATGGTTATATTTGTTTGTTCTTTGTCAAACACTAACATGTTATCATTTTACTTCAATAAATTGTCAAGTTTTTTCAAGTCCCTCCTTTTTTTTTGTTAATCCTCACCCAAGGATATTATTTTCTATTGATTTTTGGAGAGAGCGGAAGGGAAGGAGGTAGGGATGAGGGAGAAAGAGAAACATCAGTGTGAGATGCGAGAGAGGCAACATCGATTGGTTGCATCCTGCATGCACCCCACCAGGGTGAGGGATCGAACCTGCAACCCAGGAACATGCCCTTCACCAGAGTCGAACCTACCACCCTTCCATGCAGATGCTCTAACCACTGAGCTCACTGGCCAGCGCACAACTTCCTCCTTTCTTTATCTATATCCCTCTTCTTTTTTTATTTCTTATTTTTGCTTAATCCCTTCCTCCAACCCCCAAATTCCCTCCCCACTGACAGCTGTCAAGTTCTTTGTGTCTATTCATCTGTTTCTCTTTTGTTTGTTACTTAATTTTGTTCATTAGAGTCCACATATGAGTGAGATCATATGGTTATTTGTCTTTCTCTGGCTTATTTAACTGCATAATGCTTTCCAGGTCCATCCATGCTGTTGCAAAAGGGAAGATTTCCTTATTTTTTAAGGCCGAGTAATGTAAATGTACCACAGCCTTTTTATCCACTCATCTACTGATGGGCACTTCAGCTGTTTCCAGATCTTGGCTATCTATATATATAAAAGCCAAGCGACCGGAATGACGGAACGATCAGAACGACCAGAAAAAGCGGTCGCTATGATTTGCACTACGGCAGCCAACCAGCCCAACCGGGACCCCAATCAGCCCCCACCCCAACCTCCTGGGGCCCCTCCTCCCGGCTGGCCCGCCCCACAATTGGCCCCCATCAGGGTGGGCCGGCCGGACCCCACCTGTACACAAATTCGTGCACTGGCCTCTAGTTGTAAATAAGCTGCAATAAACATAAGGGTGCATATATTCTTTTCAATTAGTGTTTATTTCCCTCTTCTTTGTCATTTGTCCTTTTCAGTCTCTGGTACACACACATGAAACAGGATGCCGAGGGGTAGGTTAGTGAGAAACATCAAAAAATTATTCACAGTGTTTACCACATGAACCAAAAATACACCTCATTATTTGTGTGTGTGTTAAGGGTCATATAGATAGATCATATGTTGGCAAGCAAATATGTTATTTCTAAGAGAAATGGAAATGTTAATTTATTCTCCTAGGCTAGTGGTCGGCAAACTGCGGCTCGCAAGCCACATGCGGCTCTTTGGCCCCTGGAGTGTGGCTCTTCCACAAAATACCACATGCGGGTGCACACGTACAGTGCGATTGAAACTTAGTGGCCCATGCACAGAAGTTGCTTTTCAGCTCTCAAAAGAAATTTCAATCGTTGTACTGTTGATATTTGGCTCTGTTGACTAATGAGTTTGCCGACCACTGTCCTAGGCCAAAATTGGTATTGCTCTGAATCAGTATATTTCCTGACAGTGTGAACCAACACACACACACACACACACACACACACACACACACACACGCACGTACACACACACACACATATCCCTACACGTGTGCACATGTTTGACTTATGTGCCTTAATAATCTGAATACACTAAAGGTGGTATCCATTCACTCAACAATAAATCCTAAATTTAGAGTTAATGTCTTAATCCTACCCATATTCCTTTTCAAAAAAGGGTTGATTTTCTTAAGTTAAAAAACAAACAAACCCTGGAGCTACCATAGACTCATATTAGGTTGGTCATTAGTTAACACTATTTAAGCCAGATCTGACAGACTGGTTCCTACATCTTCAATTATTTATAGCAAGTATTTTAACCTGAGGAGGGGACATGCACATATTTTTTTTCAAAAGTCTGAGACCAGTAAAGGATCTTTCTGACTTGTTTCCTCCCTAAATCCTTAGGAAAAGAAAAGTTCACTGTAAAATGGTGAGGCGGGGGGAGGGGGGAATAGAAATTTTGTGTGATTTTGATCGCCATTTTGCTAAGTAGGAATAAGAAGGAGTTTGGTGGAGGTTTGAATGAGAGGGAGAAAGAGAGGGAGAATGAGAGGGAGAGAAAGAGAGAAAATTAGAGAAGAAATAAAGCTAAAAAGTTTCAGACCTTTGACAATCACTTCAATATTTGATCAAAAGATATATAAAGATAATGGCACAAACCTCCACATTATGAATGCTTGTAGCTTCAGAGGTGTGGGGCTTTGCAATAAAAAAGGCCTATTGGGCATCTGGATTTAGATTTGGAATTCATATAACCATATAGTTTATGAAATTTTGAAAATTATGCTTTTATTTACAGTACATGTTTTAAAACTAGTCCTTTTAAAAGTATATCACTTAGGTTTCTTCTCTGAAAAGTGGATGCATTTATTTAAATGTTATAGACCTAGCTCAAGGAGTTGAAGACAGGAAGAAAGCTCCTTGACGTTGATCCTGGTACTCGTCTTTTGTATATGGCATTAAAGCACAGGCAACAAAAATAAAAAATAAACAAGTAGAATCACACCAAAGTAAAAAGCTCTGCACAGAAAAGGAAATAATCTACAAAATGAAAAGGCCATCTAGAAAACAAGAGAAAATACTTGCAATTACATATTTGATAAGGGGTTAATATCCATTATTCACTCAACAGCAAGAAAAAAACCCAACAACAAATAATCTGATTAAAAGTGGGCAGCAAACCTGAATAGACATTTTGTTCAAGGAAGACACACAAATGGCCAACAAATTCAAAAAAGCTACTCCCTATCACCACGTAACACAGAACTGCAGATTTAAAACCATAATGAGATATCACCTCACACCTGTCAGGATGGCTTTTACCAAAAAGACAAGAGATAACAAGTATTGGCAAGTGTTGGAGTAAAGGGAACCCATGAGCTAGGTCTATAACATTTAAATAAATGCATCCTGGTGGGAATGTAAACTGGTGCCGCCATTATGGAAAACAGTATGAAGGTTCCTCAAAAAATAGAATTACCATGTGACCCAATAATCTCATTACTGGGTATATATCCAAAAGAAATGAAATCACTGTCCTGAAGAGATATTTGTACTCTCATGTGCATTGAAGCATTATTCACAATAGCCAAGATATGGAAACAACGTGTCTGTTGACAGATGAATAGATAAAGAAAACGTGGTACATGTGCACATTGGAATATTATTCAGCTAGGAGAAAGCAGGAAATCCTGCCATATGCAACAACATTGATGAACTTGGAGGGCATTGTGCTAAGTGAAGTACGCCAGAGAAAGACATATACTGTATAATCTCATGTAGATGTGGAATCTGAAAAAGTCAAACTTATAGAAGCAGAGAATAGAACAGTAATTTCCAGGAGCTGGGGAGAATAGGGAAAATGAGGAGATGCTGGTCAAAGGGTACAAACTTCCAGTTTTAGGATTAATGAGTTTTGGAGATTGAATGTCCCTCCCTCCCTCCCTCCCTCCCTCCCTCCCTCCCTCCCTCCCTCCCTCCCTCCCTCCCTCCCTCCCTCCCTCCCTCCAATTATAATGCTGTATTGTAAACTTGAAAGTTGCTAAGAGAGTAAATCTTAAGTGATCTGACCACCCATGCCAAAAAAAAAAAAAAAAAAAAAGGTAGTTATGTGAGGCAATGGAAGTGTTCATTATACTGATTGTGTATGTGCACATTGATTGGATGTGTTCATTAAATCTCACAGTGTATAGATATATCAGGCCACTACATTGAACACCTTAAATAAAGGGAGGGGCAAAAGTAGGTTCACAGTTGTGAATACACAAAAACCGGAGTTTGTTCTTGTATTACTATTTATTACTTACTGTATTATTTTCCACATGAACAACTATAAACCTACGTTTGTCCCACTCTGCCTATACAATTTTTGTTTGTCAATTATACCTCAATAAAGCTGGAAAAACTAGATGGTATGTTCAAGAGCAAGTGAGCACAGGTATATTCTGGGTTAGAAATGGGGAAGAAGGAAATGTATAAAGGATTAGATGCTTCAGCAGGTTAAAGCATCATAAAGCTCAGGGTAAATTTCCATCTTGCTGCTGATTTGTATATAAACTGTACTCAGATGGGCAGAAGGAGCAGTGGGGAAATCATCGTGGCTTATGTGAAAAAGGAAAAGGTTACATCCAGTGAATTTTTAAAAACTACCCTATTAACCTATCTATCCTCAGACACAGCTCTGCATAATGAATTCTGGAATGTGGTCAGTGTCAGTTCCAGCTGTGGATGGAGAACGCAATCTTCCTCAAACTTAATTGAAGTTGGCGGTGAAACCTGGCATAGTGACTGGACTGAGGTCAACAGATGCCACAGTAACCCTGGGACACCTGTCTTCCTCAGCTCTATGAAAACACCTGCTGCGTTACACATGAGCAGAGGAAGAGAAATGGGAAAACCTGTCCTTAGACACAACTTCCAGACCTGATGCCAGGTTCAAGTGCTGCCATCCTGTCTCAGTGGAGTATTTCCAAGTCTGCTCTAGGGATCCAGACTATGGTCACTCAAGAAATGCTGGTCATGGCCTCAGTGCTACAGGCCAGGCACACACTATGCCCTCAGCTGTCAATCCACCCTGGGAATTTGAAACCTAGCAGCTGGTGACATTCCCTGTTCACGTACCAGCTGCCTCTTGCAGGCCAGGACACATCTGAGCCAAAGAAACTGTTTCTTGCATTTGCCTAGACCTTGAGAGCATCCACTGGCTTGGTGGGCAGCAACTGACAAGAAGGGAGAACCCTCCAGCCAAGGAAGACTGGAGAAGACCTGTTCTTGCCCTTTAGAAGCAGCTACATTCATGGCACTCACTAGAGGCCAGTGTGCATGTATTATCTGCCTTCACCAGTCAGCGGGAGGAAGGCCAGTTAATGATTTTTCTCAACTTTATCAAAACCAATTAACATGTTGCTACACTGAGATAGTAGCACCGAGGCAGGCGACCAGCAGGCTTCCTCAAGAGCCTTTTTATTAAGGAGATTTTTTTTAGGTTCATCGGACTTTACATCGCTGCAGTATAACATGACACCCCGAATTACTGGCCTGCTAGTCTAACAAAAGGCCACAGCCCCTTCAGGCACACAGAGTCAGTTTATGTCTGACTCAATGTGTTGTTTTTTATTTTAATATTCATAAACAACTTAAGAGCTTGGCTCATCAGGCACCGACAGTGAATTAGCAGGAAGACTCGATGTGAGAACAATGGGGGCATGGGTGAGAGAAGGACAGGAGGTGCATTGCTCATAGGAAGTGAAAAGGTGTAAAGCTCAAAGCATTTCCCTTCATTTTCCCACGTAGGTCCCTTGAAGTTATACGGCTGGATATTGTCAGAGCTGACAGTGAACTGGCTTATTATAAACTGTTCATTCTACCTTCTGATATTCCCCAGCTCTCTGCTATGTTGGTTGATTTAATACTCAGTTATTCCTCAAACCAGAGCAGATGGCTGTCTCAGATGTTCAATTCTAAAACCTAGGAAGGCAACAAGATTAAAGCATTTGAGAAATTTTACTTGTCCCTGATCTTACTTCCTCCTTTAAAGAAAGTTCTTCTTTTTGTCTAAAATAGGCACAACGTAAGTAATTGAGTTTTGACAAGGGACAGAGAAAGGGAAGACTTCCTGAATTAGCTAATGGTATATACCTTGAGAAGAAATACATAATCAACATTTGAGTATAAGCCACTGTTTCTTCTTGTCTAGGGTACATTGGAAGGCATTTCGATAAATGTAACATGATTTATTTAAAAAACCTAGCAAATTGTTTCAAATGATCTTTTCTGTCAGATTAGAGGAAGTTTTAGAATAAAAAAATAGTAACAATAACAAACACAGCATTTAGCCATCACTTACTCTGTACATTATCCATTTTACAGGTGAGAAAATTGAGGTATAGTACAGCTGAATAACTTGCTTAGGTCACATAGCTAGAGACACATACCTATTAACTGGCAAGGACAGGAGACTAAATTCTTTTTATATGCAGTAATTAATTAAAATCACAAAGTTCTCAGCATTCTCTTTAATTTTGAAAGACAAGGTGCCTGTTCCCTGAGGGGCAGTTACTTATACAAAACAGAGTGGGCCAAAAGTAGAATAACAATTGTGAGTATCTGAAACACAGAGTTTATTCTTCTGTTATTAATACTTATTGTATTGTTTATCTGTATTACAACTGTAAACCTATTTTTGCCCCACCCTGAATAAGCAATAGAGTTAGGCTGAAATTGTTCAAACAAATGAAAGAAGTCATTAAAGAAAGAAAATAAAGGTTCTGAAAGGGGAAGATTGTAGACAATGAAAAAGTGCTAAAAGTACATTTGCAGATTGGTTACAAATTATGGAAAGAGAAAACATAAAGAAATATGAAAATGTTAATTGTTTTATGGTGGTAGAATGACAGGCAAAAATTTTTACTTCTCATTTTACAATTTCTAGATGCATTATTATTATTATTTTTCTTTTTATAATTAACAACAGTGTGTCAAAGAAATAGACTATGAAGTCCAGCCTCTTTCTGCACAAGATGGCTGCTGCTGTCATAAAAATTTAGCCCAATCTATATGCAGATTAATTTTTATGACCTTTTCACTACAATCTTGGAGTTGGAAAACTCTTTTTTCCTTTATTTTAAGACTAAGGAAGAACATAACCTTTCTGTCCATTTTAGTGAATACAACACTCGGGAAAAAACATGTTATCATCTATGAAGGGTATTTATTTGAAAAACCAAAGTCCCTGATATCAAAGTGCTTAGAATCTAATGAAAGACAAGTTAAACTCAATTGCAGATCCATTATTCAGTATCCAGAGACTGCACACTAATTTCAAATATGGGAGAGTATATAGCTCTATACCTATTTTCCCCCCAGAAAGCTTTCTTCTTCCTCATTAAAAAATACATATCATTTTGCCAGGGAAAAATAAACAAAAGGAAATGGTTTGGGGCTGACTCAAAAATGTGAATATTTGAATTCTAATTTGGTTCTAAATAAAAAAAAAAGTCTACCCTTCTGGTATAATAATTTTCAAGCAAATGGAAACCATCCTGCATGAACAACTAATCTCTGACTTTTACTGAAAAAAAGTTTGAAACTCTCAGTGTGGAAAGGAAACAGAGATTTGCTCAGTCTGTAGACTCCAGCTCAGCTGACAGTAATTTTCCATTGTTGGGAAGAAAGTCATGGAAATTGCTATGGCTGGTTTTAGACTGGTCCTATATAAACTTCAGCCACAATTCTGCATTTTTCCTTTTGCAGGAGTAAAATATCAACCAAGTATGTATAAAAAGATGATACTAATATTTTTGAGGTTACATATAATTATAATACCCGATCTAGTTTTATCTTTTATATTTACCAACATTGTATTTTATGCATTTGCAATACTTATGCAAGCACAGTCAACATTCTGCTGAGAAAAGCAATAAATATTCTATTCTGAAGTTCTTTGTACAAATGCTATAGTAATAAAATTTTTAAAATGACCTTAAAATGTCCATATCAGGAAAATTTTTGGAAAAGTATTTTTCCAAACACAGATGGAATAGCTTCTACCAGTAAAATGACGAGTCAATTCTGCAGGAACCAAGAGAAATACCAAAAAGTACAATAAGATAAAACTCTCCACATGATTTCTAAAGCAATGAAGCAAAACCTTTGCTAAGGGTCAGTGGAGGAACCACTGTACCCACACCCATGAGTGCTTGGATAGTCTTGGTAACATCCCGAGCCACATCTTACTGAGATTTTGTGTTCTTGAATTTCATGATATCCAGAATCCCAACTGCTAAAGTGTGTGTGTGTGTGTATGTGTGTGTGTGTGTAAACTCACTTGTTTGGGGTGAAGTGTTGATAAGGTCAGAGAAGTACTAGGGAAGCAACCTACATGAATGAATACATGCAAAGCACTTAGAATACTTCCTGACATTCGGTCTGGAAACATAAGTAGCAATACATAATATCAAAAAGGACATTGCTAGTCTATTAAAACATAAAACATTATCTGTTTCCAGACTTTACAAATACTCTAATAAGTATAAGCTATTATTTATGAGAAAATTTTATACAGGGGGAAAATAGGGTAAACTATTTTTTAACCATAACAACTTATTGAATTTTAACTTAAAAACATTTACTTGTAATTATACTTATTTGATATATAATTTGTTATTGATATTGTGTCTCCAGCAATATGGAGACACAATATCAATAACAAATTATATCAAATAAGTATAATTACAAGGACTTTAAATGGACCAACATTGTTAATCATCTCTTTAAAGTCCAAAAAACATATTATATACACTAGTGTCCCAGTGCACGGATTTGTTCACACTGAAAGAAAATTAATTAAAATAAATTTTTAATATTGCTATTAGCCCTTTCTCTATAATAGAAGTGTCAACCAAATTCCCGATAGACAATGACAGATCGAAATACACGCGTGCGATTGGTGCCAGCAAGAGCTTTATATGTATCGCACATGCACGAGTCAACTTAGCCTTTTATGTATATAGATAAATTTGCTTAATTAGACTTGCTTTCTGATTTAGCTAAACTTTTCCCAGCCCAGTGAAGCACCCCAACTTCCCTTTCAGGTAATTATCAGCAACACAGCAGTAAATATCAACACAAAGCAGATTATTATTGTAGATCACGCAGGGAGAACAAAGGGTAAAATATTTAACTGTAGCAGTGTTTGACTATATTCTGCACAGTGAGAAAACCTGAAGTCATTTTCAAGTTCCACCATTTCTTACTTCTTTTCAGTCGGGTCAAGTTTCTAAACTTTCTAAATCTCTGTTGTCTTACTAATGAAAAGGAAATAGGATGCTACTGAGTCTCCTATCTGCCAGGACTTCTGTGAGGATCAAATGAGATGAGGCACAGGGAAATGCTTCACAAACATTTGGTTGAACTGTGAAATGTTTGCACCTGGCTATAAAGCAAGTCGGGTTCCTGGGCTGAAGAAACTCCAAGGAGGCTAGTTGCTGGGGAGAGGAAGCTGGGTGTTGCTTAGAGACATCATTACCTGGCGCCCACAGAGACTGTTCCTGGACTGGGCTTTGGGTCGCATTTTCCACCATGGGGTCTTGGCAGTGTTGGCTGCAATTTGGTGAGGTGTCTCTCTGGGGTGGTAGCAGGGCCTGTGTCCCACTTGGGGGAAGCCGAGTGTTGGTTTGTTGGAGCCAGGTCCATGGTGCTGTTTATTTTTAAACTAGAGGCCCGGTGCATGAAATTCGTGCACAGAGATGGGGGGAGGGTGTCCCTCAGCCCAACCTGTACCATCTCCAATCTGGGACATCCCTCTCACAATCTGGGACTGCTGGCTCCTAACCGCTCACCTGCCTGCCTGCTTGATTGCCCCTAACCGCTTCTGCCTACCAGCCTGATGGCCTCCTAACTGCTCCCCTGCAGGCCTGATTGACACCTAACTGCTCCCCTGCCGGCTCGATCGCCCCCAACTGCCCTCCCCTGCAGGCCTGGTCACCCCCAACTGCCCTTCCCTGCTGGCCTGGTTGCCCCCAACTGCCCTCCCCTGCTGGCCAGTGGCTGTCTTGTGACGCTGTGAGGGCGGCCATCTTGTGATGATGTTGCGCAAGGGTGTGACGCCACCTAGGCTTTTATTATATAGGATGGCCAGTGTGTGTCATTGCAGCTACTGCATTAAGTGTCTGCCCCCTTGTGGTCAGTGTGCGTCATAGCTACTGGTAAGAGTGTTTGCTCCCTGGTGGTCATTGCGCATCATAGCTACCAATCGGAGGGAAGGATGGACACTTAGCCTTTTATATATATATAGACTAGAAGCTCGGTGCATAAATCCAGTGGGGTCCCTCAGTCTGGCCTGTGGGAATTGGGCCAAAACCAGCTCTCTGACACCCCCTGAGGGATTGTGAGAGGGCACAGGCCAGGCTGAGGGACCCCAAGGGTGCACAACTGGGGTGGGGAAGTACTACGGGAGGGCTCCAGGGCATGTCCAGCCTGTCTCACCCAGTCCCAAAGGGCTGGACCCCAGCAGCAAGCTAAACTACTAGTTGGAGTGTCTGCCCCCTGGTGGTCAGTGCACATCATAGCGACTGGTCTAACGTTCGAACGAACAGTTGAACACTTAGCATATTAGGCTTTTATTATATAGGATAGCACATTGAGATATAATTAATCTTATCTGTGAAGACTGAAGAAATGTGGTATAAGATTTGATAAAGAGCGTACGATTTATAAACAATAAATATTGGCTTTTAAAAACAGTGAAATTCAGCACATATTTCCCTTTCTGATATCCCTTCCTCCCTTTCCTCCTTTCTTCCCTCTCTTAGTTCTTTCCTTTCTTCCTTCTTTCCTTCCCCCTTCTTCCCTTTTCTTCATTCATTTGCCAAATAATGCACCAACCACCAATACAGCAACAACGATTTGCTGAAGGCTGTTGTTCTGAGTGTACTCAGTCAAGGTATGAAACACAGGGGCCGTATCATTCATATTAGACTTGACCTGGTACCATCTGTACCTTGTTCAGCCACAGTTTATATCAGTTTATATCATACCCTCTCTCTGATTTCCCTCTAACTTGGCACCTCACTGGTTATCACAACACACCTGCTAAGCTACCTAGACTATGTTTTCCATCTCTCTCTACCTGGGAGGGCACTGATAGTACTTGCCCTTGACGAGGACTTTCTTCCTATGACAGGTGTAGTAATTAATCCTCAGATTTACTTCCCTGTCTGAACAAGATACTTATGATTAGGGTTGGAATCTGAATTTTTAAGCACCATCCTTATGACAGCTAATATTTGAGGGTCTCAGTAGGATTTATTTTGCAAAGGATTAAACATAAATATATTTCTTAAATCTGGCCTCTTACTTATTTTCTTGTTTATGTGTTCCCCCTCCTCTCTTTTCCTCTTTCTCATAGGCCTCCTTTGACATCAAGGAGAGTCTGCAATGGAAAAGTAGTCATGAAAGAGAAGCCAGAACTTTGATCTGAAAAGTCTATGGAATGGAGAGAAAAGGAGCAGACACATTTTTGTCTTGGTGATGTGAAAGGGAACCTCGGGGCAGCACTGTGCTGGAAAAGGCACCTCTTTCTTCACTTTATGTGGCCTTCTTGAGTCACTGGTCATTGCTAGCAGCACAGAGCCACAGAATAAAATAAGAAACAGTGCTGAGTGGAATTTGAGAAGTACAAGGAAATAGGAAGTGAGCTCCCTTCTATACTGTATGACCATGTCACCCGTATCAATATTAAGAGATGATCTTCTCAAAACAGGACACATACATATACATATACTCAAGCACCATGCAACTATGTGGGTTTGAGAATTTATGAATCAATTAATGCAATTAAAGTCATATATCTTTAATTCAGGAATTCAAAATAAGGCTAAAATCTCCTTCTTAGGTAGCAAGTATGTAGAGATTTAGACACAACACCATTTGAGAATGCCTTCAATGATGGGAAAATTATGTTACTTCCATGGGCCACAGACTTTATCAGAGATATTAAGATACAATAACTAGCACAATGTCTTAGCTTGGCTTTCATAAATGTGCCGGATTTTTGGAAGAAGGCCAAAAACTACCTGTTAAGGAAAACACTGCAATAATTTTTTATTGCTTTAGTTCTTATTCACTCAGTAGTGCTGGTGAGAGAGGTACTATCAACCTCTACTTAGTCATAGAGGAATGGACTGACACTGTTACATGAGAACAAAGGCAACTAATTGTGACCATGGATAATCATGAAATAGCTGGTTTTAATTCTGACCAATAATCATTCAGCTCATAGAGCAGTTTTGAGGCCCATATCATTCATTTGGAAAGGCTATGTACAAGGCATAAAGAAGGTCACTCAAATAGGGTTGCTGTCCTGAGTGTGTCTAAGAAGCCCATTGGGCACCCACAGTTGAGAACCCCAGTGTTCAAGAAGGTTTGTGGCTGATGAGTCAAATCCTATGATATCTGAAATTCCTATCTATCCTTATGTCATGGATTAATTATTACTCAGTAAAAACTCACTGCCTTCGCTGTCCTTCTCCCCTTCACTGCCCCTCCCTCAATTATATTGGGCTTGGCCAGCTTATGTATTTTGACCAATAGAATGTGAATACAAATGAGCTGCCTGTTCCAAGCTGAGGCTTTATGAGTTATGAAGTGTTTCCACTTGCCACTGTGGGAGTTGCCAACTGTGCCATGACAAGAACAGGCCCTGGGAAAGCACTGACCCAAGAAGAAGGAGAAACATAAGGAACAGACATGAAGGCACACCGCAGCCTGAAGCAGAGCCATCCAAGCCTCCCAGCAGACCTATGAGCAATTAACAAATGCTTATTGTTACAGTAGAGGCCCATTGCAGGAAGATTCCTGCAAGAATAAGGCTTCCTGCGGCTGTCTCTGCTGCCCTGCCTGCTTCTCTCCCTCCTCCGCCACCCCGCCTGCTTCCCACCCTTCTCCGCAGCTTTGCTCCCTTCTGCAGCACTTGGCTTCCTTCTACGCTGTCTTCACTTCAGTCTTCGCTCTGTGCCTGGGTATGCAAATTAACCGCCATATTGGTTGGGTTAATTTGCATACTCATTCCTGATTGGCTTGTGGGGGTGGCTTGTGGGCATAGCAGAGGTACGGTCAATTTGCATGTTTTTCTTTTATTAGATAGGATGCTACAGATGTTTTGTGGTTGGTTCTTATGCAGTGTTACTATATCAATAGCTAACTAATACACCTTGCAATGAAAGATCAATACAGGCAGTATGCCTAATTTTTTCTCTTGGCATCCCAAAAGTTCTGACCAATTTAGTTAGCCCATAAACTTTATATTTTATTATACCCATTCAAATTTGCCCTAGCAACCTAGCCAATTACAATTTCGCAAATCTGCCTCATTATAGAGTACAGTGCCGCTACCCTCTACAATTCACATCTGTCAAATCTTTATAGATTCAACTAAAATTTTTATCTTTTATGAATAATTTCAGATTCTCCCACTCATTTATCCCTCAGGAAGAAGCACTCTAAACTTTACCCCTCTCTTGTTTTACTTAACACCTTCTGCAATAAATTATAGTACCTCGAGTACTGCCCTACATATCACTTAGTAGTTAATATATCCCTTACCATCTGAAAGTACTTTAAGAACAGAAACATTTCTCTTACATTTCAGATAGAAGAGTCTCCTCAAACTCATTAGGCACAATTTAAATCTATGCACTCCCCTACCCAAATAGGCTTCTCCTTTATATATTATAACACAATAAATGCCACCTTCATCTTCATAGTTACCCAAGCCAGAAATCTGAATGATTACTGATTCCGTCTTCTCCAAATTCCTATTAACTAAGTCCTGATTAGTCAAAGCTCCTAAATGTCAATAAAATATTTTCACCATTCTGCAGCTCCATCACAATTTCCCACTCCCTCCTCCCCGGGATTATTGCAATTGATTCTCACTTGTTTCGCCTACTTCCAGTCTTAACCATGTACAAACCAACTTACCAGGCAAAGAGATATTTAAGTGTAAATCCTGATTGCCATTTGCTGCTTAAAATCTTTCTTTGGCTCCCCACTGCAGTAGAAGAAAGTATGTATTTTTGTATGATATTATTATCTACTCCAGTATATGTCTCCAGCCTTATTTCTGATTGATAGCCACCTTGTGTTCTATACCTTAGGCAAACTGATGTTCAGCGTCCTCCCAAATCTACCATGATCTCTCTTATTCACATTCATTTGCACATGCTATTCTGTCTACCTGATACCCTCTCTCTCCTCCCACCAGCCCTCCATTGATTATCTCCTCTTGTCCTTTATATCTCAGGTCAGATAACTCTTTAGAAAGTCACTCTGATGCTCTCTTTTCCCCTTGCTCTGTCAAGCTTGGCTAGGTGCCCTTGTGTATTTCTACAGCATCCTGGACTTATATGCTTCTCTGTAGCACTTATTACACTACACTGTAATTTCTGATTAACTTACAGCTGACTCAATCAGTGACCTAAACAAGAGTCATTTCTCTTTCTGACTAGACTCAGTGCAATTCAAATATCCACATACTTTTGTGGCCATGCACTTCCAGGGCTGTGGGCCTTAGCCTCAGACCCCATGAAGGAGACCCGATTATCTCAGCTAATCAGGGAAGCACCATTTCTGTGGTGGTGATTGGTTAAGACATTGGCATGTAATGCAGTTATGAACAATGAGACCATGAAGAGAAGCCAGGGCGAGTCTTTTGGGAAGGATTTTTTCTCTACCCTGAAAGAAAAGAAGACCCTTCTTTTTTGCACTAGACATAGTTATTTGCACTTGCTACATGGGGCATTGATGGACATTTTGAGATCATGAGAACAAGTCCAAAAAATCACCAACATTTGAAGATGTCAAAAAGTAAAGATGGAAAGGACTCACTGAGTTACTGAGTGATTTGAACTTTCCACCTCAGGTTTAATCCAGCTGGGTTATGGTTTTCTTCACAGCTGTAAGCATTCTAACACACCTATCTTCCTCACTGCGCTGATATTAATAAGAATGCATGCTTGTCCATAGGAACTGTAAAATAACCCTAAGGATTTAAAGAAAATGCCTTAGAAGGCTGCATGGTCTTATGGTAATTGATAAGGGAAACTATTAATGTGGTACCCAACAGAGAATCAGAATAAGCTTTTGAGGAAAAGGCTTTAGAAGGCTACTAATTTATTCTCTGGCCAGAGAATAAAATAAAACTGCATTTAGTCCTTTGAAAAACTGGTATGAAATGACCACAGGAGTCTCATTGTACCAAATTCAGAAGCCTCCAGAAATGTGACTTATTCCTTTTCTGTTCTACCCCTTGCCTTTCTCTTTCATTCTTCTGCCAGCTCACAGTTTACTTCAAAAGCTGAAAAAGTTTAAAGGGGAAAAGTCTGAGAACATATTCACCTGAGTTCTGAACAAAGATCCGAGTAAAGGTCAAGATGATAGCCAAATCCACATTTACATTAGCCATTTGTGGATTGGAACATGAACAATGTGGTAGTCTCTTTGTTTATGCAGAATTTCTTATTGGAAACAGGAATTTGAAGAATAGCAAGGGAGAGATATCTTTTATTTTTGGTCTAAAAATAATTGGCGAGCTTAGATGTCTATGATAGGTAACTTCTTCCTACCTTCATATTATACATTTAATATTAAGTGTATGGCAGGGAGAACTATACAGTAGTATAGTCTATTAAATAGCACCACTTGCTACTTATCAATAATAGAACCAACTCCCCATTTTCCTAAGGAAATGAAAGATAATGATAGTTAATATGGATGACGAAGATCATTGCTTAATCACATTAAAAACTGATGAACAATTAAATTTCTGCTAATGCTGCAAATGGAAATGATTGCATACTTATGGACAGTTACTTGTAAAATGAGAGATGATTTCATAAGGTAGAAATGATCTTTTTCTTGAAATTTTAGTAGAAGTATGTAGAACCATCTGAGTCAATATTTTTGGTGGTTTGTTTTATTTACTATTTTGTGGGGGTAGAGAGTAAAATTTATAACTATGAATTTCAATTTTCTAATGATTATAGGTCTATTCCAGTTCTTTTAATAACTTGTTGAGTCAATTTGGTATGTTTTATTTTTGTGCTTTTAAATTAAAATAAAACTTTATAAATAAGCAATAATAAAAAGACTACAGCTTTTAAAACTGTATAAAAATGTATAATCATTCCCATATCCCCATGATTCTAGAGCTCTACTGTCTAATAGGGTAGCCCCAAGCCACATGTAGCTATTAAGTACTTGAAATATGTGTAGTCTAAATTTAGATGTGTCAAAAGTATAATATACACTCTGCTTTTGAACATTTAGTATTAAATAAGAATGTAGGATAAGTTACCAACATTTTTAATTTTGATTACATGTTGGGATTATAATACTTGGGATATATTTAGTTAAAATAAATTCTTAAAATTAAGTTTACATTTTTTACTTTTCAAATGTGGCTACTAAAATATTAAAAATTACATATGTGGTATGTATTATATTTCTATTGTCCTAGAACATTCATTAGTTCCTCTCACATGATGCCCTGCCTGCATTGCAGATATTGACATATGTATAATCTCTGAAACATGATGCAAAAGGATAATGATAAGGCAATTTTAAATCTAAACTTCTCCCACTGTATTTAGCACTATTCTTTACTCTTGGAAACTCCTTTAGAAATATTTATGGAATGAATGAATGCATATTATTCTGCTATCTTACACATTAATACAGAAAGGAAAAATTCTCTCTACACACACCCCCCTCCCTATCCCAAATGACTGGCTGTGAATGAATTACCCTCCTAATAATTCTTTTGAAAAACCGTGTTGTGATTCTTTAGCAGAAACTCAAGTGGCCATCTAACTGAATGGTCACTGGGTCTGCAGCTAAAAATGCCTTGCTCCTTCTGAGAAATGGAAATGCATTGTGATTCTAAGTAAAGAGCACTCCAATTTTAGCTGCCTTTGTCCTCTTTGAGGCTTGTCTGGGTCAATAATTAGCAGTACAGCTTCTGAGACTGAGTGAAAGAAGAGGATGATAAAAACAAGTGCAAACGAGTGGCCTTAAAAAAGCAATGCACAGGGCCAGGGAGCGAGCGCTCGTGACCTGCGCTGTCAAGGTGTGCACGCTAGGCTGGTCGAGAAATGAGAAGCTGAAAATCAATAAACCAGAACCTGGCTGTGTGTGCTTATTTAACCAAATCCACTGTTAATTTAATGCATTTTCACCTTCCACTTCAGTGAGGGCTTCTAAAATTATTCTGTTTCTCAAAAAACTGCTTATCCAATTTTACTGGGATTCTTAAATTTCTTTACATTTTTTCCCCCTAAACTATAAAAGAAAGACATGAGGAAACAAAGTCTAATGTATTAGAAAGAATGTTAGGCCAGGATCTAGGAAATATCTGGTTTTAGAATGGCTACAAATTTGTGATGTGACATTGAACAAACTGTTTAATTTCTTAAATCAATTTATCTAAAAATGAGGATGAAGTCCTATGTATTCTAAAGCTTAGGAAGGGGATCAAATGATAAAAAAAGCAGTTATCAACATGGAAATGTTCTACAACTGTAAAGTATTTTATACATAATCATCACAGAAGTCTTTTATGGCTAAAATCTGGTAATACTACATGTGGTCCTAGATCCAAAGGAGAAGACAAAGAAGAAGCAGATATAACAAAAATATCACATCTACTACTAGAAATAGCACAATACCCTACAACTACTTAAAAGCATTTGGTGCCATGGTTAGTTGTACAGACTCTGAAGACTGTGAGTAGGATTTGAGGTCTGACTGTACCATTTACTAGCTGTATGATTTGAAACATCACTTTACCTCACTACTCTTTAGTTGTCTTGTCTGTAAAATGGGAAAAAATAAAAGTACACACTTCATATCTTTACTGTGAGGACTAAAGGACTTAATATATATAAAACATTAGAATAGTGCTGGTGTTTAGTAGGTAGTATATACGTGTAGCTGTTATTTGGGAGTTTACTGGATGGTGTTTTAAACTCTAAGCATTTGTTTTATGCTGCTTGAAAAATAGCATACATTCCCCACATCAGATGCTAGCAGTATCACAAGCACATGCTGGGAGGACAAAGAAAAGCAACTTCAGTACATCATTCACAAAATGAGAGCCTTGGTCATCTACACCTTGTTAGAGGGCTTATGAATACATGGTGAAACAAAATATATTCACATGGGACCTTGGGACAATTAGTGGTTCTCTTTATTTTTACATTTTCCCCACGTATTAAATAACTACTAAAGGTGTCTCATACTTGCATTGTGATTTTAAAGGTCGCTTTCACATCCATTTCCTCATTAGAAGTTCAGGGCTATTAAAGGTAGACAACGAATTTACTTTCACTCTCATATATCTCTTTGAGGAATCAAGTCAACTAACTACTTGAGAAGAAAGTACTTGAGAAAAAAGGTGGGCTCTTTGCCAAATACTCTCTGGCAGCTTCTAAGCCTGCGCTGTTCATCTGAGCCAGCTGCAGGCATGGAAGGAGCCAGAGAGGTAACTCATTCTCTCGGCAGACCTTGCTGACCCTGGACTGTGGCCGGGCCATGTCTTCCCCAAGCAGGTGTCTGTCAGTAAGTGACTATAATGTCCCAGAGGAAGGCTATTTTTGATTTTTTACCAAATCCAAGAGTGTAAGGCAGAGAAGGAGACTAAGTCAGGACTTCCTCTAGGATTTTCACATAGACTACACCAGGTTGTATTATTCCATTTGTTGGATTCCAAGGTGATATTTTTTCATGAGACTACTAGAGGCTTGGTGCACCAATTCGTGCACAGGTGGGGTCCCTAGGTCTGGCCGGCTGATCGGGGCTGTCTTGCCCAGTCCCGATCGGGGCTGATGGGGGCCGGCCAGCTGGGGAGAAACCACGGGAGGGCTCTAGGGTGTGTCTGGCCCTCTCGCCCAGTCCCAATTGGCTGGACCCCAGCAGCAAGCTAACCTACTGGTAGGAATGTCTGCCCCCTGATGGGCAGTGCACATCATAGCAACTGGTTGAGCGGTGGACTGAATCATCCACCTATTGGTTGGACACTTAGCATATTACGCTTTTATTATATAGGATACTTACTTGAATGAAAAGTCTTGGGCTTTTTATTACTTGTTTTGACCAACTGTTATACCAGCACTATCAATTTAGAGCCCCAAAGCCCTGACTGGGTAGCTCTCTTGGTTAGAGCTTCATCCCAATATGCCAAGGTTGTGGATTCAATTCCCAGTCAGGGCACATACAAGAATCAACCAATGAAGGCATAAATAAGTACAACAACAAACTGACGTTTCTCTCTCTCTCTCTTCCTAACAACACTAATATTTTAATTTATCTATAGACATAATAGTCCCAAACACATTAAGGGAAGTTGATCAATATTAAATAACAACAGCAACAATGTTTTCCTTTGCAGGAACACAATGCTGAATTATAATTGTGCAAAGTCAAAAAGCAATCTACAAATTAATTACAGAGCATTATTAAATGAGGCAAAGCCATTCTAGAAATAAATAATGCAGTACTTTTCTAAAGGTTCTTGCTATTATGTGTAAGCCCTCGGGATAAAAACTGGGAGACCTATTTTTAATATGTTCGTCACATTAATTAATGAACAATGTAAACAATTTATGCAAGCACGTCATCTTAGCATTACTCTTGGGGACTAGCAGGACATGTCAGTAACAAGAGCTAAAAAAGCAGGGAGCACTCCCTTGATTTGGAAAATACTTCTACATTTCTTGATTTTCCCCTGCGGGGTAGTGTTTAAGCAAAATCTGGCACAGAGGTGAAACATGTAATTGAAGCAAACTTTCTCTTGGTAAGGGAAATATGGTCCTTTCACTATTGTGAGATGGTTTGGGCCCAGTCCCCAAGCTGACCCCAGACAACCTGTTCTTTATGGCACTCAGATCACCTCCTCCTGCACCATGCACTCTTACAGGAGAGGGGCATGCCTTAATGCTCTGCCACTCCCACTAACGTCAATTTCAATCTGTTCTCCTATATTCATACTTGGCATAAGTTCAAATCATTTTACCTTTCCACAAAGTATTTGCCTATTTGGTCTTACTTCTGTGTAAAAAGACTCAACTGTAAAAACTATTACTTTTCCAAAGGAACTTTAAACATTAGACATTGGGAAGACAGGATCTCTTAGTTTTTTTGTGTTTTTTTTGTTTGTTTGTTTGTTTTGTTTATTTGTCTGTCACTGAAATATATACAGAAATTTAATGACAGTGTTTTAGCTGCTTAAAAAGAAGCTACACAATTCATTCACTGGTTGTTCAAGCTGTAGAACTTCTCCGGTTATACGCAACATTGGTTTCCTCAGCTATCACCTCCGAGTTCTAATGTCTGACACACATCTCTGACCTTCTGAGGGATGCCTCTGCCCTGAGGACCCACCACCTCCTCCATGGAAACACAGCCATGTCCAGCCTTGTCTTCCACCCACTCACCGTCCTCTCTCACTTGCCCATTTCCCAGTCTCTAGAGCTCTATTATGGCTGACCTCTTCATACCTCCTTGCAGTAGTTGCAAATTTCAGTGATGTTACACCTCTACAATGTTTCCAGAATCTACCTGTTTCCTATTTCCACTTCTATGAATTTAGTTTATTATCTCATTACTTCTTTTTTAAGCAAAAGTAATATTTGCTCATTGCATTAGTTTGTTAGGGCTGCCATAACAAATACCACATGGATGGCTTAAACAACACAAATTTATTTTCTCACATTTCTAGATGCTTCTCTCCTGGTCTTGCAGATGGCCATCTTTTACCTCTCTCCTCACTTAGTCTCTCTGTATCTGGGTTCTAATCTCCTTCTGTAAGGACACCAGTTATAATGAATTAGTCTCCCACCCTCATATGACCTAATTTTACCTTCACTCCTCTTTAAAGGCCTTATCGCCAATTACAGTCACATTTTGAGGTAGTGAGGTTAGGAATTCAATGTGAATTTTGGGAGAACACATTTCAGTCCACAACACTCATATTTTTCCTGTGGCGCATGCGCTCATTCAAGGATGTCATTTTTATTTCCCGCACTCCATTTTGATAGTCTCTAGAAAAACTGTGTCCTACAACCACAGACACATCTTTAAATAAAGTCCCTCTCTTCCTAATCTGAATCTGCTGTCCCCATTCCCTCATTTAAGACCCCTTCCATAACCCAAATTTCTGTTTTCAAGTTTATTTTCCTATGATTCCAGTAAAACACAGTCATTTTGGATTACTCAAACACAGGCCACTATTTCCTAACTTCTCTTGCTTCCATTTGCATTTTTCTAAAAATGGCATCATCCTTCCAGACTTCATGAAATGCCAGTATAATTTAACAATACCTTTCCTAAATCACATACATACCCTTCAAAACAATGGTTCCCATTCCTTGACCCATAGCTCATTTATCTGACCCTAGCTTATTTCATTTATTTTTCTGTGCCAGTTTCCTTGTTCTTTAAATCCTAGAACTCTTTTAACAGAGGGCTTGTTGAATCACGGGTACTGAGTAAACCATTTATTGAGTTGATTAAAGCCAGTCTATTTGACATTAATTGTTTCAGGGGTTAATATGATAAAATATCCCAAACGATTGTTATTTATTCTTAAGTTCATCTTATAGACATGGCAGAAATCATGGCATGATGACTAAGAGATAGCATTGGTTATTTTGGTTGATTATTTTTCTCACCCAAATAAATAAATTTTTCACTCTAAACAATTATAGATTGTTAATATTTATCTATCTATCTGTATGTATATACTGTATATGAACAATATACAATTATTATGTATCTGAACATGCTTTCTTTACCAATTTTTGGGTGACATTTTTGAAAACTTGAGTAATACTCTTATTATCTACATTATAAGTTAGAGAACCTTAAGTGACTGGCTTGCCTAAAGTTTTGTAAGATATTGCTTCAACTCACTTTTAAATAATTTCTAGTTTATTTTCCACCTACTTCATTCTTTCCAAGGTTTACTCTACATTTGGCACAAAGATATTAGTTCTTTCCTATCTTCTTGTCCTTGAGAAGTCTGAATAACTTAAGGCTTTTTAAACAGTACATTAATATAGGCCAAATGCAGCCAATTCTTTGAGAGCATTGCTCACAGCCTTTCCAACTCCCTTAATCCTTGCTGCACTTATTATAGAGACTAGAAAGCAAAATATTAGCTTTCTAATTTCCTTCCCATTAGAGATGGCCGTATGACATAGCTCTGACTAATGGGCTATAACCTGACGTCTTTTAAGGACTTTGGTGAAGGCTTTTGTGTCTCTGATAAATGGGATAGATACAACTAGAACTTCCTCTTCCCCTTTCTCCCTTACCCTCTCCCCTTCACTGCATGTAACGCAGACATGATGTCTGCCGCTGCAAATGTCATCTTGCCGTCATAAAGAAAAGACCAAGATAATTGCATAGATGCTGGCCTTCTGCAAATGGTGATAACATCATACAATAGTTGAAATGCCTCCAGTGGCCACTTACTTAAAAGTACCTCTATTTGTTTGAGCCATTGGAGGTCCAGGTTTCTTATTATTTACAGCTCAAAGCACTTAAAAGTAACCAAAGTTAACAATTTGAGTTTTACACAAAGAAAAACTCTTCTATAGACACAGAATGTATTCCCTAATCAAAATCCAGTTACGAACCCACAAATCCAATTCCTTTGGTCAAAGGAAGCTAGGGAGAGTAAGTTGGCTATTTTCACCTAAGTCACTCACCAGTAAGGGGATCTCTGTTTTCCTCTTTCTTTCCCCATGGGGATTATTATTATTAACTATTTTCTGCATATTTCAAGAAAAGGAAAAGGTTACATTAAAAATTAGATGGAAAGGAAGGGCCTTATGAGAAATCCACTGGGGATGGGAGTGGTAGTGGGGAGGAAAAAGTCAATTGGGGTGGGGAGGAGATATCTGTAATACTTTGAACAACAAAGATACATCTATAATAATAAAAGCATAATATGCAAATCAACCAAATGGCTGAACAGCAGAACAACTGCCCTGACTACCATGCTCTCACACTCACTGGCGCCAGGCCAGCCAAGGTGGGTGCGATGCGATTGGTCAGGGGCCCAGCCATTACCCCATGATAGCCCCACAGAGGGAGGCCCAGGTCATGGGCTGGAGAGGTGATCAATCGGGGTGCTCCACTATCACCCCAAAGAGGGAGGCCCAGGCCACCACCGACTGGCGGGCTGCGGCGGGTGTACAGGGCCCCCCTCTGTGGGATGTGATCAATCACAGAGCCCTGGCTGGGTGGGCAGGGCCTACCTCCTTGGGGTGGTGATTGATCACAGGACTCCCGTACTGTGAGAGGGCGCATGCAGGGCTGCGGGACCCCCCTCCCCTCGAGTGCTAAAATTTTGTGCACCAGGTCTCTAGCAAAAAATAAAAAGAAATAAAAAGGAGAAAAAAAATTATTGTAATTTGTTTCTCATGAGTAAAGATGGCATAAATGGCACGGAATATTGTTGCCCATCTGATGTATGTATGTATGTATGTATGTATGTATGTATGTATGTATGTGTGTGTGTATGTGTCTTTACATTTTCGGTAGAATTCCTCATAACTGCGATCCATAGTTGGAAAGCATCCCACTCATTTTAAACATTTAGGAAGATGAGTGTGCCTTTCTCCAGCTCATTATCAGAGCAATTAAAATAAACTGTTGCATTGCTGTTTTAAGGCTTCAGATTTTGTAATTTCTGTACCTGAGGCATTATTCATGTTTTTCGAAGAGATTTTGGTTCTAGCCCTGCCAAGTCCTACAGAGTTCTAATTAAAGATTCCTTGGGGAGTTTTTCCTTGATCTGTTGGATTCAAGATTCTTTAGTACCTAACCTGCTAGGATTATTTCTCATGGGGATAATTTATCTTTAATTTTAATGCCTTAATTGTATTTTATACACATCATTAAATCCCAGGATAGTAATCTCATTTATAAAATTGTATGTATCATATTATAATGAAAACAATACATTGTTAAAGGATGTATACAAATCTTTAATACTGCAGGTCATGTTTATGCTGATCCAAAGCTGAAAAATCATTACATAAAATGATATTGCTGCTTATCTGAATACTAGAGGCCCAGTGCATGAAATTCATGCATGGGTAGGGTCCCTAGCAGCTGCCAGCTTCCTGCTGGGGTGCCTCCCTTCCCCCCGGCCGCCTGCCACCACCCCCACCTCCGCTGGCTGGGGGGGCCTCCCTTCCTGGCCCTGCCCCCTGGTCGAACTCCTGGTCGAGGTAACAACTTGCATATTAGGCTTTTATTATATAGGATGTTTAATTCTAAGTGATAGGGCTCTTTTTTAGGTACCAAGTTTACACCTATGATACACAGAATCTTTACACCTATGAGTGGTTTCAAATTTAATAGCATCCTTTCTGATAGCCTTTGTAGAATTTACAACTTGTCTGACAAAAAGGAGCTCTATGGGAAGGAATGAGGGGGAACAAGTCGGAAGAGGTGGTCTGAAGGACTTTTCTTGAAGCTGTGTTTGAATGGTAAGCACATTGATTACACGGTATTTAGATTTTGTGTTAGTTGTGAGTACATTAGGTAAACTAATGCCTCCCAACCACTTCTTTGCACAACTATTGTTTTACAGGGAAAGCAGAACTACACTGACATGAGCACATAACATGAATCAGGCCTTCTTCTTATCTCCCCATTCCTGGAAATGAATTTATTTTTATATCCTATTAATTAATTACACTGTATACACATCATTCACAAAAGAGATAAATCAACCAGCCAGTCACTCCTTAGTAAAAAACAGTAATTGCTTGGTTTCCCCACCTCTTCTTGAGATGTTTCTGGTACATGTTTCTGAACACTCTTCCTGAAACACTCTTTTCTGCTTTTCACTTGGCCAATTCCTATTCATCCTTCATTTCTCAGTTTATATATTATTTCCTCCCAGAAGCTTTAATTTCCCAGCCCCTTATTAACTGGTTCTCTCTTTTATGATATCTTCTTGGGATATATACTTCTCAACAGTGCACTTTATCTAGTTATCCATTTAATTTGTTGATTATGTTGTTGTTGTTTTTTTAATTGGGAAATTAACATTGATGAAACACTGTTATCCAACCCACAAACATTATTCGGATTTTACCCACTGCCCTAGTTGTCCTCTGTAGTGAGAATATTTCAGGTCCAGGATCCAATCCAAGATCACCTGTTACATTTTAGTTATTATGTGTCGTTAGCCTTACCTCATCTGGATCAGTCTTAGTCTTTCTTTGTCCTCTCAACTTTGACATTTTGAAGAGATGGGGCCAGTTATTTTATTGAATGTCCCTCAATTTGGGTTTGTCTGATACTTCATTTGATTCAAGTTTTGCATAGATGGCAGGAAGACCTCAGAAGTGATGCTAGGTTCTCACTGATCCTATCAGGTGGCACATGATTGTGACTTGTTCCCATATTGATGATGTAAACTTTGATCACCAAATCCTGGACATGTCCTCCAAGGTTCTCTACTGTAAAGTTACTATTTCCCCCTTTGTATTAAATAACTAGCCTGTGGGAGATTATTTAAAGTTATGTGAATATCCTGTTCCTTATAGTAACTGATGGCTTTCACTTGAACCAAATTACTAGTATAATGATTTCCAGGTAGTGATTTTAAACTCTATCATTCTTTCTGCATTTATTATTTAACACTAGAGGCCCGGTGCATGAAATTCGTGCACGGGGGGCAGGGCAGAGGTCCCTCAGCCCAGCCTGCCCCCTCTCACAGTCTGGGAGCCCTCAGGGGATGTCCTACTGATGGGGAGCGGGCCTAAGCCGCAGTCTGGCCACAGCAGCTTGGAGCACGTCCCCCTGTGTGTGTCCACTGGGGGCCTGCTTCCAGCCATGCAGCAGAGGCTTGGAGCAGGCGCCCCTGTGTGTTGTTCTCTCAGGCTCAGGGCCGTGCCCGACCCCTCCTCCTGAGCTAGTCGTGACCATTATGGCATCCAGACCTAATTTGCATATTACTTATTTATATGTATAGATTTTATTACAAGGACCTTTCCTTCTCTCTTATTTACTTCTGTTAATATGGATCCATGGATTCTGATTTTATTAAATGGGTTACAGTCCATTACTATCCTTACTCATTTTGATGCTCAGATTGTCCCAGATTTGGCCAGTGGGAGCTAACTTCAAGCTGGCTTCTGTGGCTATCATTCTCTGAGCATAATCTCAGTTCTGGCACAAGATGGTCCAGGTTAATTCTCCCTGGCCCAGGGGTCATTTTGCTATAGATCCCTAGTTCTTTTTAATGGGGAGTGATATTGGAACCCAAGGTCTGGGAGCTACGTGTGCTCATTGCCACTGAGGTGCCATCGCTCATGTCCTTCTGGTGGACAGACTAGAGAAAATTGCCATTTCATGTCATTCTTGCCTTACCATATTATAATTGTAGCTCCTTTCTCTCACTGCAAGAAGCCTAGCTCCCAAGAAAATCAATATATTTATTCCTTTGCTCAATTTGACAATACATATACATTTGTTTCAGAATTACTATGTCCATATCACTATTAACAATAAACTTACTAACATATTAGGTCAAATTCAAGTTCTCTTTGCAGTTATTTTGGTCCTTTTATCTTCAGATTGAGAGGAATGAAAGTACTGTAGCTAAAAGTTACTCATTTAATAAAATCAGAATCCATGGATCCATATTAACAGAAGTAAATAAGAGAGAAGGAAAGGTCCTTATAATAATTCTTTCTTTTCCACTTTTTTTAAACGTGGTTTTTACCCATTTAATGTATACTATTTATTTTCAACTTTGAAGTAAAAAACAAACACTGTTACTTTAACCTTTAGCATTTTAATTATGATATATCTTGGTGTGGGCCTCTTTGTGTTCATCTTGTTTGGGATTTTCTGTGCTTTCTGAGCCTGGATGTCTGTTTTCTTCACCATGTTGGGGAAGTTTTCAGCCATTATTTCTTTAAACAGTTTTTTTTTTAAATCTCTTTTTGTCTCTCTTCTCCTTCTGGGACCCCTATGATTTGAATGTTATTATTCTTGATGTTGTTCCAGATGTCCTTTAAACTACCCTAATTTTTAAAAATTGTTTGGGTTTTTTTTGCTGTTTCATTTGGGTGTTTTCTGCTACCTTGTTTTCCAAGTTGCTGATTGGATCCTCCACTTTATCTAATCTGCTGTTGATTCCATCTCATATATCCTTCATTTCATTTATATTCTTCATTTCTGACTATTTCTTTTTTATGTTTTTTATCTCTTTGTTAAGTTCTCACTGAGATCATTGAGCATCCTTGTAACCAGTGTTTTGAATTCTTTATCTGATATATTGCTTGTTTCTATTTCATTTAGTTCTTTTTCTGGAGTTTTGTCCTGGTCTTTCATTTGGAACATATTTTCCTGTCTGCTCACTTGGCTGTCTCTCTGTTTGTTTCTATGAATTAGGCAAAACAGCAACCTCTCTTGCTCTTGAAGGAGTGACCTTGTGTAGGAGCTACCCCTTCATAGACTGTATGTATGCCAGGCGTCTTTGGCAGGCCACCTGGAGTGTGTCTGGGCCACAGGGAATCTGAGTGGGGTTGGAGCCGAGGCTCACCAGGGCCTGGAGCTGGAGCTGCTGTTGCCTCAGGCCTCTGGTAGTGCCAGGGGCAAGCCACACTGGGACCTGGAGCCAAAGCACTCGACTGGAACCTAGAGCTAGAGCAGGCTTCAGGGAGACACATTTCTGTGTTCTCTCTCATTTATTGTGCAGAAGCTGTTAAGTCAGCCCTTAGTTGTTCTTCAGGGGAACTGCTCTGTCTGTAAGTGTAAATTACATGTGTTCCTGGGAGGCGGTGAGTCCAGAGTTTTCCTATGCTGCTATCTTGGACTGGAAGCCAAAAAGCAGAGAAATGTGCTCCCAGGGTAGGCCTCCCCACTCTGCCTAAGTGTGAACTGACACTCTCCTCGGGAGACCCAGATGGCACTCGGTGCTGATGTGTTTAATGTTTGTCTCCTCTGCTCATTTGTCAGACTTTCGAGGGCAGGAACCATGTCTATTTTATTCACCTCTGCCCAGTATAATATAAGTGCTGAGTAAATTTATCAATAGTAAAGCACTCAGATTGCTTTCTTGGGCTCAGAGATTGAAACCAGCCCTGAGATTACAACAGTAGGAGTCTTCAGATAGCAAAATACCCATTTTGCAGTGGAGACGGCTGTGAAGAAAAAAAAACAAAAACAGCAAAGAAGAACTGCATCTATTTCACACTTTTGCTCAGGCTTTGCTATTGAAAAGAAAATATATTTGTTTCTAAGGGGAGAGGGTTGGCAATGCTTAGTTATTGTAACAGTTTTGAAGGGTACAACCTGCATTCATCATTTTTACCCAAGGAGATACTTAAAATAAAGAGAGACATAAGTAAAATAATGATGAAGATGGTTTTTGTTGTTGCTGTTGTTGTTTTTAAAGGATTCTGTGGTACCATTACAGGTGTCTCCCTCTCAGGGATGAAAGAAGAATTGCTTCTTTACATAATATCTTTCTGTAAAACAATAGGGGAAATTCCTGAAGATGGAAACAGAAAAGCTAGATGGCAGCAGACTGCCTTGGTTTTATTATAAACTTCCCATGCCCTTATCAATGAGTAGGTATAAGTATGCTTACAATCAGTGGCAGTATTCATACAAAAATTATAAATAGTTCAAAAGATTTCAGAAATAAATTCTTAAGCCACTCCCTGTCATTTAGAACAAGTATGGTTTGAAATTTTCCCCAAATTTGTAATACTCAGAAAAATGGTCTAGACTAGATGTCTATGACTATATCCAGATGATTCCTATTAAAAAAATGAGAATCAGAATAGACGAACTTTGTAACAGTGACACTGATGGGAGAACAAATTGGCTCAAGAGGCAATAACAAACCTGGGAAGGCACTTCAAGGTAATCAATTTAGTAGTATCGCTTTTTGGTGTGATTCTCAAGAAGGCTAATTTAGTCTCTGAAAGTAGTATCTTGCTGCCTGGAATTGGTACCCACAAGTATCAAATAAACTATTCCCTGAACTTTAAGCTGCCCTTGACAGAATGAAGGGCATGCTCAGCTCCAAGCCATCAGGGAAGGTATAATTTCATAAGACCAGACAGCCAGAGAATGTGATCCTGAGAGGAAATCTTATAGAAAAATTTCCTTTTCCCTATCCGTCAGTAACCTCAATGAAGCTATTTTTATATTATTTATCTTTATTCCTGTTTATGACTATTATATTTTTGGAAATATATTTTTGGTTGTTATCAGAAGCAGGTATAGTTAATAAAAATTTAGCTGTGAAACCAGGCAGCCCTGGGTTCAAACCTCAATTTACTAGCAATATGACCTTCAGTATGCCACTTACACACACATAACTTCTGTTTTCACAGCTGTTAACAAAAAGGGATGTGTGTGTAATAATAATGCCCACCTCCCAGAATTGCTGTTAGAATTCACCAGTATACGAATGAAAATGCCCAGCACAAGACCAGGCCTATAGTATGGCATAAAGTCATCTAAATCTCATTCCTTTTCTCTTTTTTAGCCCTTTCTTCTTCCTCCCCTTCTCCCTCTTCAGCATATCAGCCTTAGTAGTAGAAGATGACCTTGAGTGCCTGTCAAGCCTTCTGCCCACCTAAGCTCTGTGGGCCTGATACAGGATACAGACCCATTAGGGATGTAGTTGGTGTACTCGCTGCTGGGGTCACATTAGAATGCAAATGTTTCTGAGGAGGGAAAAGCATTAATTCATGTCTATTTATTTATTTACTCTCTTCAGTCTTCTTCATTTCTTTACAATTTTTGGTGAGCAGATTCTACTAAGGAGAATATAGAAAGGACAAAGGCTTAAGCTTTGAGGAGAGGGGGAGGTGTGGAGGGGACATAGGAAGGGAAGAAGGACGAAGGAAGAAAAAGATCTAAAAAGACAAGCTGCCTCCATTAGTCAGTCTGTTGAACCAGCCCACAAGTTGGAAAATCAAGCCTACATGCTTCTTAAATTGTCTGCTGTTAGATATTCATGTTTTACAGCCCAAATATTTAGGTATAACATTTATTACAAGTGGCACTGTTTTGCCTTCATAGGGATGTCTTACAAATAATCAACCAAAAATTAATCCTTATCCTGCCTATAATAGTAATCTCATCTCTATTAAAAGGTCTTATATATAGGATTCTTTGAAACTTCATTTCATAGATTGGTACATATACATTGCCTTAGAACCATGGCAGCTATATTAAAAGTTGAAAGCATGAAGTGAGGGCAATAAGTTAGATATTTCAAGAATACAGATATAAAACAATAAGAATCTTATTTTTGAAAATCTAGCAGATTACCCAAAGTTAAAAAATGTCCTATACTGAGATATTACCCAGAAAAATTCTGCTTCAGTGAAATATTTTCCCCTTTGTTAAAATAAAAGAGTGTTATTGACAGTTACCTACAGTATCTTCAGAGTAAGTTATACCTATATGTGGCCAAGCAGATCAATTACTTGATTTATTGTGGTTTACAGATTCTAAGAGCCTCATCTTCTCCACCCTTAAAATATATCCAATCATTTTCTATATTTTTGAAGTGGGCATATAATTTATGCTAAGTTTTGCATTACTTATGCTGAATACTTTCCTGAAACTGTGTTTAATGCATTCTATAGGAATTTTATTTGTTAAAATTATGTAATCAAACAATAGTGTTATTAAAGAAAAAATTTAGAAATCTCAAAATGCTGTTAAAAGTGCCCTTTTAACCATAAAGAAAATTAACCTTAATATTCTGAAAAATAGACAGAAAAGTATGAAATTCATTGTTCATAGGTATGTATTAAGAATGACTCCAGAGATTAAGGTTGATCATGATTTTTGGAATAAAAAGATAAAAGAGTTTTAGGGCTTTTAGAACCTAAGTTACTCTCTTCAAGTACAATCAGAGACTTGTGGATTAGTATCTTGAATTTAGCTAAAGCTAATTGCTTTGTTTCCTAAACAATATCTCAAGAAGCTAACATCTATGTAAACTTCTCTTAAATCTGAATACAGAAGTGATGGCTTGCCAAAAAATGGGGTCATAGCATCTATTTGTTCTATATTCACTTTTTAATAAAACAAAGAACCATTTAAAACAAGCTACAGTTTTGCCATAACAGAATCTGGTAGCCAGGAGCCTACTGTAGTTTGCCATTACCAGCCCTTTTATAGTCTCTCAGTGGCACTAATGGTATATTTTAAAGGCATTAGTACAAATATAAGGCATTCACAAATCCCCCCCTTTTAATGATGAGGGTTGCAAATAGCAGCAGCAGCAAACACCTAACATTTATTGGGTATTTACCATATACCAGGTACTATATGAGTACTTTACATGATTATCTCACTGCGACAGGGTGAGGGTACACAGCTGGTGGGTGGTAGAATCAGCTAGTACACTGACCTGGTCTGACTCCAGAGACCAGGACTACGTCTCTCTTGGATGAGCACTTGAACTAAATAGGACATGGACACAGTTATACTAGAACATTCAGATGGATTTCATAAGGTTTTTTTTTTTTTCTCCTCCAAAGTGACTTTTGGAAAATATTAAGGGTGGCATGGAGAAATTTTAAGAGTCATTTAGGCATTAGTTTAAAGCTAATACTGGCACAGAAAGGATGTTGTAGGGAAGGGATTTAGGAGAGTTTATAGCTGAAAAAATGAGAACTACTTGCTTCACATAGGATTTTATGTAAATGCTTATAATAATATCTCAAGGATTCATGAAGGTTCCATTAATCTTTGATGACCACCAGCAAGTGTTGCAACCCATAATACTTTACATTCCTAAATTATTTCACAAACACTTGATTCTTACTGTAAACTTGTGAGATGATTAGGGAAAAAAACAAAAGTAGCCCTACTTTACAGAGGTAATGATAGGGATCCAAGGCTACATGGCATAGTAAAAACACAACCTAAAACTTAGCGTCTAGGTCTTCAATCCCCACCAGTAATAACTTTCATCAATTCAAAGGTTGTATATTGTAATAGCCTATGGCTTGGTGAAAACAGTCTTCTCAGTGAACTAAATTTTGCACAAGGAAACTAAGGGCTCAACAATCTCATGTCCTTGTTCAGTGTATTTTAGGATTCATTGAAGTGTCAAATCTAAAGGAGGTGGTTATCTCAAAGAGTGGCTAAGCAGGACTGAGAGAATGCATGTCATTAGCTCTTGAAACTTGTTACCACTGAATGTTCCTTAATTGTTTCTGTGAGGATCATATCTTGAATCCAAGATAATCAGAGCATGGTAGACATAAAAGGAGTATAATTAGGATACTAACCAGGAACTCAACTGGAATGTTTCAGCTCCTAAGTTCTCAGGGGACAAAATGAGTGCATAAGTGTCTCTGAGACATGCTCAATTTCAGAATACAGAATAGCTGGATAACTTAAACTCTTAAAATATTATTTTTTAACTTAACACATTGAGGACGGATCATGAGAAATCTCGCTTCATATTACACAGTGTTTACAAAGTATCATACTTTAAAGAGATATTAGCTTATAAGAACATGTAATAAATAACTTCAAAATGCAATGGGTATTTAATTTTAAAGCGTGCTTTTAACATTTATGTAAAATGTTTTTTGTACTCATTCAATAGAAACTTATCTGGCCACTGGGTAAAGCTAGCAATAAACTACTGGTCTGCAATGTGTTATCTCTATTTTTAAACAGGTTTTTATTGAATTTAGAGAAAGAGGAAAGGAGAGGGAGAGAGAGATAGAAACATTGATGAGGGAGAAACACCAACTGGCTGACTCCTGGCATGTCTCCTAGTGGGGATCGAACCTGAAACCCGGCCATGTACTCTGACCAGGAATCAAACTGGTGACCTCTTGGTGCATAGGTCAATGCTCAATCTCTGAGCCATACCAGTTGGGTTAGTTAACTCTATTTTCTACTGAAACTCTTAAAATTCCTCACTACTGTAACAACTATTGAGACTGTTTTCATGACCCTCAATGGCATTTTTAGCATAATTTATAGAAAAAATAAAATAAAAAATAATGTAAATTAAAAAATACATATGAAATTTTTGTTCATTATGTAACTAGCTCCTACTGTGCAAGCATTTACATTTCTGGTGGCGATGGTGTACTTGTTATCTTGCCATTGTTTTTCCAAATCCCAAGAAGTTCTTCAGAAGTGTAGCTTTAATAGAAGCAAGCCCTACTCTGTCCAATGCAAACAGGCTCTTAGACAGTGATCTGTCTAAATATAGCTTTTATTGAATTTCTCTGGATCACATACTAAGAATATAAGAATAACCAAGAAGTGCATCCAAGTGCATTTTTACTAGTACATCCTAGGTTTGATTCTCTGATCAAGCTAGAAGTCACCTGAATGTCAAATTTATGTATATACTAGAGGCCCGGTGCATGACATTTGTGCACAGGGGGTAGCGGGGGTTCCCCTCAGCCTGGCCTATGCCCAAGGGGTCTTTAGTGTTGCCACAGAGGCGGGAGAGGCTCTGCCACAGTCATTGTGCTCGCCAGCCTTGAGCCTGGCTCAGAGCTTCTGGTTCAGTGGCACTCCCCCCGTTGGAGCTCACGGACCACCAGGGGGCAACTCCTGTATTGAGCATCAGCCCCCTGGTGGTCAGTGTGCATCATACCAACCGGTCATTCTGCTGTTTGGTCAATTTGCATATTAGCCTTTTATTCAGGATTTTTCTGAATATTTTATATTTTTTCTGGATAATTTATATTTTCTTTTTTATGTATATATTTTATTGTTGACCGTATTACAGATGTCTCCCATTTATCCACTTTTACCGCTGTCCTCTCAGCCCCTACCCACTCCCCCAGGTCTTCACCATCCTATTGCCCATGTCCATGGGCTATGTATATCTACACTAATAAAAGAGAAACATGCAAATTAATCATCACTCCACTACACCCACAAGCCACACCCACCAGCCAATCAGGAGTGAGTATACAAATTAACCCAACTAAGATGGTGGCAGCCATGGAACTGGAGTGAGCAGGAGGCTTGGGTTTCCCTGGCAATGGAGGAAGCCAACCTTCCGCAGCCCTGGCCTGCCCTGGCCTCTGCTCAAGGCTACAAAGTTTCAATTATAGAAGATAAATAAATCCCAGATACCAGGGCCTCCGCTTGGGTCACTGGAGGGTGTGGCTGGCCTGCAAACCACCACAGGCCCCTCGCCCAGGCCACCCCACGCCCCAAGGGAACCCCCACCCTGATCAAGGACACCCTTCAGGGAAAACCAGCTGGCCCCCACCAATGCACCAGGCCTCTATCCTATCTAATAAAAGAGTAATATGCAAATTGACCATCACTCCAACACACAAGATGGCTGCCCCTATGTGGTCAAAGATCCTGCCCCCATGTGGACACAAGATGGCTGCCACAAGATGGCCAGCAGGGGAGGGCAGTTGGGAGGGACCAGGTCTGGAAGGGAGGGCAGTTGTGGGCAATCAGGCCAGCAGGGGAGAGCAGTTTTGGGGGACCAGGCCTGCAAGGAAGGGCAGTTGGGGGGACCAGGCCTGCAGTGGAGGGCAGTTAGGGGCAATCAGGTTAGCAGGGGAGTAGTTAGGCATCAATCAGGCTGGCAGGGGAGTGGTTAGTGGGTGATTAGGCTGGCAGGCAGAAGTGGTTAGGGGAAATCAGGAAGGCAGGCAGGCGAGCAGTTCGGAGCCAGCAGTCCTGGATTGTGAAAGGGATATTCGACTGCCCATTTAGGCCCGATCCTACCCCCCCGTGCACGAATTTCGTGCACCGGGCCTCTAGTATGTATATGAGTCCTTTGGTTTATTTCTTCTTGTTCCCTGAGCCCCACATCAAGGTATATTGGTCTGTTTCTGAATAGCCAATAATCAAAACAACATGGTATTGGCAGAAAACAGACACATAGACCATTGACACAGAACTGAGAGCCCAAAAATAAAACCACAAATAATTTCTGATAAAGGAGCCAAAAACACACAATGGAGAAAGTAAAGTCTTTTCAATAAATGGTGCTAGGAAAATTGGAAAGCCACATGCAAAAGAATGAAACTAAATTACAGTTTATCTCCAGGTACAAGGGGTTAATATAAAAAGAATTACAATTCAACACCAAACAATCAAACAAATAACACCAATCCAATTAAAAAAGGGCAATGGACTTGAACAGACACCTCTCCCAAGAAGACATAAATGGCCAACAGATATATGAAAAGATGTTCAACTTCACTAGCTATTAGGGAAATGCAAATAAAAAATACAATGAGATACCACCTCATTCCTGTTAAAATGGCTATTAACAACACAAGTAATAACAAGTATTGGAGAGGTTGTGGAGAAAAAGGAACCCTTTTTCACTGCTGGTGGGGATGTATACTGGTACAGCCACTATGTAAAACAGTATGGTGGTTCCTCAAAAAATTAACAATAGAGCTACCATATGACCCAGCAATCCCTCCTCTGAGTACCCAAAGAACTCAAAAACATTTATTTGCAAAGATATATGCAACCTTGTGTTCATTGCAGCATTATTCACAGTGGCCAAGACATGGAGACAACCAAAGTGTATTTGATAGAGGATTGGATAAAGAAGATGTGGTTCATATACACTATGGAATATTACTCAGCCATAAGAAAAGATGAAATACTGCCATTTGCAACAACATGGATGGACCTTGAGAATATTATGCTAAGCGAAATAAGTCAGTCAGAAAAAGCTAAGAGCCATATTATTTTACTCATATGTGGGATATAAAATTGAAACTTATAGACACAGACAACAGTATGGTGGTTACCAGAGAGAAAGGAGTGTAGGATAAAGGGTTAAGGGTGCCAAATATATGGTGACAGATGATTTGACTTTGGGCAGTGGACACACAATGCAATATACAGATAATGTATCATAGAAATGTACATTTGAAACCTACATGATCCTCTCAATCAATGCCACCCTAATAAATGTAATAAAAAAGTTTTCTTAAAAAGCAGGGGGAATTAATTTAATAATATATTTTATTTATCTCAGTATATGCAAAATATTACTATTTATACATGTAATCAATATAAAAATTGCTAATGAGATTTTTCACCTTTACTCAGACTAAGTATTTGAAATTTTCTGTGCATTTTACATGTACAGCCTATCCAGTTTGTATTAGCCACAGTTCAATCGGTCTGTGGCTAGTAGCTATCATGACAGACTGCACAGGTCTGTATTAGGAATCGGCTTTCTTCTGAGGGCCACTTTTTTACACAGATACAATGTGTTTATTACTTCAGAATCATTGCACTGGAAAGAAGAATTGAGAAGAAGGAAACCACATTATGATGTGGATATGGGGTGATCTACATATTAATTCATTAGTTAAGTAACTTACATCCACAGAAGAGCTTATATACAGTTGTGTGCGAGATGAAATTATTACCTGTCAAATACCCCCAGAGTATCATAAATGCCCAAATCACAAAAGCTAAGGGGTTATTGTAATAGTTTTGCAAGTAGAAAAAGTAATAATAGTGATTTGAAATGTAAAAGAAATTAATTCCATAAATATGTGTTGAATGTCAATTACATAACAGTTGGCTAGGTCTTGACATTTCAGAATAGTTACTAGATAGGAGAAATCCAATCTCCCAGCAGTGGCATACATACCTGTACACACAGATACATATCCATAGATACACATGTATGCACACATACAGAAATGTATGTATGACATAAATCCTACCTATTTTAAAAGGGTCAGTGGTTGTTGATGGTTACTTTCTTTTTTTAAAATAACGGGCACTGTAGAACAGAAAGCAGAGAATCAGTCTTGTCCATAACAATCTTCCTATTCATACTTAAACTTACTTTCCATGGAAAGAAATTTACAGCCTACTTTTGTGAATAATGATAACTAAGATGAGCAGGCACTGGTTTAAAGGCTATACCTGCATTATCTCACTTTACGCTCACAGCAGTTAATGATGTAGGTGCAGAGACAACTGAACAGTCCATGTAAAAAGTTTAATAAATACCATACAGCCTACTAAAGGAACAGCCACAATTTGAACTCAGGAAACTCTGCTCAGTCATAAAGCTAAACTACTCATGCTAAATGATGTTCTAAACATTTTCTTTCTAAGTAACGATTTGTTATCTAACCTAAATTAGGCACTTAAAAGCAATGATAATATTTCCTATGACTGAAGATCTTAATGAGAAAGAACTTTATAAATAAATAGTTTTATACTTAGCATAACCTCTCATTTTATTTTGTCCCAAGAGCCACCCAGGCCAAGATTCAGCTTCATTCCTTATCGCTGACAAATACCAGAATCTACGACATATGGCGCCTCTTATCTGCAACATTTCTCCCAGTGCTTGCATTCGTCTTTATTGTTGATATTTTGTGGGTTAGTGGCTCTTGAGAGATGACAAATACCTTTCTCCTTTGAACTGAAAATTACCATATTTGGACTTGCTTTTTCATATAATTTTCACCAGTCCCTTTTATTTCTCTCATTTACTAAATTTAAACTTTAAAATAATGAAATTAACCTTAATAGTATATAAATTTTTGTTTTGGTAATGTGACAGAGTTTATTTAACTAGTGGTTGCACATAAACCAGTTGAATCATCTGCCAAGGAAACAGCCCTTTAATTTCACACTAATCCATTTGAAAGTAGGCATGAGGGAGGTCTCTGTCTTGGAACCCCAGAATACATAATGTAAGGTAAGAACTGGTATTTATTTTCACATTCACCCTTTTGCTTATACTTAGTAGCATTTGAAAGAATAATACTTATTATTCAGAAGAATAATGTTAGCAATAGTTTTACTTTTGAAAGTCTGCAAACCCCTGACTTAAACAGCATGTATCAGAGTTTAGAAAAAAATTTGGATTTCATATGTCTATCAGATTGTACGTATGCAATAGTGCTAAATATACATGTGTTGAATGAAAGACTCAATTACACATAGGAACACTCAACTATTCTTTGATCTTTCTGGTGCTTGGTGTTGATATCATAAATACATTCTTGATTATGAAGAATATTTAAGCACATGTCCTGGGTCATTTATTGTTTTATAATACCTCTATAATAATATTTCTATAAACTTACAGAGATTTAGTAATTATATAGTCTGTACATGTAATTTCACATGAGAAGGCTGAGGTCTAGAGAAGTTCAGTAACTTCCCTAATGTACAGGGGTGGGCAAAAGTAGATTTACAGTTGTGAGTCTGTGAAACAGAGCTTATTCTTGTATTATTATTTATTAATTATTGTATTTTCCATATGAACAACTGTATAATGAGCCAAGAATGGAAATCTAGTTCAGTTAGCTGCTGCTCTTCTAAGCAAAAACTGGTATAGTTCATAGTATGATTGCCATATAAATGTAACCTGAAGGCTGCTGTATGCTGGGACCTTATCATTATAATAATTAAGAAAACTTACATTAAAAAGAAGAAAGTATATTTTGTGTAGTGAGTTATACAATAAATGGCAAGTAAACGAAGTGTGAGATTGGACTTGAATACTAAGAACTATCTCTTCAAACAATATATAAAATGGTTTAGGGGAAAGACTTTATCACAGGTTGAACAAAAATACTTTCAATCTATTTAGTAATCCCTTAGTTTTCATTGTAAACTAAGGAATGGTACTGGCTTATGCCTTCCCCCTCGACACAGTTCATTGTCACCAATAGTAAAGGATGAGCAAAAATGTTTGAATAGTGGCCAGTGATTATTAAAATTTTAACATAAACTTTCTGATATTTCCAGTGTTATAGGATGACAGTCAGATTTCTCAGAAGCATTATACATTTTTCTCAGAATAGTGAGATTGGATTTTAGATTCAGTCTCTTAAATTCTTACTTCAGATTTGTCTTGAGGCTCTTTTTCAGTGGTTTAAATCATTCATGGAGAACAAAGATTCTTCAACTAACCTTTTGATGGAAAAGCAGATGCCCTATCCACCTCATTCTGAACAGCTCAAAAAAATGTTACCTTCTCTTTCATACCCATCTTCCCCCTCAATAGTGTCCTCACAAGACTGTTTCTGTCAATCAAATCAGGAGTAATTCATTAAAAGCTATAGATGTGTATTTATTTTAATAATTTACACAAAATATTTACAAAAGTCCCCATGATTTATTTTCAATGTCTAAATATTTTTAGTGCATCAATGTACTATATTATAAAATCTATACTATGCCAATAAGAATTAGGATTGCTTTTGAATTCTACAAAAAAAAGGACAATTAATTTTTGACTGATTTCACATGGAACCAGAAAGTTGTCTTATTTGCTTTGAAAAATTTACTCTAACATCTATTTCCTAAATCCCTTCTACTCAAACTGGGGTTCAAGGACCAGCAGTATCAATACCATCTTGGAGTTCATTAGATGCAGAATTTCAGGCCCTACTCTAGACACACTTAATCAGAAGATGTATTTTAGCAAGATCCCCAGGAGACAAGTGTGCAACATCCAGTTTGGGGAGGCACTGACCTAAGCCACAGAATTTAATATACCATTACCAACTGCCTTATTCCCTTCAGCAAAAGTGTAAGCTCCTCTTCAGTTTCTGGTGCTAGGCCTAAGCTAGATATATATTTAAATATACTAAAACAATTGAAATAAAAGAAGAAAAGAGAAACCTTTCCAAGGTAAAAATAAAGCCTGAAAACACTATGTCCTTTGTTTATTTTCCAAAGTTTTATTTTGTTGCCAGATTCTTCTTTAAAGTGCCGTCTCAAAATAGTTTCCCCAATGGAGGAGACCTTGATCATGTCTGGGGGGCTGCTCTGTACTCAATGCACACAGGCCTCATTATCTACTTGGAGGATGATCTTTGACCCTAGCAATCACCCCTCTCTCTGAATTTTGAATATTTCATATCCTGCTGTCACCCTGGGCAGTAGGCAGGAAAACACGGAGTTGAAGATAAAGCTAAGCCATTTTGCTTTTCTTTAGTTGCTTTGCTAAAAGATTTGATAGTTTGAAACATTGGTTAACATGAATTTTGTGGACTTTAATTTACCATGTCACAGTGATACATTTTAATTTATCATTGATGAAACAATTTGCCATTATAAGCTGGCACTTGGTATATACTGGAAACAATATTTTAGTGACCTGAAAGAATTAATGTGACTTCTAGTGGGGCCCAGAGAGTTACCTTGGCACTGGGAAATGTTGGTTCTGAGGATTATATTTTTAGGAAAACCTAATTTCTGGGGAATCTAAAAGTGAAACTCAAGTATAACAACTTCCAGAGCCCACTAATGTAGAGATTAAACATTAAAAGAGAACATTATAAATCATTAACTTCTTTCCCAATTTCTAAGTCAGGTGAGCCTTATACAGAAACTTTTACTTTTCAAAGTTCATGAGCTGAAGTATCTGTCTGGTAATCTGAAGTACATATTGTTTTGTGTCATGAAAATTCTAGAATAAATTTATACTGCCTTATTTTTTTCTTTTTGTTCTAACTAATTTGCCACCAGTTAGAGAGCATGGATTTTTGAAAGCTTCAAGAAATTGATGACATACAAAAGAGGATTATAAGTTACCAGAATTTTGACATAAAACAATGACAAAGAAAAGGGAAAGGAAATAAAGGAAATACTGCTTTAAAAAATGCATGGGTAAAAAAAATTGTTTTGAAAAAGCAAAACACACTTAGAGTATTCTGACTTACATTGGCTATGTATTTATTTGTGTGTTGAAACAAGTTAAGTTTTCTTAGGAAAGCCCAAAACAACTTTTCGAAGAAATAAATTATGGAAGAGAAAACCTGATTTAAAGTGAGAAAAGGATATATAACTAGAAATAAAAGTAGGAAATGGAAATGTTAAAATGGAATAAAAGATTATTAATTGGTTTTGCTAACAATGATTATGTCTTGTCCTTTGTTTCTACTCGTTATTTGATATTTATCATTATTTATGCAGACAAATTATTCTTGATAAAATATGACTAAGATCATAGATTTAAACTGAATATGGTTCAAAGAGAGGGAAAATTTGATGTCTGCACAACCAGTCAAGTTTTCTACTGTAGTCACCTATTTTACAGTTAGGTACTATCCATCATGAAGAGAAACAGAATGTGAATGGCTCCTAGTACTCATACTATTCCTGGAGAAACAGGTCCTATACACCAGAAGATCCATTTCCATAAAAAGGCATTATATTATATTGTTATTACTAAATAAACATTTATTAAGATGCTGTCATTGAAAATGGAATACCTAGATGGCCCTACTCTTTGGTAAGGATGTGGAAAATTAGAACACTGGAACACGACTTTGGGGATTATAAAATAGGTACAATCACTTTGCAAAAGTGGTTTTAGATATTTGGCAGAATCTACAAACATATGCCTAACTTACAACTCAGAAATCCTACTCCTTGAGAAATAACCAACATATGTGCATGAATACAAACTTGTACTCCATGCACATTTGTTTACCAAATGACATATCTTAGAATGTTCATAGCAGCTGTATTCATAATAGCCTCAAACTGGACTACTGAAGTGTCCATTAATAATAAAATTAGTAAGTAATTTGCAGTGTATTCACTCCCTGCAATAATCTATGTATGTAAAAGGCTAATATACTAATTGTCCGACTGTCCGGGTTATGAAGTCACATAGCCATGCCTGACTTCTTCTCCCTAGAGACTAGCCTCCTTACAGTTTCTTCAGCCCAGGAACACAACTTGCTTTATAGCCAGGTGGAAACATTTTACAGTTTAACCAAATGTCTGTTAAGCATTTTCCCATGCCTCATCTCATTTGATCCTCACAGAAGTCCTGGAGTAGGTAGATAGGAGACTCGATAGAATCCTATTTTCTTTTCATCAGCCAGAAAATGGAGATTTAGAAAGCTTAGAAACTTGACCTGACTGAAAAGAAGTAAGAAATGGTGGACCTTGAAAATGACTTCAGGTTTTCTCACTGTGCAGAATATAGTCAAACACTGCTGCGGTTAAATAATTTACCCTTTGTTCTCCCTGGGTGATCTACAATAATAATCTGCTTCATGTTGATATTTACTGCTGTGTTGTTGACAATTGCCTGAAAGGGAAGTTGGGAAGTTGCTTCACAGGGCTGGAAAAAGTTTAGCTAAATCAGAAAGCAGGTCTAATTAAGCAAGTTTATTCTATACTAGAGGCCCGGTGCACAAATTTACACATGGGTGGGGTCCAGCCAGCCGGTCCCAATGGGGACCCATTGGGCTGGGGCAGCGGGGGGGGGTAGGGGGGAAGGGCCACGGGCAGTTGGCCTGCAGGCCCCGCCCCCAATTGGTGTGTTGGGGGCCAATCGGGGGCTGGGGCTGATGGGGACCTGGAGAAGGCTGGTTGGCTGCCACAGTGCATGTTATAGCCACCGGTCATTCTGGTTGTTCCACTGTTCTGGTTGCTGGGCTTTTATATAAATAAATATATAAAAGGCTAAGTTGACTCATGCATGTGTGATACATATAAAGCTTTTGCTGGTGCCAATCGCATGCATGTGTTTTGACCTGTCATTGTTGATTGTGAATTTGGTTGACACTTCTATTATAGAGAAAGGGTGAATAGTGATATTAAAATATTCCTTCTAATTAATTTCCTTCCAATATGCATGAATCCATGCACCGGGACACTAGTACTACAATAAGGATGAACTATCTGTGACAACACAAAACAATATGGATGTTTTCACAATGTTGACTGAAAGAAGCCCAAACAGAAGAGTTTATATAGTGTAATTCCATTCATAAAATGTTCAAAAGCAGGGAAAACAAACCTAAGCTCTTGGAAGTCAAGACAAACTTGCATTTTCTCCCTCCTTGACCAGGGAAGACAGGACCAAAACATGCCCACTTGTAGTACCACTGGTAACTGTCAACTGCATTTGCTCAAGACATTTTTAAAAATATATATTTTATTGATTTTTTTACAGAGAGGAACGGAGAGGGATAGACAGTTAGAAACATCAATGAGAGAGAAACATCTACCAGCTGCCTCCTGCACACCCTCTACTAGGGATGTGCCTGCAACCAAGGTACATGCCCCTGACCGGAATCGAACCCGGGACCCTTCAGTCCACAGACTGACACTCTATCCACCGAGCCAAACCGGTTAGGGCAACATTTTGTATTTTATAACAAAGAGCTAAAGAAATTTATGTGGTTTTTATCTTTTTCTGATAAAAAAGATTTACCTAATAATTTTCTAAGAAACAATAAAATATAGAAAGAAAACAGTTATATGAACAATGAAATGTTTTCATTTTTTAGTTCATTTCAGATCAGGGCAAAAATACTGTCTGGAACCCATGGATGAGAGCTTTTTGTCAAGTACAACCCAAAGATGGCAGAAGAATATTTTTGTTATGGTTTTCTTCTTCTAAAGTGACCACCTTTCACTAGAGAATGTACTCACGTCATCAAATTAATGTGATTCTTAAACAGGACATAAATCTTCCCTTTGGATGAGAGCACTAATCAGATTCAGCTAGTTTTTCATTCTCTTTCTAAACACTTGCCACTATGTGAAAAGAAAAATTCCTAAAATCCAAGGCTATTTTACAGAGCTAAATCTCTCCTCCTAGCCTATCTATTTTGTTATCCTATATAAACAATTTCTGCCACTACATTCCTTTATCCATAGCAACTTCTAGTGGTTAATTAACAAATCAAAGACAAGTTAATTGCCAAAAAAGATCAAGCAACAAGCATTAGAAGAATAATATTTACCGGCACCATGCTAAAAATTTATGTGTCAGAGAAAAGTTTGGTCTAGTTAGCTTTCCTTCTAATCTAAGATTTTAAATTTGTATGACTATTTTTGAAAATAAGTCCATCACATAATTATTCTTAAGCCAACTATGTTTTGGGGACAGACTTGGACAGATAGAGTCAGAAAAAAAGGTACTATTATAGGACATATTACTGCTATTGAATTTTAATTTTCAATTTTTAAAAAACATTTTCTACATGTGAAATTTTGAGAATTACATAAAATAATGTAATAGAATTTATATTGTAAACTGTTCCTCCTTTTCCTCCTTTTTCTCCTCCCTCTCCTCATATGTTTTATAATAAAGATGAAGCAAAGGCAAATTCACTGAAGAGAGGGGCATCTGATCTGACCAAGAATACAGTAATGATGTCAATATCCATATGGTTCCATCAACTTGATGCAATTCTGAGTTAGGCTGTATCTACCTACGACTCACATGTACTTCAACTTTTATGTAAATAAATTGTCTAGGCTCTAGAACAGACTGCCAGGCTTCAAACTTGGGCAAGTTTCTTAAACTCTCTGTGTCTAGTTTCCTCATCTATCAAATTAAGGCAATGTTAGATCCACCTTGTGGGGGCATTTGAGGGATGAAATGAAATAATGCATGTACAACTCTTGGAACACTGCCTGGCATATGTATGGTAAGTATCAATACAAATTAGATCTTATTATCCTTACTCAACTTTCTGGCCAAATGTAGCCTCTGATTTCTGAACTTCAACTATTCCTTTCTTATTTTGTGGTAACATATCAATCCTCTTGACTTAACTGAAAGAAGTAAATGAGAGAAGGTGTGGGCACTAAAAACAAGATATCACATCTGAAAATCTTTAAAAAATGCCACGCAATAGTAGGTATCAATGTGGTATTTAGAAAATTTCATGCCATTGTATTGATTTGTTGTTGGCACTCATTTCCCTAAGACTTAAGCTCTGGTGCAGCATTTTCAAGTGGGTTTGCGAGGTTCATTCAACAGCCACTGATAAGCTACTGCTTAGGTAGTAAGAAAGAATGGTTAAGAGGCCATATCTCCTATGGTCCCAACTCATACTATAAAATCTCCAGCTCAAAACTGCAGATTTGAACATAACTTTCTAAGAACACAGAGAATAACGTAAGGTCATCTAGGGCTTTTTGCTTTAGTAAATATTGCTTTATATTTTCATGGCCTCAATACCAGTTGTTCTTTTGATTCTAGATCTGATTGCTAATCCTCCTTTACACTGATCAGGCTATTTCATATTTAAACAATTTACTTGTTAGTCCTTCTACAAGACATTTGCTAAGCACCCATTTGGCAGCTTTGTTAAAATGCTGGGGGAGGGAAAGATGTTGAAACTATTGGAAAAATGAGATTTGGAGATTTTACTGAAAATTTCATGATCCCTATTAGTATAAGAGGCAAGAAATCTACAGCACACATTCCGTGTCTGGCCTGTGGAATACTATTGGAATCCTCTCTGCCCTATGCTTAAGTGTACCTTGAATGACTTCTTCTATCCACCCCATAGCCCTCACATAAAATGTTCCTTTTAACATCCCTTTCTGAGAAGACAGAAAGCAGTAAGTATTCTTCTGGTTGGAAAACAAGACTATCACTAGAAGAATAAGTTTCTATTTAAATTTTCTTTAAACATAACTATAATTTTAAACAATAACATTAAAAAAACAAACAAAATGTCCTAGTGTTCCCTTGGGGAGTTGTCAGAGTTCACCAACCTGCTGTCTTAGCTCCTTATTCTTTGATCATTTTCACCAATTTTTTTAGGTTCTATATTTAAGCCCACAACATAAAATAAATTCACTCACATTATTTTCTTAAATCTAACAGGAGCAAATCATTTCCCCTTCTTTCTCCTTTAAAACAGATATAAGAGATGTGGCTCTAAAATAATAATTGGCATTCATTCTAGGGGTTACAGGAAAATTAGCCTCCTTATTATGTAATTCTCTCCTCATCAAATCAAACTTGGCTTAAATATATTAATCATTTGGCTTTTCCTAAAATTTTACTTTATCCACAAAAGAAAAATATTTGTCACCACTGCAAAACTGCTTTCAAGTCAATTTTAAGCATCGTGTAATGGTCCAATGTTGTGAATACTTCTCAGGGATCAACACCCATCAAATAAATATGATTCACCATTAGTTTAACAAATCAGACTCTTCAATTGAATGTCAAATCTTACAGACTTGGCTTTCCTTTATCCTGAATGCTACAAAGGAGTGAAAATGATGCCAAAGGAAAAAATATTCCAGCTTAAAGCTAAGTATACCACCAGTATCTTACATTAATATCCATTTAATTTTCAAAGAAAAATATGACTTTATACTAGACACATTGGAGGATTTTATAGTATATAAAATATTGTTCTCAAATAATCTTGTAAAGGAGAAATGGAATAAAGAAATGTTGGCTAGCCCTAGCCAGTTTGGCTCAGTGGCTAGAGCATCAGCCTGCGGACTGAAGGGTCCCAGGTTTGATTCCGGTCAAGGGCACATGCCGGGGTTGTGGGCTCGATCCCCAGTGGGAGACATGCAGGACACAGCCAATCAATGATTCTCTCTCATCATTGATGCTTCTATCTCTTGTTCCCTCTCCCTTCCTCTCTGAGATCAATAAAAAATATTAAAAAAAAGAAATGTTGGCTAATGTTCCATTAGTTCAGTTGCTGCTATAACAGAATTACATCCAAAGCTTCTCAAAGGTCAAGATAAGGTTAGGTTACTGCCAGATTTTAAGAATTGTGTATTTTAATAAAGAAATGAAGAAATGCAAAAATATGATTGCAAAACTGTGGATATTATAAATGTTGTCATTAAATAATTTAACATTTTTAACTCCAAGGATGCTATGCAATGAAACTATGCCATTCAGAAGATAATTGTAGAATTTAATTGTGTGGGTGTGCACGTGTGTGTGTGTGTGTATACACATACATATATATATATTGACTCATGGTGCATTTGAGGTAGTGTAGTCTATTAAAAGCTTAAAGCAATACGATAAACTTTTTTTCCCATTATAGTCAGTATTATTGTCAGTGTAGTGCTGTGGTAAACGCATAATCTCTTTTGAGTACTGAGAGCCCCCTGAAAATATAAGGCCACAGTGAAGTGAACTACTGCCCTCCTAACCCCCTAATCTTCCACTGTGATAGGCCCTCAGCATACCCACCAGTTGATTTTGTGACTAAAGGGTACTAAGAGGTGCGTGCAGCCAGATGCTTCATCAAAGATGCATTAATGGCACTCTTGCTACCTGTAAGGGAAACTCTGGCCTTAGGAAACTTACAGTTCAAATGGAGCGACAAAACAGGATCCATAGAACAGCGAAGACATATAAATAATTATCACATAGACAATATTCAAACTAAAAGTAAATGAATGAAGGACAAAGACTCACAAGCTGCAAAGAAGATTGGTCCATGATGGTTAACTATTATCCTCACCTCTTAACTTGTTATGGAAGAGGCTTGTTAAAACTACAAACACTGGGCATTTACATGGAAAACTCATCCTAAGACATCCAGGGCTTGCATTTTGAAAAGGATCAAAAAATGACCAAAGGAAAATAGCTTTGCCAGACCAAAAGGCAAGTTCTAAAATTCTTTAGCACAACATGCCATTGCTTTCACTTTGCCCAGCAGTGAGTTATTCATGATATTTAGGAAAATCAGACCTTCTTTGAGAAGAGTCAGAGCCACTATCGGTTGGAAATACACATAGTGAAGTTTATAAATCTTTCATGAGCATACAACATGGCACATACTAAGCATGAAATGCAAATAATAAGTATGACCTGTGCATTCAGTAGAATGCAAAGCATATAACAGGCATGTAATTTCTAATGATAAACCATATTTATAACTATAACAAATGAACATACAAATAAACAGTATTCATTTTGCTTTGAAATAGAAATAAATGAAGGTACTACTTACATTTTTAGCTGCCAACTTTTATCTATCCCTTGTCAAAGTTTGCTTATGCATGGTTACTAGTGAGGTGTATAATTTGAAATCCCAAGGGCACTATCTTCCATACGATCTAAAGCAATTAAGTAATTCTCATGAATTGTTATCTAAATTTTGAATGTTTTCTATAGAAATAAGTCAGAACACATTTTAATCCAAATTTCATATACTTGTCTCTGAAGGCCTGGTGGTTTCCAGATATGTTGCATTTGGTCTAAATAAGAAAGACCCTATTCTCAAGATTTTGCAAACAATTTCACCTCGGTTTGCTCTTGCTGAAATAGCTTTCAGTGCTAGAGACTAACCAACTAGAAACACAAAGTGTGTGAGGAATCAATATTTTCCTGCTAAATATCTAGAATACTAATTAAAGCAAACAAAGGAATAAAAGAATTTCTCAGTGTCTTCTTATTGTTCTAGTCACTTGGTTAAAATAAGCTAACTTGGATGGAAAACAAAGGTGTTATTGAAGTCATGAGGTCAAGATTTTTCATATGATTTCTATAGAAATAAAATAAATTAACAAAATATTTACTTTGAATTCATGGTGTCTAATCCTGGGCAATATTAAAACTCTAAATTATCACCTAGACCAGAGAGATAATTTCCACAAGCAACCACCACAACATATACTTTGTTTGTTGTGGTGGCTGCTTGTGTGTTTAATCAAACAAGAACTACCCTGACATTCAAAGGGTTAACTGAAGGTTAGCATGACCAATTTTGGCTGTATTAAGTTGATTAGGCATGGTCAGTGCACTTGTTTTCCAGATGACAGTGATAGGAATGCTTTTTTAAGCTCACCATTTAACTCTTGAAAATAGCTTTTAATCAACTTCCTTCTATTTCTCCAGGTTTCTAATAGATAGGCACATACCCCTATCTATTTTAAGGTTGATGTCTTCTTAGCTCACATTTCTTATACTGCCAATTTAATGCACTTTAGGAATAAAAAAAAAAAATTCAACACAGGGCTAAAGCTTATTTTCAGGGAGCCTACAGCTACAGAGGAGGATGAAAAAATCCTCCCCAGCTATGAAAAGTAAAGAGCCAATACCTGTAGGACTTTGAGAAACGTAATCTTGATCTAGGTCTTGGAGATGGTCCTAGCACTGTGGCTCCCTGAAGGTCCCAAACAGAAGCCATTTGCAAAGAAGATGCCAGGATCACTGGAAACAGTGGGAAGTCAGAGTTGGGGCAGGGCCCTGGGGCTGGAGGGCCCCACACTGAGCCGGAGGCCCTTGCGGCTGAGCGAGGGCATTTCCTCTGTGTGGTGGCAGGTTGGCTGAAGGAGGGCTGGAGGGGGGATGGCCAGACTTCCTGCTGCCTGACCCCTTTGCGACAGAGCTTGCTTCACTCAGACCTTATCTCATTAATACCGCTAGTAACATTCCCTTGCAAATTTGTTTTTAAATTTAGCCCTGATTAAACAGCGCAGTCACATGCCACTCCTGAAAAGCACAATGCGCGCATTGTGAAAGGTATGATTCAAATGGGTGAACCTTTCACATTAAGTGTGAAGATTAAAAAAAGCAAACTTTGCTTAAAAAAATAAAAAGTATGTGCCTATGACTGTGAAATTTGACAAAGTCTACTAAATTGAATAGATATCATTTTATTTCGACTTCTCTTAATCACAGGATGAACATCATATGAACACAAATTCCACGAGGATGTAATCATCTGCAAATGCCAGCACTTTCCTGCAAGTTAGTGGGAGAAAACAACAGGCAGATCACTTTCACAGCTTGTGGCAGCTTTTCCCTCAAGGAGATACTGTCACCTTGGAGAGTGAATCATCATGCGTGACTTTGACAACAACGATCAATTTTTTTGTCCACTTCGCATTCCCTAGAAACATTTCTTCACTCTCTGATAAACCCCTAAAACAGCTTCCTTTCCAATTAAATAAATGATGAAAACCAAATAGGACCTCTCATATGTTTTATGAATCAAGTACATTTTAGGGAGGCATATATTTCAAGATATTGTGCTCAAGGAGTCAGAGAACCCCAATGCCGTCATCAGTCCTCACCGCTGAGTGGTATTTAATGTTAACAATGTGGCATGATTCCATCAGTCCCTGTCCAAACACTGCCCCGCCAGTGACCTCAACTGTATACCAAGGCAGAACTCCACTTCTCTGGGATAAGATTAGAGAGGCTTGGAGGGCCCAAGAGTGAATTTAACCCATTCTGAACTGGACAAAATTGATCAAGTGTTGAGCTTAGTAATCATCGCTATAACTGCCACATTTTGTCTCCTACAACACAGAATATTTACCCAAGGGGTCCCAACTGTTCATTTAGTTTCATAAAAGCTCACACCAATACACAACATTCCTTTTCACCACAGCATCCAGAGCACCAGGGGTTCTTGAGAACAGGTCAGGTTCCATATCCGCGTTGGGACCGAGTAATAGAAAACATTTTTACAGTTTCACCTCTTTGTTATCTGGCAGATGGGCTGAAAGAGTGGGTGAGTGATTGCTGACTGAACAGCAGCAACCCTGGGGAGCCAAGAGTTCAAAAATAAACACACTCTCTCTGAATCAACTGGCAATGTTTTAATGCTTCACAAACTGTACCTTTTTGTTTTTGTATGTGAATCCACTGGGACAAAATTGATGGCAAGCTTCCTGGTGATCTCTGAGAAGGATTTGAGAGGTTGCCTATCCCTATAGCAGCCTGTCCTTTTGGGTGTATGATATTCCACTATTATCATTTTGTTCCTTTATACTGTTTAATTCCTATGTCAGGACAGCTCTTAGGAAATGCAGACATTCCTGGCTGAGCTGACACAGAGCTGAAGAACTTGGTGTTTAGTTGAATAGCTTCATCCAAGACAGAGTCAGACAGTGAAAGAGAACTTGGAGTCTGGGTGAGCAGGGAGATGTCCCTGAAAGCTGGAGAAATGGGGTGGATTGGTGTGAGGGAGGGAGGGAGGAACAAAGATAAGCCAGAGAGCAGGAGGGAAGGTACTGGCGAAGACTTACTTCTTTCACCTTCCATGCAATACAAAACCCTCATTCTATCCAGTGGCATTTCAGATTTTGTAGGTGAAATAGCATCACTGGTTTATGAAAATGCAAGCTGCAGTCCATATATACAGCGTTGGAAGCAGAAAAATATAACTTGTATTGTCCTCATTGTACTGGTCAGGGCAGGATGGACCCTATCTTCCCATGCAGGCTGAGGCCAGCAATAGACATTTTGATGAATGATTGTCTTTTTCTCCATACCAACTTATATTTTTATAAGAATGTCCGGTGAATTTTATCTAATTGATAAAATGTAAGGGAGTAATAATCAAATAGAATGAGGATACTATAGAATGCCTATCTTTTTCTAAAAGAAATGTGCACTGAAGAAGATGTGGAATTGTCTCTTACATTATTGCTAAAACATTTCTTGCCCCCACCCCTTGCTTCTTGAAAGCAGCCATCCAGAATAGTCAAGATAAAAACAGTGACACTATAAATGTGAAATTATAACCAGGAAAGTGGAAACTTTGGTCCTTTTTCCTAATGTGAAATTAGATAAAGACACAAGAAATATTTGCCAATGGTAATGTTATTTTTCCCTTAAATAATTCCTTACCTCCTCCTTCCCATTTCTTCCGTCCAGTTACGCATAATCCTCCTCAGGTTACGAGACCTCAGCAAGGTCACAGAAATAAGCTACTTATTTCTGAGATTAATCACAAGCAAAGTGAAGCCTTGATTTCAAGTATAAATATTAATACAGGCACGGGCAGAAGTAGGTTAATAATAATAAATAATATAATAATTAATACATAAATAATGATATAAGAATAAATTCTATGTCCCATACTCACAACTGTAAACTTACTTTTTCCCACCTCCATATTGTTCTGAGGGACAGGCTAGTACTTCACAGACTTGAGAATTTAGACAATTGGAAAAAATAAAAGCAAATTAAGACCTTTGCTAGGATCAACCTTTGCTGTCATCTATATTTCAAACATCTGTTTATAATCTCCACTTCACATATACTAAAGGGTAGAAAAAAAAAGTAGAGATCTTTTGAATATTTTAATTTATAATATATTAAGCACTTATTTTCCAGAAGAATTTTTAGTAAAAGCATGACTGAATGACAATGAGAGAAGTTCCATCCCTGAGGCAAACTTTTCTTTTATATGCTGGAAACTTAATTTATATCCTAGGAAAACCAGATCCTGGAATTTGAACTTTGCTTCCACCCAATTGTTATCCACATAATTCTTCACTTCTCCAGAATCTCAACAAAATGCCCATTTCTGCCAATAACTTAGATATTATGTTCTTCAAAGCTCTAAATAAGGTGTCTTCTTTGCTTCTTGAATATTTCCGAGATTTTGGTCCCAAGATTCCAGATGTTACAAACAGCAAATTTGGGGTTTGGTGTCTGACATAGAAACTCAGAATTTCCTTATTATAAATAGCTACTATAACTGACATTGAACATCCCCAATTTAGAAGTGGGAAAGTTTAAACATAATTCACATAGGCATTTACTTACAAGCCAAGTGACTATTTGACAGGTGGAGGAGGAAGGTTTGAGCTAAATTTCAGAGAAATGAACAGTTACATTGGTGGAGTTGCATTATGTTGAAATACATTGCCTCAGGAAACCCGAACAGGCAGAGAGATACGGGTCCAGGATAATGCTGTATTTTGAAATAGTTGATAGTCACAGACTCAAAGGCAGCAAAAATTATGGTGGGAGCAAACAACCTCACTTCATTTTTATTTATTAGCTACATCTGATAAGAGTTTAATTACAATGATTCAATTTTCAGGGTAATATGTTACAAAAGAGTGTGTCAAAAGAAAATTTTACAACTAGATGCATGTACTTCTGAAAGCCAGTATTCATTCCATATAAGTAATTGTGGTTTAAGCAAGGCTTTTTATTATATTAATGTATTATCATAATCAACTAAAATTATTATTCCAAATGGAAATGCTGCAAAATAATGGTAGCATTTTCTTGGAATTGCTTTCAAACAGCCATTCTCAATGTTACATGTATCTGCTTGATTAAGAGGGGTCAATTATTTCATGTTCTGAAATAGAAGACAATTATTACTTAATGGTACCCTGTAGCCTTAAGAACATTAGAAAAGCATTCTCTGTGTAAGCTGCTACAAATATATTCTTTATTCGTATATGTCCCAAGATACAAACAGAAATAAAATGTAATTGAAGAGCTTAAAACTATTAAGTCATAGGATAAAACAAATGAGAAGAGGCATGATTAAACATAAGAACAAAAGAAAATAAAACCTGATTTTCAATCCAAATGCTTTACATGCACTTAAAGTGTCCACCTAATTTAGAGTATGTTTTAAAATGTTTTAGCAGTTTTGAAGATAGTCAAGTCAATCCTTTTCTATCCAATAAGGCACCAAATTTCTTCTAAATACTTGGATAAACAGTATTAAAGGAGAGAATTCAAGGAGGTAGAAATGAGAGGGAAAGGGAAATATAATTTATGTTCATTAAGCATCTACTAAGTAATTGACAGAGTCCTAGGAGGTTTTTCTAAGTATTCAACAAGAAATATTTCTAGAGTCAAATTATTTAAAAAATTGAAATTAATAGGGGCTAATTACTTAAAATAACAAAATGAAACATGATGTTTTTAAACGTGTATAAAAGTGTTCTGGGGTTAGTAATTGACTATTTTCTGCATATGAAGATTTTAACAATCAGAAAAATTATTTCTTTTCAATATTGTACTCATTAATGCAGACTGAAAAGAATCCACACCCTTAATTATTGTCTAGTAAGTGAAAGGCTGAATGCAGAATTCCATCTGAAAGCCACTTTCTCTAGGAAGCCTTCCCTGCTTTCCCATACCAGGGGATGTCTCCACAGCACTCTGCACTTCCTCTTTGTCCCTGGCAGCACATTTGTAACTACCTTTTCAATATCTGGCTTCCCTGATAGACCTAAATATCATTAGGACATAGATCATGTCTGCTTTCTCACTGAATCCCCAGTCCTAGTAAATGAAAAAATAAGTCACAATAATGGGTGTTTAATGAATGAGCAAATCAATAATCTCCTGGCTACTTGAAAATAAGATGCATCACCTACATGATATATTTTATGTTCCTCAATAGGAGCAAAAAATGTCACTATGGGTAGTTTAGATAGGACTTATTTATTTTCTGTTTCCTTAGATGCTCTCTCTGACAAAGCATGATTGTAGCAATAAACTAACACACAAACAAATAAAACCAGGAAAAAGCACCACTGTCATTGTTATGACCAAGTGAATTGCAGAGCTGTCCCAGAATATTTTTTTTTAATGCAACACCATTAGGCAAATATTCAGGGCAGAGGGGATCAGAGCAATGGTTACGCCATGAATTTGCCATGTGACCTTGAGCACTGTTGCCTGACCTTGTTACATTTCACTCTTATCCAAAAGAGAACCACTGCACAGAGTTTTCGAGAGGAATGAACAGGGTAATTTATATGAAACCACTGAAATGCCACACAAAATTTTAGGCACTGCTACTGATAATGTTTGTAAGTTTTTGGGGAACTAGGAAAACTACTTTTATATTGTTAGAAACATTTCCAGTTTTAAAAATTGTCCTCTAAGATGGGTTACCTCATGAACATGGGAAGCAGGCTTACCATTTCACTGGTTCCAAAAGGGTATCCACCTCTAGTTTTGATGAATACTATTTTTCTCTATTTGGAATCTTTTTATTTTAAGTGTATAAGAACAGAATAGCACGCTGCTATGTTTTAAAGGTTAATCCTATAACAAAATCTTAATGCTTTATTCGCAGCATGAAAACCTTCTCTTGGTTCTCTTTGCTAGAACTAAAAAAGAAAAATAAGTGACAAGGAATTCTACTAAAATTAGCCGATGGAATTTTTCTCATCACTCAAAATCCTGGGTTTCACGTGCATAGAGAAGCATTTCTATTCATTTTAAAAAAAACCTTGGGATTATGAAGACAAGTTGCTTTAAGTAGAAAGGCATATGCTACACTGGCTCCAACTCATGCGGCTCTCATTGTTGACCACACACCAAATAAGGACAGGAATGGCCCCTTTCAGCTTTTTAGAACTATGTTAACAAACAAGCAAAAGCAGTGATGAAATTACGAGACAGAAAAACATACGAATTCTCTCCCTTGGGAGAAAAAGACCCAAAATGCCAAGAATCTCTAAATAACAACAATCTCAGGCACTCGGCTTTGGCACTGTGCATTTTTTCCATGACAGTGTTCAATATCTCGCTAAATCTGGATGGCCGTTTATTGGAGCCAACATTCATAAACTTTCCCACTTCTGGGCACTTATCTCTGACCTGTAACCCGCAGGTCCCCCTTCTCCCTCCCATCCTACCTATGCATTGACTGAGTTTGTGAAGCAAGCATCACTCTAAGCTCAGGGTATTTTTCTAATTCCTTGTTTTCACTATAATGGCATCAATGCCTTATTTAATATTCATTCTGTGATAAGGGCTTACCATATGTTGTGTTAGCCTCACAATAATAAATCTATGAGCTTGGTCTTACTTTTATTCTGTTTTACAAGTCAGGCATGGAGGCTTAGCAACTCGCCCCTAGGATCATATAACCAATGAGAGGCAGATCTGAGATGGAAATTAAGGTATTAGATTATAAAACAAATCCTCTTAATCAATACATGTCTAGAATATAAATGAATGAATTAATAAATGAGGACAGAGCTCTTTGGAGTTAAGTCATAAAGAAAGTTTTGGATTTTCACAGAAGGAATGGGATAAAGGTACAGTAGCTATATAATCTTAATTAATTTTCACCGATTCTCAGGTAGATATTATTATTGCGACTTTACAGATAAAAACATCTGAGGCTTGGAGAGGTGAAATAACTTGGCTGGCACTTCAAAACTACTAAATGGCGGAGATGTGAGTCCAAGTCATTTTGCATGTCTCAAATCTTGTCTCCACGGTAGCAAGCTTACAAAGCTCTTTAAATTCCTATTCCAGGGACAAGCTTGTTCTCCTGTTCGGGGTTGTCCTGAAGCTGTCCTGGGGGCTGAAAGGCTCCACTGTGATAATCAGAGAGTAGGCCTGGCACAGTCTAGTAAGGCTTGAGGAAAAGTGATAGTCAGTTTTTGTATATCCTGTGTTTTGCTCTGCATTTTCCTTCTGTATATTTTACATAGAAGTGAAATATAAACACTTTTCTATCCACCCAACCAATGGCAGCAATTACCAGGAGCTGAAATAGAAATCTGATATTTGAGTAACAGTGAAAGGAAACAGAGTTTATTTCAGTTATTTGTTTTTGTTTTCTAACAGGATGAATACACCTTAAGGCAGCATTTTCTAGTGATCACTCAAGACCACCTAAGAAATTTATAACAGACACAATTAGAGCAGTAGTATAAGGCAGCAGCGCAGGTTCTGTCTTGCTTTCACTGCCAACACAAGCTTGACTTCTCTTGGTTCAGAGGAGTTAGGTGACTTTCCCAAGTTTGGTAAATGATAAATAATGAGGTCTTCATTAAAATGCTGGCTTACCCCTTAACTTTTCAGTATGAGACATTTCTAAATTAGGGACTTCCTCTATTAAACTTATCGCCTTTAAAATGTAGAAGTAAATTCAAGAAAGCATGGTTGTTTTTTTTTCATTGGTCAGATGATATCAAGTAAAATAATTGATTTACAGCAAATTTGGATATAAATTACATCTATTTTAGTCTGATATAAAAGTTATGGATGACTCAAAGAACTGAAGTTACATTTGAAAATGAAATATATTGTAATCAAAGAAACAAAACCATAACTGTGGATTTTTAAGCACTATTGAACATTAGATAATGTAATGTTTGGGGCAGGAAGCAGCTTTCTAGATATTCTAAAAGTGACCCTAACCAAATCACAAGATTCTAAAAGATATGGTCTAGTAAATTAGTTTCCACATGAAATTTTATTAAACTGCAAATCCATCCTTCCTTGTTCCTCCCTCTCGCCCTTCCTTTTCCTTTTTGACCTCCCATCCATTCATAAATATATATCAGGTACCCACTATGTGTTAGGTATTATGCTAGATGCATGCTGATGATCAATGGTGAACACAATGTCCAATGGAGCTTAGAGCTGAATGAAGTGAAAACTGAAACTCAAGGTTACTAAGAATTGGACTGGGCTTATATTTTTAAAACATATCAGGGCAGAAGGAAGAGAAAGGATATACAATACTTACAGAAATGAAAAATTTCTTCAGTCCATTTATGAGAAAAAGTATATAATTAAGGAGAAGATGATTTTTTAGATGACCAACATTCGAAACAAGTCAAATGAGATATTTGGCATAAAACACCTCTCCTCTGCCAGTCTGTTCTTAACATGTTAAACTGGGAGGGGCTTAGGAGAGATGCATTTATAAAGAAATTCTTATTTCACGCCTGGTGCTGAGCGTGGGTCTAAGTCAGGGCTGAGGATACAAAAAAAGGCGGGGGGGAGGTTTGGGGAGAGGACCTGGCCCCTCCTTACAGAGGCTTGCAACTGGGAAAATAATCTCACATCATAAAAACATCTTTGCAACCTATCCTAGTCAGTGTTTTCTCAATAAAATGTATCAATAGTGCTCACAACATTGAAACTGAAAACATGTTAATTGGCATATTTTTTTACAAATAAAAAATATGCATGCCCCCAAAATAGGGCAGGCAGCTGGGCAATAGTGCAGAATGAGCTGAATTAGAGATGCCTAAAGAACAAACTTCATGGGACATATATCACTCGTTTCAGAAAAAAAAATGGAGAAGATGGTTCTTGCTGTATTAAAATAGTATTATGAAAAATTTGAAAAATACATAAAAGTTGAAGGGATTTTATAGTGATCAGCTGTGTATCTGCACTTAGATTTTCCCAGCGTATCAGCAACACTTAAGAGACTGTTTCTTAACAGGTGAGTAGTCTATGGGACTTGAGCAATGAGAACTGTACTGTTATAAGATTCATCTGAATAATATTTATGGGCTGTATATTATGTTGAACCTAAATTATAAGCCTCTATGTTTTATTTTTGAGTATATTTTAAAGAGTGGACTTTGCAGTGGGAAAAACAACATTGTTTTTTTTTCTGTGTAAAGAACATAATAAATTTGAACTTTTAAATCTTACCAACAAAAATAAGTTAATGATAAAAAGTAAATGTTAAAGGTATGCTGAAAGGTTACAAATTATCAAAATCAATATCCATTTCAGTGATAAAACTGTCAACCATGAGGTTTTATTCCATTTTAGTCATAGGTAATGTATTCTGAATTATGTCATATGGGGTAATTCTTAGTAAATAATGAGTTCAGTCAGGTGGTTAGGAATGGGATGACTAGGATTATTCCATTGTGACTGATATTTTACAAAATATTCTATAAAATCTTCAAGTCAGAAGATACTTCAACAAATGAGAAGTTTTTAGTTTTTGTGTGGATTTTATCGTTTGTTTCCTTTGCTTATATTTTCAAGTGAATATTATATAAAGTTATGCCTAGTTTGTTATAGACAAGAAAGAGATTCTACTTTTATAATAAATGAAAAACCATCCCACTATCAATGAATCTGTTTTTCATCTACTATTTCTGACATGCCTATGAAAAGCCAGCTTACTACCTACCTTCTCAGCAATTTGAGATGCACTCAAAGTCAAATGACATCACAAGAGCAGTAGAGGAAAGCTAATAAAACTGTAGTCTTCATAAAACTAAAGAACACATACAAATAATTACTGAACACTCAGTTCGTGTTTGGAATTGGATATTTGAAAAGGAATAATCAAGGAGGAGCAGGTACTACAGAGTCACCCTTGGGATCCAACTAGCGAGGACCTTTGGGTACTAGAAGGACCATAGTGCGTGTCAGATTCAGACAATCCACTCTTCTGGCATGTTTGCAACTATAGCACCACCTGATTACGGCAGTTCAGTGACAATAGCAAATTTAGCTAAACAAAGCATCGCAGCACTTTCAAGAAGATGCCAGTGCTAATACTTTAAGAAGTACATATAAAGTACACACACGATAGAATATTATTCAGTCATGAGAGAGATGAAGAAAATCCTGCCATTACAACATGGGTAGGCCTTGAGGACATTATGCTAAGTGAGATAAACCAGACAGAGAAAGACAAATACTGTATGATATCACTTATATGTGGAATGTCAAAAAGTGAAACTCATAAAAACAGAGAGAGAAATGGGGTTACCAGGTGCCGTGGTGGGGGAATAAGAGATGTGTTAACTTTATAAGTTCCAACTACGAGGTAAATAGGTCCCAGAGATCTAATGCACAGCATAGTGATTATAGACAACAATACTAAATTATGAAAGTCAAACTTGTTAAGAGCCTGAATCTTTATTATTTTACTCACAAAAATAAATGATAATTATGTGACATGATACAAGTTTTAGCTAATGTTATAATGGCAATCATGTTGCAATATATAAATATATCAAATTAACATGCTGGTTACCTTAAACTTACAGTGTTATGTATCAACTACATTTTAATAAATAGTGCATTATAAAATTGCTAATACTAAGTTGAAAATAATTACTTCTGAAAACCATTTATCAATTAATCTCAATTAATTAAAATATTGACAGTGTTATCTCTGGGTAGTAGGATCATAGGTGTTTCTAAACTTTTTTTTCTCTAATATTCAAATTTTCCAGAACAAATGAGGGTTGCTCTTAAAAAATGTTTTTATTAAATTTAGAGAGAGAGGAAGGGAGAAGGAAAGATAGAAATATTGATGTGAGGGCTGAGAGCAAAACATCTGTCTGCTGCCTCCTGCACACTCCCACTGGGGATCCAGCCCACAACCTGGGCATGTCGAATTGGTGACCCCTTGGTGCATGGGTCGATGCTCAACATTGAGCTAACCTGTGGGGTAGGAGATTGCTTTTTTAATCAGATGAAACTAAATATAGGTTATTAAAAACTCAGGTAGTCAGATTTATTTTATTTTTTATCACCAGGAGCTTTAAGTTTTTAGTTTGATTAGATTTTAACCAAAGGTCAGGAATAATATCTTGACCTTATATGAACCTACACATTGCCTCATAGTTTATGCGTTGCTGAGATGTTAAAGGGCCAGAGAGAGAAGAGTTGGGGAGACAGAGAAACATACACTGGGTTGAAAGCGCTGTGACATTGAACTGAGGAAGACAGAGCAGGTAAGAAGAGCCAGGGCCGGAAGAGAGCAAACAGAGAAAGAAGCTGAGCTTTTTATAGATTGAGAGATGACTTCAAGCCAGTCTGCAAGGAAATACTCATCTCTGAAAAGAGCTAGATGTTTGCACAGCGCCCCCTTGTGAAGAAAGCCAAGAGCTTCAACTAGCCATAAGGGGCATTTAGCCTTCATCAGCTGATGACTGCCTTCCAATAGGATGTGTATGTGGGTGTGCGCGACATGCAGACTTGGTATCCCACTTCTCTGCAATTAAATGTGTACAGAAATATTCCATGTGGTTGTGCTTCTTAATGGCAATGCTTTAAAAATAACTTCCCAAAATAAGAAAACAGTTTCTATGTTCGTCCCCACTACGGAAACTTGCTCTCTTGGTCTGATGAACACAGTTTCTCCATTTGACACAAAAACTTAAAAATTGGAGAATATATTAAAAATATTTTTTTCATTTCATCTTAAAATGATGGCATCATTTATCTATACCTCGGAGATAGTGTGGGTCTGGTTTCAGACCACCACAATAAAGCGAGTATCACAATCAAAGTCAGTCATAATCTTTTTGCAGGTGGAGGGTCTTGCTTTCAATTTGTAAAATACACAACATTTTAAAGCACAAAAAAGTGAAGTGCAATAAGAGGAGGTATGCCTGTAAATGTTAGTATGCTTACTAGTATGAGTGCCATTTGGAAATGCTTTAGTCACCTGAAACTTCACATGAGAGTCATGGATAAAAATATTACCATTTTAGTAATGTGAGAACTGGGAGCATTTTTATGTGCTTGAATTTGGTCTTTAATTAGAATAAAATTATTATTCATGTACATGATTCTACTGATTTACAATTATATGGATAACTGCTCAGCAGGAAAAATCAAATTCTCTATGCTTCCTGCAAAGGGGAAATTACTCCGGAATGTGATATAATATATGCAAGAAGAGTGGTGCTTTATCTGATATTCTGATTCAAAATGTGAGACACAATAATCTGTTTTCTCATTCAGTTAAATGATTGATTGTGAGTACAGTCTTCACTTAGCCCGCTGCTGGCTAACTATGTCATACAAAACATGATCTGAACCCAGAGCCAGCAAGTGGAAACATGTGGGTGAGCCCAGCCATTACTAGAAAGTAATGACAATACCAAAGGATGGCTTGGGGTGTCGCTCCATAATCTTCACCAGTTTTTCCACAGTGACCCCACTTAAACAAATAAGAAAGTAAAAACAAAGTGCTTCCTATTTAAAGGCAGTGTCAAGACAAGTCTCCAAGATTCCCTTCCTTGCGATCAAATTGTCATCACTATTCAAGCTACTGCCATGCAGATACTGTGCTGTGCCCTCTACTAAAAGCTCAGACTGTTCGTTGATGAGCATCGTTGTGTCCATGTGGAAAAGAGACCATAAGGAAGAGAAGGGACAAATATGTATGGAAACCTACCCATATTCAGATCTTGTGCAAAGGGCTTTCACACAGACTTGTAAAAGATGAATGCCTCTCGCTATACTTCAATCCCTGACATTTCCCCTGATTTCCAAGATAGTATATTCACCTCCTTCTTGGATGTTGATATTGGGATGTTTAATAGTCTTAGGCTGACTCCTCCCAGCAGACCCTGCAACGTGCTGGTGTGGGCACTTCACTTGGAGAGGAGGCAGGGAGGCAATTGTAGGAAGTCAGAGGATAGACTATTGATATAGGAAGGAAGATAAGTCAATAAAATGCTCATTAATAAGCTGGTGACCACCGTGAGCAAATGGAACTCAGTCTTCCTGGGAACCTTTGAGGGACCCTATATACACATGCCTCGGGGTTGTCTCACTGAAACATGGGGAGCAAGGGGTGTGTAAGCACACCCTGGTCTCTCAATGTTTCAGGGTTGCCCCTGGAAGTATTAAGTCACAAGTCCTTCTGGGTCCCCCTCACACAGTCTAGCAAGCTCCTGTTTACTGGGGAAAGCCCCCAGTGCCTGGGAAAAGAGGCGGACTGAACATATAGGCACTGCCCACCACAGCTGCCGATGAACTCTGGGGCGGGTCAAGGGGAGATGGGGTGGGGCTTTAAGTACTTCCCACAAAGGCCTCTCAAACTGTAGATGTCCAATCTGAATTTTTGGTTCATGAGCATCTTTCCCCAACTCAGCAAATGAAAACATAAGTTTCTAATTTTTTTAGGCCAATACTCTTGAATCAACTTTGACTCATTTCTTATTTTTCTTACCCTATGTGAAAGTCCATCATCAAATTCTGAAAATGGTTTCATATTTCAGCCAGAATCCAGTCACTTCTCACTACCTCCTCTGCCACAACTCCAGTCCAGATCACCATTGTCTCTTGCCCAGACAGTTGCAGTGACTTCTTAGCCATTTTCCCCCTGCTGCAAGTCTGCTCACAGAATATTCAGAGTGGTCCTTTGAAAATATATGTTATTTCTCTGCTCAAAACCCTCTACTCATTTTCCATTTTACTTGGGATAAAATCCAAACTCTTTACCAAGGTTTACAAAATCCCTCTCCTATCTCCCTGACCTATTTTCCTTCTCCTCTCCCGTTTGCCTACATTGTTCCATCTCTACAGGTCTTCTTCCTGTTCCTTGAACACAATGTACCTGCTTCTACATCAGGACCTTTGCATTTGCTATTTCCCCTTCCTGAAATGCAGTTCCTTGAGGTATTTCATACTTTCCTTTTGTTAAGATCCCCATGTCAGTTTAATAGAGAGGACTACCTATCCTGACTGTTTCATCTAAAATAGCACTGCTATGAATCTATTTTTTTTGTTCTGCATTATTATTCTTCAGAAAACTTATCATTGTGACATACTATATATTCTGTATGTTTGTGTATTTTACATTGTCTAACTCCCCACAAAAATGAAGTTTCATTAGAACAGAGATTCTGTTTTGTTCATTGCTGCTTACTAGCACCTAGAATAGGTCCTATTAGTGGTAGGGGTTCAATATATATTTGCTAAGTGGATGAATTCACTGGTCTGACAGCCATACGAGGTAAATATTGATCTTATTAATTAAATATTTACTAAACACTGTGACTGGTATTGTCCAATAACAAGTATAAGCAGCTGCTGCTCTTCAGAAGTATGATATTCCAATACATGAGAGGGGAATATGCAGCGTGTGGAAAAATCCCTGGAGCTCAGAGGGGGGCTATTATGAGCAGCGGTAGTTAGGAAAAGGTAGGGAAAAAAGGTTTCTATGAGACTGTGAAAAACTTTGAATGTTATGTTAAGGCAGAGACTGTTGTTCCATTTAGAGGTGAAAAGTCATCAAATGTTTCTAAACAAGGGAGTGAAATAATGAAAGCAGACTTTTAGAACGATTAACATTTGATTCTATTTCAAAGGATTCGAGCAGGGAAAACAGGAGCCTGGGACACAGTGTCATGTATGTTTCCTCTTCATATCCTCCTTCCTATTAAGACATTGGCATAAATACCTAATATCTATTTTTAAATAGGTGTTCAATGGATATACAAAATACTGCACATTTTTAATATAGAGAATTTGATGAGTTTGAACATATGCATACACCTATGAATGAAGGTAATAGACATTTCTATTACCTCCAAAGTTTCATTCTATCTCTTTGGTTTTTGGATTTTTTTTTTTATTGTTTGAAGTATTACAAATAGTAGTACATATGTCTCCTTTTTTTTCCCCCCATTGACCTCCCCCCCAGCCTCCCCTACCCCTCAATACATGCCTTTACCTGCCCCCGCCCCCCCGCCAGTGTCTTGTATCCATTGGTTATGCTTATATACATGCGTACAAGTCCTTCGGTTGATCTCTTACAGCCCCCCACCCCCAACCTCCCCTGTCTTCCCGCTGTAGTTTGACAGTCTGTTCAGTGCTTCTTTGCCTCTGTATCTATTTTTTCCCCATTTCTTTCCTTTAAAAAAATCTTGCCTCTGCAGGCTAGAAATAAACATGTAATAACAAAAAATGTTTGAGTCCCAATTTCAATGTCCAACAGTTCTGAGTCCCCGTTTCAATGTCAAACAGTGCCTTATGTGATATCTGGATGGTAGGCACTCTTTATTTCTTTTGTGTACGGTAATAACATTTAACATGACATCTACCCTTTTAGCTATTGTTAACTATAGGCAGTATATTGTATAGCAGTTCTCTAGAGGTTATTCATCTTTTCAACATAGTTTTTAGACTATCATTCCATATTTTTTAGTATTCATTTAGGAAGCTCTTTGTCCTTACTATGAATGTTAACTAACATTCTTTAGCTGAAAAGACTCTACCTGGCCATAGTTTCTCTGGAATTGAAAGTGAACCTATTTCAGGTGTGAAGAGCTCAAGTCACTCTTCTTCAGGTTATCTGAGAACTAATAAATAAAGTGGTGAAAAAAGGTAAGGTTGGGCATGAATGTGCTGTGGGTTATCTGGTGAGATATAGAAATGAGTAATGGGAATAAACATGTCAAAGACATCTGTAGTGATTGGCAAGGATTATTCTTTTACTTGTTTCTTATCTAGGGCATAATGCATACGACAGCCTCTCTTTCACTGAAGGAATGTTGTGAAGAAAAAGAGTGCTATACATTCAGTGTTCTCACAGGCTGTGAACATCCATGGCCTTGTATCCCAGAGACTGCCCAGCACAGTACACGCTAAAAAAATATATGTTAAATGAATTGCTGAAATTTCTTAGAAAACAGATTTCAGGGAAATTTCATTATTTTGGTCTAAATTCTGTTATTCCTTTTTATGATGAATATTTAATTCTGATTTGTTCCAAAAAAGGATTAAAGGATTCTGTATTTTCTTTGGTAATTAGTTTAGATAAAGCCAAGTCATCCATTTCTTGCCTGTCCAGTGGACATTTCACATCTTTATACCTTGATACGTTTGAGCATTATTTCATATACATAAAACAGTAAGTATCATTTGTGAATATAAGCTAGTATACTTTAGAATGTCTGACATATCTTTGTAAGTGACCAATTTTGTTAGTTTATGTTAAAAGACAACTTGATTCAAAAGTTACAAATAAAGAGTAAATTGTATGGAGAAAATGAAGTCATAAGGGTTGTTTGATGGCATTAGCTAGTCTCAATTCTATTTTTTCACTTAGCTCATAAAATAATTTTCCAGGTAAACATGTGGACCTGGTTCTCAATCTTCTAGGTACTAGGGAATACAGCTCTGAGGAAACTTTAGAAACCCATAATGAATTAAAACATTATTTTTTATAGATCTTGCCATGTTTACCCTTCTAGATATCTTTTTAAAAAAATTTTTATCTTTATTATTAAAATATCACAGATGTTCCCCTCCCCCCCCCACCTCCCCAGGCCTGCACCACACTATTGTCTGCCCATGGGTTATGCATATATGCATATAAGTTCTTTGGTTGATCCGATATCTTTTTATCCCTGCATTTTAAACTGTAGTCACGAGTCACCATGCTACCACCAGATATCTTTAAGAAAATAAAAAAGGAAAACTACATTTTCAGTAGTTAATTCATGATACTAAAAACATCACGAGGAAAGTCTGAACTGAAACTAGTGACAAGCTTTTGCTTTGTGCCAAATGATTGTGGCATTTTTGCCAATATTATTGATGGGATTTCCTCCAGCATTTTATGCAAGGCCATTCCTAAGGAATTCTGTGCTCAGGGCAAAATCCAACATAACATCCTCCGTCTCCTGTTTCTCTACCCCCTCTTTATATACACTTCATGAGATCCACTGGCAGGGAAAGGCTGAGTTAGAAGGCAGATTTTGAAGAGGAAAAGGATTAGAGGAGTCTGTGTGTGTGTGAGTGTGTGAGTGTGTGTGTGTATGTGTGTGTGTGAGTGTGTGTGTGTGTGCATTTTTCATGTGTCCCGATTTATCAGAGTCTAGGAAGTTTACAGGGAACATTTGTGCTTAATCTTTAAAGTGTAGGCCTTTCCAGCAGGCAACTGCTCCCCTGGTCTTCCCCCACCTCTGTACTCCCCTTATAGCCTTTTGTCTCATTTTCTGTGTTCAGCCATAACACGGAAAATGAGACAAAAGCCTATCTCACAGGCCTAAAATAGGGACTACTGATGTGTCTGCTTACCAATCAATAATTCAGTTAAATGGATTTTCTGATGCATAAAATAATATACTTTTCTTATAACCCGCTGACTTCTAATCAGCAATGATCTAAGAATCATACTCTCCCAAAGTGCTGTGAAAATGCTGACATAATTTTCTGTTTGAATAACATTTATTATTACTATATAGGTGATGAATATTCATAGAGGACATTTGAAAAAAGCAGAAAAGTAAAACAACAACAACAAAAATCATCCATATCCAGAGATAACTATTGTAAATTATCAGGCTCATTTTCTTCCTTATTTTTTATGTTTATACACATATTTATGCATCTGATTTTAACATTCAATTGGAATTTTAGTATATATGATATTGAATACTGTTTTGCATTTAATGCTTTACTATAAGAGATTTCCCATATCATTTAAAGTTATTTGAAAATATTTTTAATGGTTGATAAGACTCATTTGGCTGAGTCTAATATCAAAATTTACTTAAACATTAATTAAGATTTAGAATATGTGTAGGTTTTCAAATTTTAAGTACTCTTGTGGCAAATATCTCTGAATGTAAATATTTTTGAAATCTCAAATTACTTTCCTAATCCAAATAGTTATAAGTAGAATTAGTAGGTTAAAGGAAATAAATATATTTAAGACTTCAGGCTCTTAATGATTCTTAATTCAATGAAATGAAATACTCAAATTATTTCAAAAATCAATCTAACAAACTATATTTGTATGTATTATCTTATTATGACTTTTTTCTGGAGAATAGTAAAACATAACACAATTGGAACTAACTTGTTATTTACTACAAAGAGGATTTTCACCACATGAAAATCAGTCAACCTTTAACAATAAAAAAATGATTCTCTTATGAGGTGGAAAAAATATCACCATATAATTTCATAATTTTGACCACATTGTATAACATGGCAAAAAGTAGGCATAGGAAAAAGACATATGGCTATTATTATAGCAACACAGAGTTGGTCAACCACTTCAAGTTCTTGTGGCCAGTAAGGTCACTGGGGCTGCAGGCCAACATTTCTGACAAATTATGCCTATTGAGGTCACACTGCTCCACTTGAGGCAGTTTTTCATAACTGTAGTGTTCTCTCCATGAAAGGTCCTGACTTAAAAATATCCTTTTGTGCCCTCTAGTGTTTAAATTCATCAAAATATTTGAGATGTTTATTTCTTACTGTTAAACTATAATTGAACACCATTTCATTCCTTTATATACCAAGTGCTTGTCTATATCAGAAGGTGGCCAACATACTTATGGTTGCCATATTTTTGAAGTTTATTTAAAATTTTTCATTTTGAAGGAAGTTAGAGCAGGGGCTGGAAAACTATCAAGGGGCAAATCCCACCTCCCACCTGTACACATCATGCTCATTCATGGCATATTGTCTGTGGATGGCTACATTTGCTCTACAATGGCAGAGTGGAGTAGTTAACCCCAGAAGCTGTAAGTCCTGCAAAGTCTAAAATATTTATTATCTCGCTCATCATAGAAAAAGTTTGCTGACCCCTGGGCTAAAGAATCTCTCTGATACTTAAATTGGATGAAGAAAAACAATAAATGCATTTTCCTAAAGATGTCATGTCATTTTACTATGTCCTTTTCTTCTACTCCTTACCATCAACCACTAAAATACTAGTTAAGACAAAGAGAGTTATAGGCCAATTGTTTAGCTTGTGATTCAAGAACCAAATTTGTATTTTTTCATTGAAAACATCTGAGGTACTTTTGTAATGAGGTACTTTTGTAATATTGACTTCATTTTGATGACTTTTATATTGATATGATTATGTTGGAGAAAATATAATGAGATTAAAGTTCTTTACCCTTCAAAACCAGGTCGACCAAAAAATTTCTTTCCTCCTGTGCTACATCATCTCTTATTGAGTAGCTAGAACTTAGACTAGGAGTAGATTTTGTGCCCCCAACTATCTTTATCTTTATACATCTAATAATAAAACTTGCAATTACTTTTACAAACACATAGTCTTTCAAGAATAAAATAAACATAGCATTTATAATCCACATGGTATTTATTTCAGTTTTATGCTTGATTCAAATCTCACATAATCATCTCTTTCATATATGAACTAGAGGCCCGGTGCACAAAATTCGTGCACAGGGGGCGAGGTGTCTGTCCATCAGCCCAGCCTGCACCCTCTCCAATCTGGGACCCCTCGAGGGATGTCTGACTGCCCTCTCACAACCCAGGACTGCTGGCTCCCAACCGCTCACCTGCCTGCCTGCCTGATTGCCCCTAACCACTTCTGCCTGCCAGCCTGATCACCCCTAACCACTCCCCTGCCAGCCTGATTGACGCCTAACTGCTCCCCTGCCGGCCCAATTGCCCCTAACTGCCCTCCCCTGTCGGCCTGGTCACCCCTAACTGCCCTCCGCTGCCAGCCTGGTCACCCTTAACTGTCCTCCTCTGCCAGCCTGGTTGCCCTCAACTGCCCTCCCCTGCTGGCTTGGTTGCCCCTAACTGTCCTCCCCTGCAGGCCTGGTCACCCCCAATTGTCCTCCCCTGCAGGCATGGGCACCCCTAACTGCCATCCCCTGCAGGCCTGGTCCCCCCCAACTGCCCTCTCCTGCCGGCCTGGTCACCCCCAACTGCCCTCCCCTGCTGGCCTGGTCACCCCCAACTGCCCTCCCCTGCAGGCCTGGTTCCCCCCAACTGCCCTCCCCTGCAGGCCTGGTTGCCCTCAACTGCCCTCCCCTGCAGGCCTGGTCACCCCCAACTGCCCTCCCCTGCTGGCCTGATTGCCCATGACTGCCCTCCTCTGAAGGCCATCTTGTGGTGGCCATCTTGTGTCCACATGGGGGCAGCCATCTTTGACCACATGGGGGCGGCCACCTTGTGTGTTGGAGTGATGGTCAGTTTGCATATTACTCTTTTATTAGATAGGATGAAAGCATAGTACACAATAATAAGGCCATAATCCTATGTGGGCAACTTAACAGACTACCTTGCTTCCCCATTAAAAATCCCACATCTTCCTAAGCCCCTCCGATATTTTATCTTTTCTTTGTGTATATAAAAGCTTTATTTAAATTTCCTCCTTATATGAAGTGGTTGATATATAGTTCATTAGAGCTTTTTTCCCACATGTGGTTTCTAAGAAGTGATCTATTGTATTGCCTGAAATTTCAATTATAGTTCAGAATGGTTACAGCTACTTTTTTCCCCAAAGATACGCATCAGCAATACCATGGCCAGAAATTTTGTACCATAATGGAAGAAAGCATAAAACCACAGGCTTACAAAAGTGATTGAAAACAGTTTCTGGTTGATTGCGTTTGCTCACGAAAAAGCATCTCATTTTGTGACACACATTTATGGCCATTGTAGGTTATATGTCTGGAGCTGAAGGTGGCTGCCCTTCTTAGTTTTACAGTCACTCACTGCATGCATTTTCTTTGTGTTTTTTTTTTCTCAGATATTTACCCACACCATGCAATATAATCCCCTTCCTTGTACCTGACATAGACATCATTTCAACACCAACTCAAATACAAACCCTGCATAGACTTACTTTATGGAACTACATACTTAAAACTCCTGAATCAAATACTTAAACCTACAATGTTACCTTTCAAATATTTGCATTTACAACCACAAAACACACGGTGAAACAAATCATCTTTCAGGCCCATTTTTAAAGGCAATTAAAATAAAAATGAGTAAAAAGTGACACCATACCTCTATTCCACAAGCAAAATAAATGATTTCCAAACTTACCTGCAAAAGAAAAAAGAGCAATAAATATCAAATCAGAGTACATTTAATTTTTGTATCTATAGTAAATGAGGCAAAATTGTCATCATAAACATAGCGAATTCTTAATGATCACTGTGTGGATTATTCTTTGTAAGTAATGCGTTCTAGTTCTTGTAGATGCCAATAGGGCTGGCATGGCATTCTCTTCAGACCAACCCTCATTGTGAATAGTCCTTTTCCATGTGGAGTCTGAACCTAGAAGATGGATTTTTACAAGCAATGGGGAGAAATCCTTCAGACTCAGACAGAGCTGAGGTTAAATACCAGTTTCTATGACAGCTGGAAATTGAAGTCATTGTATATCCCTTGAGACTCAGTATTCTTATCTGTAAAATGAGGACAAAATATTTACCTAGGTGGATTATTCTGAGCATTAAATGAGGCCATGTTGTAGAAGCTCAATAAATATTAATTGCCTTCTTGGCTTCCAATAAGCTTCATTTTATGTCAATACTTTGCAGAAGGATAGGTGTTTAGTATGTAAGAGTTTTTGGCAATTTAATATGGATAGAAAAGATCAAACATATTTTACCATTTCTTGTCTTCTTTATAGTATCACAAAATTGGTTTATGTAAAAGATTAGGCATCTTCTACATGCTGAGCTATTTGTTTTCCATCGTAATTTAAGCATTTCACTCAGAGTTCAAGCAATTCACTGACAGTATAGCAGTCTTTAGCACAGCCTCTGTGTCCCATATATACATACTATGTCTCCCTTTACTGTCCTCTTCACTTTCTCACTATAGGCTCCCTAGCCTTCTCTCCTTTCCTGGAAACAGCAAGGATGCTCCAGCCGCAGGGCATTCGCATTTGCTGCTCCCTCTGCCCAGGAATCCACAGGGCCCATTCCTCATCCTCTTCAAGGCTCATCTAAAATGTTTTTATTCAGCGAGGACTAACATGACTTCCCCATTTAAAATTCTAACCATTTCCTTGGTTATGATTTTAACTCCCCTTCCTTTGCACTGTCTTTTCCCAGGACTCCAAATTTCTAAGATACTGCATAACACCATACAACTTATTATGTTTACTTAGTCTCCATGACTCTAACGCCCTTTAGAAGTTGCACAAAAACAGGGCTTCTGTATTTACTGTTCACTATTGAATACCCAAGACTTACAACAATGCACAGCAAATAGAAGGTATTCAAAAACATTTGTTTAAAGAATAAATATAGCATATATAAAAGAGCAAAATATAAACACAAATAGTATATATATGTAATACAAGTATTTTATTTATATACATATTTACATATATTTCTTTAAATGTTTTATTTATATAAATATGTTTTTATGTGAATACATATTTATATATTAAGTGCATATATGAATATTTACCTAAATTTTAACCTAGAAGCAAGTCATTTCACTTTTACTTAATTTTTTAAAATATAATTTTTTATTGATTTCAGAGAGTGGAAGAGCTAACTTAATTTTGATGAGAGGGATTGGGATAGTCATTAGAGCTGTTGGCTAGTATTTCTAGCTCTCCACCTACGGGCGCAGGAAGGTATATTTAAACCTCTGCGATTGGATGGGGCCATTATGACTCAGTTCTGAGTCATGAGTGACCAAGCACTGAATTACTGGTGAAACCCTTCACCCCTTCCTTTCTCTCTGCCATAGAGACCAGGCAATTCTCTGTGGCTTCTGACCTGGAGTGGAATGGCTGGGGACCATAGGTTCCCTTGGTGACATTAGCATGAGAAAAAAAAAGCCAACCTCTTGGTTATAAGATTTGAGGTTATTAATGCAGCTTAACTCAAATTCTTGTGATAAGTGGAGAAATTAGGCACATATAAGTAAAACATTATACACAAAGGTTTATTAAAAAAAAAACTTTTATTTTCTGTACTGCCTTTGAGTACCCTTTCCCAAATCATTTTGTTTCTGCTGGAATTTAACTCTATTATCTGTTCAATTTTTATTATAATACAGATTTAATTATCTTATATTGGCTCCTCCTTCCCTTTCTTTCATCTAATTAAATCACAATTTTTAGTGAAATATGCAATCAATGTTTGGATATATTTACTATACACAATTTATCTACAACATATGTATTATGATTATATTCCCCTCATGGGATAACTTCTATTTTGCTGAGAGTTAATAATTGCCTTTCCCCCCCACATGTACAGTTTTCTTTTGCATTAAAGAATTTGTTCCTAATAGCTCATATTTGCCCTGGGGCATCTTCTGAGCCTTTGATCCTCCTTTTGCCCTTCCTCTGAGATCACTTCCCTATAAACATCCTGCACACCAATCTCAGAGCCTGATGCTTCCCAGAGAATCTGACAGCAACACAGGCATTCCTTTCATCACTTATTTCAGCCCCACACTGCAACCCACAGTGGGCTACATATGGTCAATTCACCACCATAAAGCAGAAGTCCATACTTTTTAGGTTATTGGTGTAATTGCTGTTCTCTATTAACATGGATTAAAAAAATGTTATCTATTAAAAGCAGAAAAAGGCATAAGAATTCTTCCCACATCATTGCATAAAATACCCATTTTTGAGATGTTAAGAGTTCAGTTAAATAATATAAATAAGGAAAAGGCTAGAGAGTCAAATAATGTGGAAAATGTTAGCTTTACAATTTTAAATATATATTTTTTTACTGCAGAACTTATAAGTGCTTGGGTATAATAATTGGAATGCAAGCCACTATTCTAGAAGGTAGAGAACATTTACAGAATAATTGAACTGTTCCCCCCAATATCCATTAATACTGGAGTAAGTCATCTTTTAGAATACTATTTGGGAATCGATGCACAAGGCATCTTAAGTTTTACACCAATTACAGTATTTCTGTTACTCCTACAAGAATTCTTTTACCTTAACTGGGAAGTAAAAATGAATTGCTAATCAGTTGAAAAACAGCATGACTGTACTGAGGAATAAAACACGTTAGTTCACTTCCAGGCGAGTGTTTTATCTGTTAGATCAAATTGCCTACTAAATTAAAATTAATCATAATATTTGAATTATGATCACTTAATGTAAAATTTCTTCTCCCAGAATAGTCTACACTAGAAGTCAATTTCTCAACATCTTGAAAATTGTTCAAGTCTATCTTTGTATCTCTAGTTCAGCTTGTGCCAAAATGTTTTCTGTGGCATGCCATCCTCATTACAGACTCTGAAAATAAACAAAAAGGTTCCATACTTAATAAAGTTTGGGATATTCTGCATATGGCATCTTTTTCATAGGGATTTAAAATATTTATTTAGTCTGTTAAAGATTCTGGGAATCTTACAGTTATACATCAGTTTAATTTTATAAATCACAGCTTAATTGGCCATACAACCATTTTGCATGTAGTCCCTATTGACATTTTATGGAACTAGCATTCCACAAAACCTACTTTGGAACATACTGACTTAGGCTATTAGAGATCTTAATAGCAAAATATGAAAAAATATAAACTATTACGAATATCAAAGGGAAAAATAAGAGCACCAATGGCCCTGACCAAGAGAGATGATTTTTGTGAATGCCCCTGATTTCTCAAAGAGAAAGAGAGAGGACACAGAGAACTAATAATTGGATTATATTTTTATACTTGGGGTACAGCGCCCTTTGAACACATGTTTCAACATCATACTGTCATGACTTCATTTATCCATGGATGTGGGTTCAAGACTAAGCTGTAATCCAAAACATATCTTCTATTTTGGCCAGAAGATACATCAAGGATCTTTAACACACCATGAATTACATAAACCTAACATTAAAATTTTAACTTTGCTGATGCCACGAACTTTAAGACACTAAAAGCTATAAAGATTAAGATTTAGTGTAGGGATATAAACAATATAGCAAAATCATCATGATTTTATTCATCTACCTATTTATTTTATTAAATTATGTGAGGTTTGGGGGATAAAGAGAAAATGGAATCAAAACTGTTTTCACCTCCAACTTATTAGATCTTCCTTGTGTATTATGTAGGAGTTGAAAATATGAAGTCAATGAACAGAACATGTGAACTACAGGGGAGTTTGTGAAGCACTTGAAATAATATGCAAAATTGTGTGTACATCTGCATTTCTCAAGGGACTCCTCCTTCTTTTCCTGTTCATGGTTATATAAAATTTCTAATGGAAGATGTCATGCCATGTTTATGATATTTAGTAATATCTTTGTTGGGACATGCATTTTAGATATTTTAGAATTTTAAAAACATTGTAGAGTCTACAATTAGTTCATGGGTATTAGTTAAGCCATGCTTAATTATATAAAATTTCAATATACTTTATAAATTTTATTCTGCATCTAGGGCAGAGCAAATCATTTTATCTAAAGATTTTACTTGAATGAGAATCTGAACTGCCCACAAGATGGCTCTCTATAATCTTGGATATATGAGTTTACCAAACCAATTTTTCAAGAAGCTATTCCTAACATCATCTTTTCACTTAAAATGAAGGATTCTCCATCATTGTTTTACTAATGTGCTTGAATATCTAGCAATGACTGACAAAGTGTTAATACTTTGGGGTTAATGGATTAATAAGCAGATGTTTCAGACATTCAAGGATTATTTACTGCATTACTCGCACATTATTATGTATCTGCTATGCATGGTGGTAGATTTTAAAAACAAACAAAAGGAGTTAAAGTTTAAAGAGCAAATCATGGTTCCCATTTTTTTTTTGGTGGGGGGGGGGGGAAGAGTTTTGTACCAAAACATTTCAGAAAAAAATTAAATGGAAATGATTGCTATAGACAAATTATTGATGTACAAGGGAGAGGAGACATTAGAGTGGGGTTCAATTAGATAAAATACTTATGAGGTTATTCTGACATATAAAGAACTGCAAGGTTTCTATGAGAAGAAAGTAAGAAAATATTCTAGAAAGGGCAAAGAGCACAAGAATAAGTGTGGGATTATATGATAATGACATGTAAGAAAATAGCCTCCTTGCAGTTAAAGCTAGGTGATTTATAGAGTGCTGAAAGTTGTCCCAAGGGGAAGGAAAGGTAATTAATATTTATGGAGGGCATACTCTGATTCATATTCTGATTAAGTGATCATTCTGCCTTGATAATATATGCATGTGCCTCTTATTATGGTTTTAGAATTGTGATGTTATATTTAGATATTTTGAGGATAGGTGGTCCTTTCCTAAAATCTAGTATACATTCACCCAGGATCAGAAGGAAATCAGAAGGAAACCAGAATTAAGAAAATGGGTTGTTTATAAGCGTAAGAGGAGATGAATATTCTTTGCCTTGATCCTCAGCATCATGGGTGAAGACAGTGTCTGTTAGATCTCTCCTGTGTTAAGGATAAAGATGGCCTTTGCTGCCTGGTGTGGAGTGGAAGCTGGAAGGAAAGCTTCACATAAGGGATAGAATTTGAGTAAAATATGTCCTATAATAAGTCAAATTATCTAGTTTTATGTTGTTTTGATATTACACATTTTTTTTGTTAGAAAAGTCTTGCTTAGACAATGTTGCTTTGTCTCAGCTGTTGATAACAAAAAAGGGGGATTTTTTAAGCCTATATTTGGATCACATTGGGCTAATAGGAACAATATCTCTCTAAAGAGTGATGATAAAGTGAAAACAAAAATTAGGAAGACCTCAGAAAAATAATTCCTGTTAGGAGAAAGAGAGTTGAAGCATGTCTCACTCCAAATTGAGAATTTTCCTCCATTCCAACACTGAACTCCAAATTTATAAATCAAATTGTCTAATCAACATCCCCTTATAAACATCTCAACGTATCATGTTCACAACAGAGCTTCCAATTTTTCTTTTCCAAGCCTTCCTTTTCTGATGTCTTGTCCCACCTCAGTTTTTGACAACTCCATTCTTCCACACGCTCAGCCCAAAACCTTGATCAACCACCATCATTTTTAAAGATGAAGTGTCCTCATTGGTCTCCCTGCTTCTTCCCTTATCTCCCTAAAATCCATTTCCGAATTAGTAGTCAGAATGTTCTTGTTAAACCTGTTCAAAGCTCCTGGCTGGCTGCTTACTCAGCATTAAGGCCAAAGTCACTAATAATATCCACAAAGCCCTGCAGGAGTTGCCATCCTCAACCCTTCCCCTAACCTCCTTATGCTTCATCTCTAACTTTGCCTCCTCTTATTCTCCACTCCAGCCCTCAGGGCCTCGTTATTATTCCTCAATCATGGCAGCAAGACTGCTGGCTTTCCTTCTGCTTAGGACACTCTCCCCTCACATACACATCTCCTTCATATATTTACTAAAATGCCAACTTTTCCTAAGATCTTTCCTGACCATCCTACTTAAAATTCTACCACATACACACAATACTCAATAACCTCTTCCCTGATATATTTTCCTTCTTAGCATTTATCACAAAATCAATCTCAATATCTATCATCTATCTATCTATCTATCTATCTATCTATCTATCTATGTTTAAATTATTTTTTCTTATCGTTTTTCTCCAACAAGAATAGAAGTGTCATGAAGGCAGAATTTTTGTCAGTTTTGTTCACTGTTGTATCTCCAACACACAGAATAAAGCCAGAAACATAGTATGTCTGCAATAGATATTTATTGAATAAACATTTTTCTTCCAGGTCTTGATTTCTATGTTTTCTTGATTCCTGAAAAATCGAGAAATCTGGCAATATTGGCCTATGTTTTCACATGGCAACAACTTTTAGGAGCTCAGAAGTGGCTGGCAAGCAGATGAGGATACACTTTCCCTTTGGCCAGGGTCACCGCCTGCCTTCTTCATATGCATCACCTGCCTGACCCCTGTTCATGGGTGAGCTATGATCTCTGCTAGGAGATCCTGAATGGAGGGTTACAGGACCAAATAAGGATTTTTAACATGACATTTGGGAGTAGGGGACAGGATTGATGCAATGTGCTTGGGTATACAGTTAGTATCTCTCGTCCAAGGCCAAAGCATCAATAACTGAGAACTGTGTGAGGCTGACATGTTGGAGCATGAAGAAGAGAGGAAGCAGAGTTTGAAGGAAGGATTAATAGAACTTGAGGATGGATTGAATATTGAAAATGAAAGAAAAGAAAGATTAATGGTGACTAAAATTTCTGGACTCAGATCAGGAGGACGGTAGTTCCTGCTGTAAAAAGAAAACTTGGGAAAGAGTCAAACTACCAGATCATAAGACCTGCATATGGAAAGAAATATACTAATCTCAATCAAAATAAGTTGAGTTTGAAGACACAGACTTAAAGGTATTTGATAGAGAGAAACCAAGATGGCAGCATAGGTAAACACCTAAACTGTTGCCTCACACAACAATTTCAAAACTACAACTAAAAGACAAAACGTCTATCACCCAGAACCATGGGAAAGCTGGCTGAGTGGAAGTTCTACAACTACCGTGTTTCCCCGAAAGTAAGACATCATCCGAAAATAAGACCTACTTACAGGTTTCCTTCTGAGTGAAATATAAGGCATCCCCCCAAAATAAGGCCCCCAGGCTCTGTCTCAGAATGAAAATTAATTTACCGTAAACTGGTCGCTAGGGCCGCCCCGACTGGCGTCTAGCAACCAGTGACGTTTCACGGAGTCCTGATGTCACTGCTGTGTGGAGGCGGAGCGGAGGTCAGAGTGAGCGGTGAGCGTGGGGCGGGAGAGAGGAGGAGAATTTCGCAGATGTGTGTAGAAGAACAGGAGGATTAGAGCGGATGGGACGCGGCGAAGGTGGTGAGTGCTGGTCTGTCTCTGGTGACACTACCTGATGCTCGCGGCTGCCTTCATGATGACTGAAGGTTCTCAGTCAGTGGCAGACCCTGCTCCAGCCCAGATCCAGGCCCCAGCAAGCCGAGTGACAGTCCCCAGGCAGGCCTCAGGGGGTAAATGTCTGATAAAGGGGTAGGGGGTATGTCTGGTGAAGGTGTTCAGTGGCACAGGGGTGGGGGGAGGGGGATCACTTAAAATTACACAGGAGGATCAGAGGGGGCAATCAAAATGACACAGGAGGATCAAAAGGGGTTACTAAAATGGTAATCCCCCCTCTGATTCTCCTGTGCCATTTTGATTCCCCCCTCTGATCCCCCCTGTGTCATTTTGAGTGATCCCCCTCCCCCCACCTTGATACCCCAATTCCTTTTTTTTTTTTACCCTAGAAATGAGTGCAAAAAGAAAAAGCTACTCCATGGAGTACAAGAAAGGAATCGTGGAAGACTCTTGGGGCCAAAATCTTACTGCTTTCTGCAAAGAGAAGATGTTGAGCATCCGATTGGTCTGAAAATGGCGAGCAGAGTATGGTAACCTCATTGAACAAGTGGACAAGGGAAATGCTAAAAAGCGCAAGTGTGGATCAGGTCGGCAACCATTATTTTCTGAGCTGGAAGACCTGATCTGTGAATGGGCTGTTGACAGGAGAGCAAAGGCTTTGGTTGTGAATAGGGCTCAGATTCAAGAATTTGCCCTTGCAATGGCACCACAGTTTGACATAGCCCCCGAAGACTTCAAAGCATCACAACACTGGCTGGATAATTTCCTTCAGCGAAGTGAACTGTCTTTAAGAAGATCTACAACATTGTTTAGGTTGGAAGATACTCAAGTTATTAAGCGAGCACTTGCATTCAAGTCCTTTATTGATGATGCTGACTTCTCTAAATACAATCTTTCCAACATGATTGCTATGGATGAAACTGCAGTGTTTATGGGCCAATCATCTCAAACAACAATTGAACAGCGGGGTGCCTCCTTAGCGTACATTCCCTCCACTGCTTACTAAAGTGCACGTGTTTCCTGTATTTTGGCAATTCGTCTGGATGGCACTAAAATCCCACCTTTAATCATTTCTAAGGGCAAGAAGGAAAAGATTGAACGTGTTTTGGGCATTTTTATTCTTGAAACTGAAAAAGCCTGGGCCACACAAGCAGTTATAAGGAAGTGGGTCGATTTAATGCTGCCGCTTGTTATGCGAGGGAGCCAAAGAGGTCTGCTAGTCTGGGATGCAGCCAGCACTCACTGCGCTAAAGACATGAAGACATTTCTTTTTTTTTTTTTTTTTAAATATATTTTATTGATATTTCACAGAGAGGAAGGGAGAGGGATAGAGAGCTAGAAACATCGATGAGAGAGAAACATCGATCAGCTGCCTCCTGCACACCTCCCACTGAGGATGTGCCCGCAACCAAGGTACATGCCCTTGACCGGAATCGAACCCGGGACCTTTCAGTCCGCAGGCCGACGCTCTATCCACTGAGCCAAACCGGTTTCGGCATGAAGACATTTCTTCACGAAAGAAAAATAGATCAGATAATGATTCCCGCAGGAATGACTCACCTATCTCCAGACTCTTGATATTGCAATAAACAAGCCATTCAAAGACAATTTGCGCATGGAAATTAATGACTACACTGAAAATAGAATGGAGAGAAATCAGCGTGGAAACTTTGTGAAACCTAAACTGCAAGAAGTTGTGACTTGGGTGAAGAATTCATGGGAGAAAATCACTGACAGTTGCATTGCAAATGCACTGCGAGCAGGCTACCTTGACAAGAAGTACTCATTTAAAGACAGTGCTATTGCTAAACATGAGAGATTTGGTCCACTGATTCTGAAAGAAATGGAGTCACAAGAAATTCACCAGGAAATTCAGGAATTGGATTGTTATGATGATGTTCCAGAAGATGATGACATGATTGTCATTGAATAAATGAGTAAATTCTTGATACTGTAGGATTCACAGTTTGTCTGGTTTGTGTTGACAACTACCATACTACCGTATCGTATACAGGTAATAAATTTCATTTATTTTCATTTAACAATAAATATGTACCGTATTCTTCTTCATGGAAAAATAAGACAACCCCTGAAAATAAGACCTAGCGTGTCTTTGGGGGCAAAATTAATATAAGACACTGTCTTATTTTCGGGGAAGCACGGTAGAAGAAAAGAGAAAAGAGCATTGAGATGTGCACAAGTGCTGAAAAACTGAGGTACGGAGGCGCGTGAATCGGGCTGGCGGCGGGTGTGCTGCTTCTTTCAACCCGAAGGGAGACAAGCTCCCGATTACTCTGAACTCCAGTTTCTGGGGAGACACTGGGGACCCAAAATCCTACGGGGAGAAGCTGAACTGTCTGCCATCGGGTTGGAAAGTGAGGGCAGCTTTCTTGCAAAGGTGCGCCCAGCAATCATTATTTACTGCACTGGGGCGCAGGACGCAGGGACTTGGAAACGCGGAGATGCAGAGACGGCTGACTGGCAGGCATCGCTGTTTGCCACACCCTAGCCTAGTGACTCCAAGACCCCGCCCCGCACAATCTACAAACCCACCCAAGCTCCGCGCAGCAGCTTTTGCATATAAATGGCCTGCCCTATTGCATCTTAACCAAACAAACTGCAGCTCTGGTCAGACAGCTCCAAAACCTCCAAACCCCAAGCAAAGAGGAGAAAACTGTAGTTCTCGCCGTAGCTCCTGTTCGGTGGCCTCAGACAGTAGCTGACCTGCACCGCATTGGAAATCCAGAAGCTAGTGTATCTAGTGGTCAGTGTGAGACAACACCAGATTTCAACTACTCACATCCATAAGTGACACATTCAAGAGGCAGTCTCAGTGAGCACCAAAGCCCCACTGAAGCAAGTCCTGCCCCATAAGCGTGTCTCCAGTGCAGCAGTTCTTCCATTATAGACACAGCGGGTCCTCACAGCCAATTGGCCTGGAGGTCAATTCTGCCCAGTGACACCAACAACAATCAAGGCTTAACTACAACAAGGCTGAGCACACAGTCCCCAAAGGGGTGCACCAAGAGTGTCCACCTCAGGTAACTGGGAAACAGACCCACTGGCCCATATAGGACACCTAGCACACAAAGCTACCGTACCAACTCAGGGAAGCAGCGAAAATGTGGAGACAAAGAAACAGATCACAAAAGAAAGAAATGGAGGAAAACAAATGACTGGATATAGAGTTCAAAACCATGGTTATAAGGTTTTTCAAGAATTTCCTAGAAAAGGCTGATAAATTCAATGAGACCCTCGAGGATATGAAAAAGGATCAACTAGAAATTAAACATACACTGACTGAAATAAAAAATATTATACAGAGACCTAACAGCAGACTAGAGGACCGCAAGAATCAAGTCAAAGATTTGAAATACAAAGAAGCAAAAAACATCCAACCGGGAGAGCAAAAAGAAAAAAGAATCCAAAAATTTGAAGATAGTGTAAGAAGCCTCTGGGACAACTTCAAGCGTACCAACATCAGAATTATGGGGGTGCCAGAAGAAGAGAGCGAGCAAGATACTGAAAACCTATTTGAAGAAATAATGACAGAAAACTTCCCCACCTGGTCAAAGAAATAGACTTACAAGTCCAGGAAGCGCACAGAACCCCAAACAAAAGGAATCCAAAGAGGACCACACCAAGGCACATCATAATTAAAATACCAAGGGCAAAAGACAAAGAGAAAGTATTAAAAGTAGCAAGAGAAAAACAGTTAATTACGTACAAGGGAGCACCCATACGATTGTCAGCTGATTTCTCAACAGAAACTATGCAGGCCAGACCCAAGTGGCAAGAAATATTCAAAGTGATGAATAGCAAGAACCTACAACCAAGATTACTCTACCCAGCAAAGTTATCATTCAGAATTGAAGGTCAAATAAAGAGCTTCACAGATAAGAAAAAGCTAAAGGAGTTCATCACCACCAAACCAGTATTATATGAAATGCTGAAAGGTATTCTTTAAGAAGAGGAAGAAGAAGAAAAAAGTAAAGATAAAAATTATGAACAACAAATACATATCTATCAACAAGTGAATCTAAAAATCAAGTGAATTAAAAATCTGAGGAACAGAATAAACTGGTGAATATAATAGAATCAGGGGCATAGAATGGGAGTGGATTGATAATTCTCAGGGGGAAAGGGGTGTGGGGTGTGCGGGAAGAGACTGGACAAAAATTGTACACCTATGGATGAGGACAGTGGCAGGGGAAGTAAGGGCAGAGGGTGGGGTGGAAACCGGGTGGAGGGGAGCTATGGGGGGAAAAAGGAGAAACATTTGTAATAATCTGAACAATAAAGATTTATTAAATTAAAAAACAAAGGTATTTGATAACATTAAAGAACTTTGAAATTAATGTCAGAGATAAGGATTCAATTTTGCATAGTGTTTATATACTGCCTATAAAAAGGCACATTATAATCAAGATCTTCTGAAGAATAGAATATATAGAACAATAGATAAAAATAGGGTGTGGTAGAGAAGACTCCCAATTATAGGTCAAGTGGTTGAAATAAGATTTAGAGGCAAAACTCCTTTCCTCTCCCCACCAAATGTACACGCACCTACATGAACACAAATGCTAATGATTTAGTGTTTAGTTGAAGCTGGCTGCTTCCTTACCCATTCCATTTCTAAAATGATCTCATTCTGGTGAAGAAAAATTTTAAAGGATACCATGGATTTTTGAAGTTTCCCTCCTATTGCTTTCCTGACTTTGTATTTCCAAACCATATTTACTCTGTGAAAACCTCTAAGTAAAATAGTTATATCTGGTTTTTAGAATGTTAATTTTTTTAAAAAGACTATCTACTTTTAGTTCAAATACCCTGCAAAATTCTTATTCAGCAAAGGTCATTTATCAAGTACAGCACCAAGAATGTCACAAGTGATCTCCTTTCCTTTCCTCTGATCTTAATAAAACTAAAGTTTTATAATTCCAGAAAAAAGTGGAAGGTAAATGTCATAAAAGTTTTCCCCAAGCTCTTTAAAACAAGTTCCATTTATACAGATTGGAAGTATTATTTTTATTTTGTTATGAAGGGCCATTGCCTTGTGGAGTCTAATGTTTCAGGTTTGGGATACTCATTGCTTTGAACTGAAGGTATCATAAGGTATTTTCCATCTTTAATGCTCTGAAGTGATTTCCTGTGAGCTGCTAAAATATAGTCTGTCATTTCGGCTGCCAAACAGCCCACAGAGGCCTGCTATCTGTATTGGCAGATAAGTGACAGCAGATGGAATCAAGCATGCGTCCTGTCTCATCAGCAAGTCTTCAGCCTTAGAAGAGGGGATGTGCCCCTGAAGCGCTATGGAGGTTGTTTGACTAGCATCAGTGTCACTGTCATCGTTGGTGAAAGAGAAATTGGCAAATCACTATACAGAGTAGGCACAACGCCACCCTCACAATTCCTGTAGTCATATTTTCCTTACTCGCACCTTGTCTTCTTGCCAGGGGCAGGCTTCTGGGCCCAGGTGTTTTTGTCGTCCCAGTGCTCAGTGTATAGAAAGATAATTAATACTACCATTAAAGCAAATGCTGCCTTTCATATTTATTCCATTAGTGCTAGCAATGTATGCAGACAAGAACACAAAGGTGAATTAACAACTTCTTGAGCATATACTATATTACAGGTTCACTATGCTATAAATCACCTTTTTTTAAATTACTATTAGTAGATAGTGCTTGTCATAAACAAAGTACAGTTCCAAAGCTGTAAAAGGATTTAAAATATATTAACTTTTAAAATCCTTACAATAATCTTGTGAGCTTAGCATTGCCAACCTCATTTTAGGAAACTATAATAATAGTTATTACTCATAGTAATATTAGCAGTAACAATAGCTAACATGAATATTTACTTTGTGTTAGTATATGAGTATTACATATACATATTAGTGTATTATGTATGTGTGCACTATATGTATATAGATGTGTATGCGTATATATACACACACTATAGTATACACACACACACACTCACACACACACACATCTTAATTCTCACAATAGCCCTGTGAGTTTAGCATTACATCTTCATTTAGAAATGAGAAATCTAATAATAATAATAATAATAATTAATGATGCTAATAATAGTAAAGACAGCTAACATTGTGAGTTTAATTATGTGTCAGCATATGATGTGTTTGCAATCCATATATTATCTCAGTTAGTCTTCACAGAGGTTGACATTACCATCCTGGTTTTGGAGATGATCAAACTAAGAATCCAAGGACAAGTAACTAGCAAAGGGGAGCCTGGGTTTAACTCAGATAAGAGTGCAGAGTCTGGCCCCTTCACCAGTGTGCTCTACTCTAGACAAGGCATTCTGGAAACTCAGGTGTGAGACAGGTTGCTGCCACAAGGAGTTAACACCAAGTGAAGTATGCTTTACAATATATTACATCAATTGGAAATTGCAAGTTAAAAATCTGTTTTCTGAGGTCCCACTATGTGCAAAGCTATGCACAAAGCAGCGGGGCAAATGCAAAACGGAGGTAATGCACAAACCCCATCTTCACAGGAAGCTGTGATCCCATGGGGGGCAGAGAGATGTGCCTGGATAATGCATGAGTGAATGAGATTGGCAGAGATGGGAGTGGGCAGGTCAGAGATGAACTCTGCTGGAATGTCAGGCTTATGGTGTGAAGCTCAGGGATATCGCATTAAAATATTCCAGCTTCTCACTGGACTGTCTTTCTCCCTCTATGGACTCCATTTACATTTAGTTCTGCTGATGTTGCTCTTGCAGCTATTGCTTTTCTCAATTAACAGAAAAGAGAGAGAGAACAGTGCGAGGCCATTGGCTGCTGCTACTCAGCAATGGAACTGTGCTGCTCTAGAGGGAAATGTCTGAACATTGTGAGGTTCTGCGTGTTTACTCCCTTCCCGGCACGCCTGTCTTTCAGGAAGCCTTGCAGTCAAATAGGCCAAATAAACTCGCGCTGAAAGCACTTCATTTGGACAAAGCACAGGACTTTTCTGTCAAATCAAGGCGCCCTCATATCCTGTGTTCTGCCAACTATGCTGAAGGTCAAAAAATTCTTCTGGATGCTTCTGGGACAATGGGAGTTTTAAACCTGCAATGAGCAGTCTGGGTCACAGTAATTTGAGTAAAGGGGTGATTGTAAAGAAGCCAGATGTATTCTGCAAAGCCTTGCACAAAAGCCAACCTCCTTATGCTACCGTTTCACTCAAGTAGGGTAAAAAATGGCATGGAAACCATAGGTTTCATTTTACTCTACGTAAGGATGATTATGGCCTCACTTAAGTGTGAATTCAATAGCTCATAGTGACTTATTTTTATCCCATTTTCCCAGAGTATCTTGCTCACTAGTGAGAAGACTGGAGGTGGAGAGTGTCATTTAGAGTGAGCGCTGCAGTAGGATAATCTGATATTTGAACAACGCAACTGCCTTCACTATCTGTAAACTCACTCATCACCAGTACTGAATGTGCTGGCTTGATTGGCCAAGTGCTCATGTTTCCTCTCTCCTGACAGGTTAGGGAAGCCACCCTCACCTTTGCCAATAAAAAGCACCACCAGTCTTTGCTCTTTAGTAAGTGATGATGTTAAATTTATCAAATATTAAAGGGGAAATGGAATATTCCACTCAAACAATACCCATATAAGACAGATTTAATTGTGGTCATGCTAATAAACACAGGGCATGATCATCTTGGAAACATGGTTGCTTTGATTCCTTTTAAATTTACAAAAGAATTAAGCTAATTTTTAAGAATTTGTACTACATAGGCCGAGAACGAGAAACAGGGGTCCTTTGTGCCACCCTCTCACTGTGAGTCTCACAAACCCTTAAGTCCTGTCTTCTGGCATTTAACTCCATACTTCTGACTTTCCATTATGGACAACGAGAAGTTCACATTCTTTCACCATCTCACTTCCCTGCCCACCTCCTTCTATCCTTCTAATACAGTTACATAAGAATTCTTGGTTAAATGATTATTCCGGTTTTATCTTATTGTCCCTGAGAAGTAATGTTTACTGATAAACCAAATAGTGTGTCACAATTATGTTTTATTTCTTGAACAACCTTTTGTATTTTTCTGGAGTTATAAATCCCATCCATTTTTATTGCTTAATTTCATGTTGGCATTATCACTAATTCTTCCAGAAATCTCCAAACTTATGTTTTAAAGGCCTTTGTAAAAATATTTTCTGCCTGGGTTAGACACATCAATTATTTTATCAGTTCCCTCACACTTGATTGATTATTTATTTGGGTTTGGAATTCCAGGTTGGAAATCATTTTCACTTAGAATTTTGAGCGCATTGCTCCATTGTCTTCAAGGCATCAAGGTGCTTTGAGAAGATAAATGCCACATATGCCCCTATCAGAATTGTAATCTGTAGGCTTTTCTTCCTTTTTAGCTTTTAGCACCTCCTATTTGTATCTGGTGGTCTGAAATGTCAAGACGTCTTTTGACTAAGTCCATTTCCTTTCATTGTGCTGCGCATCATGGGCCTTTTCAATGAAGAAAAAATGTTCTTCATTTTGAAGATTTTTTAAAAAAATAAGTTCATCCCCTCTTTCCTCTCTATTTCCCCCCTCAAATTCCTAATAGATATTAGTCACAGAATGTTTTTTCCAATTATCTTAACTTTTATTGTCCATCTTTTTATTATAACTTGTTGGTAGATTTCTAAAACTTTACCTTTCAGCTCTGCCATTGGAATTTTAATTTTACCTAAAATTGTTTTAGTTTAGTAATTCTTTTATTCTTGTCATTTTCGTATGCTATCATTTTGTTTTATGAATAAGTTTTTATCTGAGAATATTTTTTTCCTGAATATTGTATTTGTTTCTTACTTTGTTTTTCATTATTATTATTATTATTATTATTATTATTTTTATTATTACTACTACTATTATTATTTCCATGTTTGTTTTAGAGTTTATGTTAAGGGTCTGTGGAGCCCTGGTGGTCCATTTATATTGAAGAGGAAGGGGCTCAAATGCTGACTGAAAGCTCTGCATGACGTACGTAGTGAGCAGAGTCTTGGGATTCACTGTAGGGCCTCTGGGGCACAAAGGACCTTGCTTTTTCACTGGGCAACCCCATGATGCTGGCATCTGCAGGTCTTTTCTCGGGTAGCGATTTCCTTTTTCCTGAGGACTCTTCAGTCTCCTGCCTGGGCACTGAGAGCCTGGCTGACCCAGTCCTCGTCCCCACCTGCTCCCAGAGCAGCCCGGGCTCCCCGGTTCAGCGGGCAGACTTTTATTTAATGTTTCCCTTTCACTGTGCCTGTCGTCTTTAAATCCAAACCCCGCTTGTTTCCCTTTGGTTTTCACAGGAAAAGTTTCCGATCCTTGGATGAGGTTGGATCATGGAATTGGTTTCCTCGCTGGGCAGAGCGAGAGGAGGACCTGCGGGAGAGCCCCTTCAGGTGCCGATTTCCCGTCCGTCTCCACCTGCTTCTAAGCAGACGTGGTCACCGGGGCTCCCAAGTCTTCCAGATTTCTGCGAAGGTAATCGTTTGCTTCTGACACACTTCTCTGTGGGCACTTTGTAATGAGTATCTCAACCTCGCGAATCCCTTTTTCTGCTTTCCATTTCTAATAGACTCCTCTCTCATCTCCAGTTGTCTCTTATTCTTGGGGATTTATACTTTTCTATTCCCTTATCATATTCATAGAGAGGATTTTCAAAGGTAGCAACTAAAAAGGGTTATATTAGTTTGCTGGAACTGCCATAGAAAATACCAGAGATTTGGATGGTTTAAACAACAGATTTATTTTCTCACAGTTCTGGAGGCTAGATGTCTAAAATCAAAGTGTGAGTGGGTTTGGTTTCTTTGGAGGCCTCTCTCTTTGCCCTGCAGATAGCTGCCTTCCTGCTTTGTGCTCACATGGATTTTCTTGTGTATGCAGAGGTCTGGTGTATCTCTTTGTGTGTCCACACTTCATCTTCTTATAAGGACACAAGTCATTTTAGATTAGGATTCATCCTAAAGACCTCATTTTCACTTAATCATCTTTAAAGAACTACTTTCAAACACAGTTACATTCTGAGGTACTGGGAATTACGACTTCAATATATGAATTGGCGGGGGGGGGGGGGGAGGAGTTACAATTCAGCCCTTAACAAATATCATATTTAAATTTTTAAAAAATTTCTTAACACTACCTCAAGCATCTTTAAAGTATCATGTATCCTTTTACTTAAAGACACCAGACTGTCTATCCAAATTAATAGTGTTCTCTGTGAAAGAGCCCACCATTAATTCATTCACTCATTAGATAATAAATATTGGGCATCTATTTTTGAAAGATTCTTGATTTAGCAGCACAAGAAATATAAAAGTAAGTCAGGCCCCAGTTCTAACTATGAAAGGGTTTCATCGAGAGGGATAAGAGCAGGAGTCTTTATTTTTCTGTGGTAAAATTTCGTACCATGCTTTAAAAGTTAAAAGATGTAGCAACTTCTTAATGGTTATTCTTTTGAAAGAATTTAAAAGAATGTTTTCAAGGAACACTAATGTATCTCTCTCTCTCTCTCTCTCTCTCTCTCTCTCTCTCTCTCTCTCTCTTTTTAATAGAGTGTAGGCTTTCTTTAAAAAAATATATATATATATATATATTTTATTTCAGAGAGGAAGAGAGAGGGAAAGAGAGCGATATCAACGATGAGAGAGAATCATTGACTAGCTGCCACCTGCATGCCCCCTACTGAGGATTGAGCTGGCACCCAGGGCATGTGCCTAGACTGGATACTGAATCGTGACCTCCTGGTTCATAGATTGACACTTAACCACTGAGCAACACCAGCTGGGCTTATCTTTTACAATTAATGCAATATTTCAAACTTTTACTTATTTTTTAAAATCATTTTTGTTCTCCAGAAGTCAGACACATATAAAGGTTGCCTCTTATTACTTTTGCTTATGACCATTTCACTTCAGGGAATGTAACAGTTCAACTTTCAACTGAAGAACAGAAAGTTAAGAATTGAACATCATTGAAAGGGTTCCCCCTCTGCTACACTTACACACCCACATCCACCCTCTCCTTAGGGCAAGCTGAGGGGCGTGGGGGTGGGGGCAGAACTGCTCATAGAGAAGAGCTAAGAAGAGCTCAGCACCTGCAGCACATGACACCTCTCAACCACGTCTGGCCCACGGCTTCTCTTACTTAACAAACACATGGAGTTGAAGTGCTTGGCTACATCTCTTGTTTCTAAGGGGTATTGATCCATGGAAAAATATTAATGATTAACTAAACTTAAGCAATGAGAGGTTGTTACTTTGTACTGGCAATCTTTGCCTTGACCGTCTATACAAGTTGCTTGCAGAATGAGTATAAACATTAAGTGACCATTTTATTTATTAGTAATCTATCCTGGTACTTTACTAATATATTTTGCTCTAGCCTGGGACTCCTCAAAGAGAAGTCATAATCTGCTACCCCTGGAATATTCTGGGCATATATCTCCCTGCTCTCCCATTGGCTATAGGGGATTTTCTGTGTGTGTGTGAGGTTAAGATTATAATTTATACAAAGTTCTCTTCACTCTGTGTATTTTATAGACATATTTCTATATTTGGGCATGACTGGTGCTGTATTATGGTACAAATGTGAAAATCAGCTGACCTTAAATTTGCTAATGTTGGAGAGCACCTGGGAAAAAATAATCTAAATTTTATTATTTTCCTAGTCAGAACATTACTGCCTGCAGGAAAACCTTGTATATATTATGTATTTGCATTATTTGTATTTAGCAACAAACTGCTTTTATTTTTTTCAGGAAAAAGGAATTAAAATGTCATCTGTCATTCTTGACAGCAGTGCTATGCTGAATGGCCTAACCAAAAAATGCCATAGTTGTCATGTTTGAGGTATTCTTCATTTGCAACCCCACCTCCCCAGCACTATGCAATATCCTCTCTATAACTACCTCCCTCTTTCCTTCCCAATCTCTGAATCTGGATACAATTGCATATAGATAAAAACAGACAGATGATTAGCATACATATTGATCTAGGCAGAGAATTCACAGAAGTGAAATATGGCAAAGAATAAAATTGAACAGATTCGGGAAAAATGTGTAAACATTGTTTTAATTTTCTGCCTCAATTTAAGATCTGGATTGAGGGATTCAAATAGTCCAATTCATAGTTCTTCATGAATAAAAGAGGGACATTATCAACTTCCTCATAAATTGGTACTTTCTGGTGGGAATTAAATGAAAGCCTCCCTCTCTCTCTTTGGATATCTATAAATATGTATGTGTATGTGTGCTCACATTTCATTTAAGTGTTAATTGTGGCCCAAACACATGTAGTCTAGTTGGAAATAAAGCATATATTTGTGTTCCAAATGACAATTAAATCTTGCAATAAATATTATTTTAAAAATTGCATGATTATATGCCCTATGATCAGACTGACAATAGCAGAGCTCACACACTCTATCTGAACCCTCAATTAATGATAGTTCATACATATATTCTTCTTTTATTGGTTGATTTGAGAGAGAGAGATAAAGAGAGAGAGAGAAATTTGTTGTTCCACTTATATGCATTCATTAGTTGATTCCTGTATATGCCCTGACAGAAGATCGAACCTGCAACATCGGTGTATTGAGATGACAGGGTCATATATTAATACTCAAGAAAACCCTGCAACACAGGTTTTGCTATTCCAATTATGAGGCTCAGAGAGGGTAGGAAAATTTGTCAGAAAAAGAAAAAAACAAACAGATCTACTTGGGCCCCAAGCCTAGCCTTTTATTAGGCCATACAATCCTGAATCTATAATGTGGTGGTGTGCATGGTGCTCTGCAGATGTCAACATGGTAGAGGAATAAAACTGGACCTGGAGGAAAGGGTAGAATTTGGGCAGGTCCAAAGGACAGCAGGGACACTTCAGGAGAGGGGATGATGTGAGCCAAGGGATGAAGACGGAAACATAGAAAGCGTATCTGTGAGTTGGTGATATAGCTGTTTATCTAGAGATAAACTATGTGCAAAAAAAAAAAAAAAAAAAAAAAAAAAAGAAAAAGAAAAGAAAGAAAAGAAACAGGATTTGGGACCAGAAAAGTATGTTGGGGCAATTTTGGAGGGCTTACATGCCAGACAAAGGAATGTCATTTGCTGTCTCATACAAAATAGGAGAATTTATTGAGGAACCACTGTGCTTTACTGTGTAGCTATCAAGGTACACAGAAAGAAAGGAAGAATGAAAGAAAGAAAGAAGCCTCCAAGAAACAAAACCATCAATAAAACAGCCTGTCCTCATGGAGCTTAGACTCCACCTTTCCCAGTGGATGGAATAATGCTCTGGGGCTCTGGTAGAATCCGAACAGAGGACAAAGCTACACAAAGAAGGGGGTTATCATTCGGACCTCCAATCATTGGTAAAGAAATTGTCAAGAAAGTCTTCACAGAAGAAAAATATTTATTCTGGAAGTGATGAGACATGAAGAAATGGAATTAAGGGATAAAAATACCATTTTCAAAAGATTGACTCAACAGTAGCTTACAACAGGCACAATATGAGGTAATGATTAGACTAAGACTCATTTACAGATCACTGCAGCTGTCCAGGCAAGTGGAGGGGTGGTGGCAGTGGAAATGGAAAGTTAAGAAGGCATGAGCTTTTACAGTGAAAATCCTGAGGTTTTTGAGGATAACTGACAAGGGTGATAAGAGAGAGAAGGGTTCAGTGATGACTCTGAGGTTCTGAAAATTTCTATGCCAATGATTGGAGGTCCAAATGATAATACTCTTCCTTGTGTTGATATCTATAATGAAAAAAAATAGCATTGTCCTAAAGAAAATCTGTTCTGGAGAGCTGATTTAAAAAAAGTTAAGTTCAGGTTAACCAGGCTTACAGAAAGATATCTAGGCAGTTAGAAATACAGATTTGGAGTAGGGAGAGCTTACATTTCTGCATTTGGTCCAGCATCTACCTACTTTATAAACCCAAAAGATTAGAAGTTCGCTTCTGCCAGACACTCAGACATGATATGGTATAAATTATAAAAGCAAGTACATGAAAACAATAAAAACAACAATAATAAAGGCTAATATTTATTGAGGGCTCACTATGTACCAGGCACTGTGCTAAGTATGATTTCTTTTAATTCTCATAATAACCTGCTGATGTAGGCACTATTATTATCTACATTTTACATATGTGAAAACTGAAGCACAAAAGGAGAAACTTACCCAAGATAACACAGTCACTGAGCAGCAGAGTGTGAATTAAAACCAGACAATCTAAACATGGGCTGTCCAATATGGCAGCCACCAGCCACACAGGACTTTGAAAAACTAAGTTGTTAGTCTTATTGAATTTTATTAATGAATACTCAAAATTAAAACTGATAGTTGATTCAGTAATTGGGAAACAGATTTTAAGTATGTTTAAACAATCTAAACAAATCTACATTTCCAGTTGTAATTTTTATGAAATCTAAATACAGATCAAGTATGAGTGATGAAAAATTAGCATCTTAGTTGATAATCTCTAAAAAAAGTTACACAGGATTTCAAAGACTTAGAATGAGGAAACAATTTTAAATATCTGATTAATAATTTTATATTTTAATTACAAGTTGAAATAACATTTTTATATATGGGTTAATTAAAAATGTCATTGAAATTAACTTTACCTTTTATTTTTTTACTATTTATTTATTTATTTATTTTGTATTAAGTGGTCTTTATTGGTTATTTTTTACTTTTTAAATGTGGTACCAGAAAATTTTAAATTATAGATGTGGCTCACATAATATTTCTATTGGCTAACATTGCTCTAAATACTTAGAAATAAATGAGAGGTCAACTGTATGATGGGATAAATGACAGTAATAGGACAAGGTAATTCCTTTTACTGTTCTGGGGCCCTGTTTTTTGAGAATGTCTGTAGAAATTGTCTTAATTCAATGGGGACAGTGAGCCCTGAACCTGATTCCATTTTTAATGTCCCTACTCTCTTGTCTGGGTCAACTCTTTCACAGTTTTCAGAAAAAGCAATAACTCCAACTGCCCTGTCTTATATATCTTATATTTGTTTATCTCTTAAAGGAGAATTATTTTGCTCACAGATATTTTATATATTTCAACCATGAGCTCTACTTTTATGTCAGTCTCAATCTAGAACTGATTTCTCAGAGAATCCCAGAGGACAGCCCAAACAAGAGCTCTTGCAGCTGTTCTGAGAAAAAAAAAAGACTAGAAAACTAGGAGTTATTAAATATCAAGGTACAGTCTTGTATGCCTGAATTTTTTTATAAGGGATTATAGTCTGATAGTGAAACCTAAATGGTGTGTTTAAGAACTGTTGACAATTATCCAGACATTTGCTCTTAGATTTGTGTGGTAAATAAAAGGTAGAATTTTTTTTTAAAAAATATGTTTTTATTGATTTTAGAGAGAGTGGAAGGGAGAAGGATACTGAGATAGAAACATCAATGAAAGAGAAACATCATTGATCTGCTGCCTCCTGCACACCCCCTACTGGGAATTCAGCCTGCAACCAGGTGTGTGCCCTGACCCAGAACTGAACCTGTGACCTCTTGGTTCCTGGGTTGATGCTCAACCACTGAGCAACACTGGTTGGACAAAGGTAGAAAATTATAACTACATGGGAGGAACAGGGTGATAGCTAAGCACTGTGAATCTCTGGGTACAGCAAAAATTAAGGCAGTGCCATTTAACCAGAAAATAAATCTAAACTTCTACCAATTTTCAGGCATTCAGTGTATATAAAGCAATATGACTCCAAAGTTAGAATCATCCAGATGTTTTAAATTGGTAAGCATAAACATTTGATTCATCAAATTCACCAAAGTCAGAAGTAGGAAATTCACATCTACTTCAAGCTAAAGGGAGTAATACTTTTTTCCATTCTCTATGCCAGCTGTAGTGACAATGAATTTATAACCAAATGCCATGATAAAAAAACTCTGATAAAATATTATATGTCCATGTCTTTCAACTTCCAAGAGGTACTTTAATTTTTGAGAATATTCGATATGAAGTCTTGGTGCAACAGAGAAACCAATCAACTTTACTTCTTTTTAATTTCTAATTATTATTTTAAAGTATTGAGTATTCATCCTTTGTAACAATACTTCATAAAGAGATCTTAAGCAATAACTTATCCATAGATTTTTATTTATATATTATATATAACGTATTAAGAGTATGTTTGGAATACCAAAGTGTCATAATCTATAGTTTGCTTATTTATTTATTTATTTATTTATTTATTTATTTATTTATTATGTTTTTGTTAATCCTTGCTCGAGGATATTTTTCCATTGATTTTTAGGGAGGGTGGAAGAGAGAGGGAAAAACAGAGAAACATCAATGTGAGAGAAACATGTAATCTGACCAGGGTCTGGGCTGGGGAGGAGCCTGCAACCAAGCTAAGTGCCCTTGACTGGAATTGAACCCGGGACCCTTTGGTCCACAGGCTGATGCTTTATCCACTGAGCCCAAATGGCTAAGGCATAATTTATAGTTTAGAGCAATGAGGTCCTCACATTATAAGGCAAATGAAAAGTAAATTCCCTGGCCAGGAGGAAAAGAGCATTTTGGAAAAAAGATAAACAAATCCATTAAGGAGGACATTAAATGCATTTAAAACAGCTTCAATAAAATATTCAAGGTCCTGGGAATATAATGTATCTACTGATGAAACTTCTTTCAGAACTACTAAAAGGGAATAACACATAAATGCCTACATTTATCCAAACAAGACAACAGTGTGCCTATTGAATTTTCAGTAAGAAATGTTTAGTAAAAAGAAAAGGTTATTTTAACTTTTTTTAAAACAAGCAACACTATATAATAAAGAGTAATATGCAAATTGGTCCTAATGTGTCACAGTAACGACCAATTTGCATATTGACAGACCAGCAGGAGGCTGCGCGTGCAGCAGGGGGACTTGCATGAGGCTTGTTTCCCTGCCCCGGGCATCGGAGTTCTCTTTTTCTCCCGGGTGCATGTGCCCGACAAACATCCCCACGACACTGCGCCCCATCCGAGAGAGCACTCTGCCCGGGGATGCCACCAACCCTGCCCCTGAGGTTGGTGGGGGGGCAGCCGAGGGGCAACACCCATACGGCAGAAGGCTGGTTCTTGGGGTGCGGTCGGCAGATGCCAAGTGGGGGGTGCACATATCGGCGGTGACCCCTGGGAGGGGTAGTGCACGCAAATCGAGAGGTGTGGACCCAACATGAAGAAAGGGCCAGGCTCCACGACAGAGAGTGGACATAGAGGTAAGGCACAGGACCTGGACGGGCCACCGGGTAAACAACACAGGGATCCCACCACCACAGACACACAGGGCGGCTCTGTGATGTCCAGGACACCGGGTGATCCTCCCAAGCGCACAACCTAGAAGCCTCCTCCCACTGCACGGACCCGGCCCCCCGCCCCGCCCTGCCACCATGTAGATCACAGGCAACCCTCACACCGCCGCGGCTTTCTCCAGCCATCCATCCATTCATCTGCCTGGTCCAACCCGGATGGGGGCTCGCATCCTGGGCGGAATGCCCCCCGAGGACAAGCTGGGCCCAGACCGTGCCTGTGCAAGCATGCCCGTCACCTGTGAATTCTGGAGGGAAGCGGATGGAGAGCCACTCGAGGCATGGGAGTGGGCACGGGGGGGCGGGGCGGGAAAGGCCTCTGTGTCCCCCCACTTCAGCACTCAATGGGAGAAAAGCCTTGCGCACGCATGAATGCATGCGTGCATGTAACGCAGCGGTTCCCTCAATGGACACCGGCCTGCGTTGGCTGGACCCTCTCCCAACTCGGAGGGAAGGAGCCACAGGCCACGATAGGCAAGACACAGCTGCATCGTCACTCGGCCCCTCAAAGCCGGTGCCAGAGGGCCCGAGTGCCCAAACAGAGGTGGCTACTGGTCCCAGAGAGGAAAGCAGTCAGTACTAAGGACGAAAAGCATAGAATTTTTAATTAGCCTGTTAAAAGTGTAAAAGAGTGAGGGAGAAGGGGGGGAGATGGAGAAGAAGGGAAGGAGGGAGTGAAGAACTTTATAAAGAAGTCAGTACAGGACAGAGTTAAAGAAGGAAAGAGGATGTATGAGTGAACTGTAGAAGCCATAATGAAGATCAAGTATAGCTGTGTACTGGGAACAGATTTTAAAAGTAGGAGTCAGAAAAGAAAAAAGATAAATGATAGTGAATAATTAGGCAGGCAGATAGATAGATATTAAAACAGTGGAAGTAAGTAGAGAAGAATGTATGGGAAAGGTAGGATGAGAGAAAAAGAGGGAGAGAAGAAAAGTTTTAAAGGGGAGCCAGTAGAGCTTAAAAGGAGAATGGGAAGAAGGAAGAAATGGGGGAGGGAGCAAAGCAGGTCCGAGGGAGGAAGTGAAGAAAAAAATTAAGGTGGGGAGGAAGGAAAAGGGGAGGGAGGGCAGGGGTAAAGATAAAGGAAAGAAGGAATGTGGGGAGGGAGGGTAGGAGAAAGATGGGAAGAAGGATAATGGAACAGAAGTAGGAAATAAGGAGGAAAGAAAAGTTTATAAATGATGAATCAGTAGGAAAAAGTGTTACATAAAGGAGAGAGAAGAATTGTGTGGGGGAGAAGCCAATAAGGAAGTCAAATACAATTGTGTGTGAAGGGGATAAGATTAAAAAAAAAAGTTAATAGGGGCAACCAGGCTGGCAGGGGAGGGCAGTTAGGGATGACCAGGACAGCAGGGGAGGGCAGTTAGGGGGATCAGGCCGACAGGCAGAGTGGTTAGGACAGGCAGGCAGGTGAGCAGTTAGGAGCCAGAGGTCCCAGATTGCGAGAGGGATGTCCAACTGCCAGTTTAGGCCAGATCCCTGCGGAATCGGGCCTAAACTGGCAGTTGGACATCCCCAGAGGGCTCCTGGACTGAAGAGGGTACAGGTCAGGCTGAGGCACGCTCCCCCTGCCCCCACCCCACATGCACGAATTTTGTGCACCAGGCCTCTAGTAGAAAATAATAGAACAGAATCTTATAGCTAATTCTCACTGTGTGTCCATGAACATATTTCTTTCCAATCACTGGTAATGGCATATTATTTTTGTTGGTTCCTTCTTCATTTTTCTCTAGAATTCCAAAATTATGTAGTTCTATCCATAGTCAACAAATCCCTAACCATAAGGCCAGTTTTGGTTTTCTGGCAACTATGCCACTTAAACATTCTCCTTTAATATTTATTGCCAAGAATGTAATAATAGAGCAGATTGGTATAGGATCATCTGTGTTTTGTTGTTAACGTTTACTTCGTGTAAGCATATTTTGGTTACAAATAATTTCAGAATTCATTATGACAATTTTATTTGAATTTAATGGTCAGCTTAAAAATGAATGCCATTTTACACAAAGCACTTTCAATTTATGTACCCTACAAGTTAGCCAAGGTCTGAGTGATCTCAGATAAAATATTTAGGAACAAAGTCTGATGTATTTTGGATTTTCCTGTAAATTATTTATCTTCTATTCAAGCTGCATTTAGATGTCTGCATGATACACTGCAGTATAAAAGTAAGGTTCTGAATTGGAAACAAATAAACAAGGAATTGATTGTAACTTAAAAAAATCAAACTTTGAATGTAGATACTCTTTAAAGATGTTTGCTTGGCCCTCTTTGGTTTTCATATCTCCAACCCTGACCTCTTGTTAGTCTTTGTTTCTTATTTGTTTGTTCATTTTCATCTATTTGTCCTGACAAATTCTCAAAATCAGTCTATACATCAATAAGTCAATCTTCACTCTCAAAACTTCAGCTCTTCTTCCTATTCCCTGTTTCTGTTAACTGTTCAACGCTTCTGCCAGAAATCCAAGATTAATTGAGGTACCCAGGTATCGTCATGGAAACAAGGTTCTTTTTTCCTTTCTTACACAAGTTTTCATGTCTTGCCAATCCTTCCTCTGTATATCTCCCTCCTATCCAGTTTATTACTGTCATTATCAGTCCATGTTAGGCCATAATTATCTGATCCCTTTTAAAAAAATCTTTACCTGATAATTTTATATAGTCATTACAGAAAATATCTATATATATATAAAAGCCCAGTAACTGGAACAGCGGAATGACCAGTATGACTGGAACAACTGGTGGCTATGACGTGCACTGCAGCAGCCAAACAGCCTGATTTGGGCCCCGATTGGTCCTCCTCCCCCGAACTGGCCTGGCCCCCAATACCCTGGTTGGGGGTGCGGTTGGCTGGCCAACCACCCATGGCCCCTCCCCCAGGCCGGCCCCGACCCTGATCGACCCCCATTGGGGCAGGCCTGCCGGACCCTACCCATGCACGAATTCGTGCACTGGGCCTCTAGTAGAATATAAAAAAATAACAAAAGTTAATACTGTGATGCATCATCTTGTGTTATACCTCCAGCGTAGATTATGCTGTAACTCCCCCAACTAGTCTTCTTACCCTAGTCATCAGCTCCTCCAAGTTACGTCTTCATTAATGCCACTTTATTCTTTCTTATGAAATGCTAAGATCATAGGACTCCCCTGTTATAAAATCTTCAATAGCTCATCTTAGCTTAGAAAATATTCCATTAGTTTTATTTTCATGACCTAAAAATACAGTTTCATTCTCTCTTTCCAATTTTATTTCCCATGATTGCTTCTCAAGTTAATTAAGTTTGGCCACACTCATTTTTTTCCTCCCATAAGTGTTCTCTTCTTTTCCCATATCTATACCTTTGCCAGAGTCCCAACTCCACATAACTAAATGCAAACTTCAAGACTAAATGCCGTTGAGGCAATAAAGCATTCTGTGACATTCCAAATTAGAAGTAAACTCTCTTCATCAGAGCTGCCAAATCATTTTACTTCTACTTTGTCTATACAGACTACAAAATTTAGAGACATATGACTGGAGATTGGGTCCCAGTTCCAGCATTTAAGTAACTCTATGGCCCTGAGCAAGACCTTTGAACCATCAGGGTCTCAGTTTTCCCATTTGTTGTTGAGTGCCTTCAGGAGAATGCCTCATTCTCTTTTAGACCCTATTTTAATGTCTGTGACCTTCCCTGAACAACAGCTCAGCTGGTGAGAGTGTTTGGCTCTATGCACTCCTCGAGGGCTACTAAAGTCTTTATGTGGTTATGATTTTTTTGGTTGAATTTTTGTCTGAACAGTTAGACTGTGATCTTTTTTGATGGCTGGGAAATTGTCTTGCCAAGTTTTGCAATCCTAGCAGAGACCTCTGAACTCAGTTCCTATTTAATAAATGTATGCTGAATGAGGGAATACATGAGCGAATCAGAAAAGAATGAATGAATTTATTGATCACTGTATCTTATGGAAGAGTTATTTATGTTTAGTGCTTGTCATCTCTCTTTACACTATAAGATCCGGAGGGAAGGCTCTTTGTGTGATCCATCTTTGTCTCCTTATAGTTCCATGTGCATGATATGAAGTAATATTTGCAAATAATTGAAGAGAAAAATATAGCTAAGCTGGGTCATGAACGGGTATGCTCATGCATACAGATTTTTCTTGTATGACAGTTCTTTTTTTTCCTGGTGTGCATGCAATCTTAATATCTGTTTAACTCTGCAAATGAGGCTAATTATACTTACCATCAACACCAAAGTTTCTTCTCAAATTGAATACAAGGTTGTCTATAAACATACATATATCTTTTGGAGATACAGTAATACAAACTTCAGTGGGGCCAGATCTTACTTAGGTTAAGTTCTAACATTAGCCCTTCCTTGTGGCAAAAATCTTGTGTAGCTAATATTAACATAGAGAATCCATTAAATAACCCAGATGTAAGGCAAGATGTTCACACTATGGCAGGTTAATAAGAATTGAGCTGGGGAGAGAGCAGAAGATTCACATTTCCTACCTCTCACTTACTAGTGGACATAGATCCATTCAATGTGGTGGCAGATGGAGAAGTGAAATTGCCCTTATTTAAATTGTTGTTTCTCTCTCCTCTATCCCTCCCATTTTGCTTAGTATGTATACTTCATTTTGCATTATTAAGTGCTTGGATGGTGCAAATCTGTTGAATTGTTCTTTTAAAGTATCTACTTAGTCACAATACAGGTAAACTTTTTAACAGCCTAGTAAGATAAAGGGGTCTGTATAAATTTCATTAGCTCTCGAGTAACTCAAATGCAGGTCTGACATGAAGAGTCTAGTGTGGTATAGTGAAAATGGCAATTTATCTTTAAAAACTGTCAGTGATGTGAAGGTTAACTGTAATCTTTTTACTCTGTTTTGAGGTGATTCTGAATATATACTGGAGTCAGACACAATGGTAACTCCAGGGATGGAAGGTCCTGCTTCCATAGGCCTCATCACACTGGATTTCTGGCATCTATCAGCCTTAGGCTTCAAATAATTTTCCCCCTGAGCAGGGAGAAAAACTCTATTGACAAAAATAAATATCAGGGAGAAGCAACATCCCTTGCAAGCCAAAATAACCAAGAACTCCCTTGCTATCAGAGTATGACTCCTACAGCAAGCAACAGAAAGAAAAAAACTGGACTGAGTTACTCTTGGTGTCATAGCAACTGGATTCTTAAAATATAAAAGAAAGAAAGAGAGAGAGACAGGGAGGGATGGAGAAAGGAAGGAAGGAAAGAGAAAAGAAGGAAGGGAGGGAGGGGAGAGGCAGGAAAGAAAAGGGGGAAAAAAAAAAAAATTAAAAACTCAAGGAGAACAGAAAGCTGCTGGTATACTTGATGTTCTTGTTATATACATAAGGAATTACCATGGTAACACCAGGATCACATAACTCAGCTTACATCAGATACCAGTATTCATGGTTCAGAATAACAGCGCAAACAAGAGCATCCATTTTCCATCAAGGTGGTTGGGGCCAGAACGGCAGTTACAAATCTGGGAAATGGAATGTCATCATAAGGGGAAGTTGAATAAAGTAATCAGAAACACCAAATATGTACCCATATTTCTCCATAAGGTACATATTCAGTATCTCTGATTACTTTCTTATACCCAGTTGGAAAAATAAATTTCCTAAGAATTGACTGAATGGCTATTGTGTTCCAGGTCTTATACAGAGCACTGAGCACACTGTGGTTTAAAACACAGGCTTAGAGCCAGTCCTCATGGTCCCAGGATCGAATATGGATGGAGGAACTTAGGCCAACAAACACATAAACCTGTGATCACAATGTGAGAACTCCTAAAAAGAGGATACGGTGCAAAAAGAGTATAGAAATAGGTGCCTAACATAGTCTGGGCATTTAGGGAACATTTCCCTGAGGATGATGAGGCCTGAAAGATGAATAACACCATACATATACTACCAAGAAGCACATAAATGAAGCCCTGACCATCATTCAAAATTTAGAACACGTTCCATCTTGTCTGGGAAGCTGATTAACTTTCCCTTGGGAAACTGCAGCTTCCTTCTCATCAACCTTCTCTCCAGGGTACCTCTCTTTATCACCAATAGCAAGACTACCTTCATTGCTTCTCTTAGGGCTATAGAAAACATGGCCTTACAGATCAAATTCAAAGTCATCACTCTTCTTTGAAAGGCTGTCAGTGGCTTGACTGTCCAGCCCTCTTTTTAGTATTTGCTTCTTTCAAACCTTCTTATATCAATATATAATCTGTTTGATAGCAAGTTGCTATCCTAAGCCTGGAATACTTTGTCAGATTCACTACTTCAAAGCAAAATAAAAGGTGGTAATAGAAGCTTTCCCTTTGTAGCACAGGTATATTTATGTAATATTCTTGTTCTATGCAAGAGGAAAGCCAGAAAAACAACAACAACAAAAGAATTTTTACTTAAGGGTAGTTAAGTAATTTAATGTCTCTAATTGGATGTAGAAATATAACTAACACATGAAGGTCACTATGATTGTGTAGAGGCCCCTGTAATTCACTGGAAGGAAACATCCAAATTATTCTAAATAGTTTCATTTCACCCGTTTTTGTTAAAGGAGAGGTTGCATGGTTAGGTGATGGGTGAATACTAAACTGATGCAGGACAAAAGTCAATAACTGTGACATTTTATTAATCCCTAGCAGTTGTCAATGAATTGGAAAACTGACCTTTTTAAACTTCACTTGTAAAATATTACCTACTGATTATTTGAATTTTAATATTCTCAATGATAAATAAGACACAGAGAATATGTTTTTAAATTGCACTTCCAATGACTTAATTAAATAACCATTTAATGTTTCCCTCCCAAATGCAATGAGTTATTTGGTTACTTCACTTTTAAAGAAAAGCATTCTCCCTCACATTATTTTCATCACTATCCTCCCTCCCTGGAGACAAGTTTGATGAGAAGGAAGCTGCAGTTGTCCAGCTTTCCAGACACCATATTCTTTTAATTTCTTTAATGTTCACATCAGGGCTTCATTCACAGAGATCTCCATAGAACAATTTACTACTCATTTTCAGGCCTCGTTATTCCCAGAGAAACATCTTCCAAATACTCAGACTGTATTAGGTACCTATTAAATACTCTTATTGGGTCCTTGTCCCCTTTTTAGCTGTTCTCACAATTGTAATCATGCATTTATGTATTTTGTAATTATACCGGAATTGTCCCTGTCAGGATCTTACACTGCTTGCTTCTACTAGGCTAGTTTATTCAGTCTTTTCCATTCCAATTTATGCTGAATGCCACTGCCAAATTGTTCTTCCTGAAACAGCTGTTTCTATCATGTCTCTCTCAAAGAGGAAGACAGAAAATATAAAAATAATTGAGGTTCATTGTGATAATGCTGTGATAGACATATAAGAAAAGGAACAACTGTCCTGACTGGTGTGTCTCTGTTGGTTGGAGCATTGCACCATGCACCAGAAGGTCTTGGATTCGATTACCAGAATCGAATATACCTAGGTTGTGGGCGCATATGGGAGGCAATTGATCAATGTATCTCTCTCACATTGATGTTTCTCTCTATCTCTCTACCCTCTCCTCCCTCTCTAAAATCCATTTTAAAAAAAGAAAGAAAGAAAAAAAGAAAGAAAAGGAACAACTGCTAGCTGAAGAAACTTCCATTTGGAAATAGGGAATTAGGAACAGATTAATGAAAGAGATCTGCAGAATGAGTTTGGGTGTATCACAAAATGAGGGTAGAGAGCAACTCCAGGCAAAAAGGAAAAGAAAAGGTTTAGTTAGGAGTAATTTATACCTAAAATGCAGAATATACATAGGTTATGAGGGAAATTTACAAGGACAGAGAAGTAGGGAGGCAGTAGATTATGATAATTTAGAATTGAGACTTTTATTGTAGATAATGAGAAGCTACTGGTGCAAATATGGAAGTGTCATGATGAAATTTTAGAAAATTAAACTGTGGTTACAGTCAGGAAGAGGATGATAGTAGAATAAAGAGACCGATGATCAGGGTGGCAGTCTGATAGGCAAGAGAGAACAAGGGCCTGGCCTAGAATGACATGCTGGGAAAGTCAACAAAAGGAAGGAGGGAGAATGCACTTGACAACATCTGGCTATGGGTGGTCAGGATGAGGGAGTAGAAGCATATAAAGTGACTTCTTGGTCTGTACCATAAATCACCAAGGAAATGGAAGATGGTGAGGGACCTTGGGTAATTTTATTTTGGAATATATTGAGCTTGAGTCCTCTGGAAGACAGATAGAGACAGTTGGATATACAGCTCTGGATTTGAGAAGAGAATGAGGATTGAAAATAAAAATTCTAGTTCAAACTGTTACTGTCAATAATTTTTACTCAGGTGAGGAGAAATCCCAGTCAGAGCACATTATTTTATGAACATGAGGTCACTGATTATTCAGGATTCATAGTCCTGAGAATAATTAGCAGTTTACTTAGTGAGAAGAACACACTTGCTTTTCCTCCAGAGTTTTCCCCTTATGCATGTGGCTCATGCATTCATTCATGATGAATGGGCCCACACACAAAGGCATGTGGACGGGTGGCAAGGACCCAACAGAGTATCATTATATAGTCCAATGGGGTGGTTGCTTAATATTCTGTATCTTCTGTGTAGTTTTACTTAGTATTTCTCACTTTACCTGGAAAGGCAGATCCACAATTAGCACTTAGCCTGGAGCCACAAGAATGTAATAGACCATTTATTCAGCTTTCTGTAATGAAATCTTAGTAGTACCTCTACTGAAAGAATAACAGGTCCTGACAATGCAATAAAGCGACTAATTGAGACAAATGAGAAGACAGGAAGTTTGAAGCACCAAATATTTTAGAACATTTTAACAGTGTGGCAGTTGTCTATTTTTAACCTAGCTAAGAAAGCATGATCTAGTGGTTACCATGAGAAAGATAAGAGAAAGTGTTTTCATAAATACATAGAAAATATCAATCGTCTGAAAATAAATAACCACCTTTAAAGTCCTTCAAAATACTTTTATTTGTTTACATAAGTGTTTCTCAACTTCAGCACTATTGATATTTGGGCCAAATAATTTTTTGCTGTAGAGGTTGTCTTATGTATTAAAAGGATGTTTAACATCCCAGTCTCTACCTATTTTATGCCACTAGCCACCCCCACACTCAACATGTGACAATCAAAACTGTGCCTATGGCCCTAACCGGTTTGGCTCAGTAGATAGAGCGTTGGCCTGCAGACTGAATGGTCCCAGGTTCGATTCCAGTCAAAGGCATGTACCTTGGTTGTGGGCACATCCCCAGTAGGAGGTGTGCAGGAGGCAGCTGATCGATGTTTCTCTCTCATTGATGTTTCTAACTCTCTATCCCTCTCCCTTCCTCTCTGTAAAAAAAAAATCAATAAAATATATATTTAAAAAAAACCCCTGTGCCTATGCATTGACAAATGATCCTGGGAGTAAAATGGCCCCAGTTGAGAACCACAGGTCATGATGATAATTAATTACATGTGCACTTAAAAAAGACTGTATAAAAGCAAATGTCGGTCTAGGCCCTGTTTGAATGATTATAAATTCCAAATTAAAAATGTTCTATTTAATGAAGATCTATTGTTCACAATGTGTAATTGTTTTCCTTTGGTCCAGAAATGAGAAGTAATTTTTATACTTTGAAATGCCTCACTCTTTCAGGTTCAGACTCATTAATGGGGTACATTTTTTATGAACATGAGGTCACTGATTATTCAGGAATCATAGACCAGTTCCTATCTTGGTTTACAGTCATTAGTAGTAAATCATTTCTATGGATACAATTTGCAATGCACTGAACTATATCACCCGGAAATTCATACATTGAAGCCCTAATCCCCAAGACCGCAGAATGCGACTGTATCTGACATAGGTCCTTTAAAGTGGCAACCAAAGAGAGAGACCTCTGGAGAAACCAAACCTGTTTGACAGCTTGACCTTGAACTTCCGGCCCCAAAACTGTGATGAAATAAATTTATGTTGTTTAAACCACCAGTCCTGAGTAAATGAATAGTTGGAAGATTGGGCAGAAATTCAAGTGTGCAACTTTGTATTCTTTCCGCAAGGAGGAAACAGACTGATTAACATAGAATCAGTCACTGTACATAGTCATTTCTGTCTTCAAGCTCTTTGAACCCTGCTTTGCCTCTCATAATAGGGAGAAAACCTATAAGATTTAGGACACCAGAGGCCAGAGAGTGTGTGAGAGAAGTGGGTAGGAAAAAGGGGGAACCCAGAGCAGGGTAGAGTCTCCAAGCCTGCCAGCCAGAGACACGTGGGAGAGCCACTGCAAGGTCCCGTAGAGGCTGGGTGGAGACAGCGCTGTGCCCGGCTGTGGAAGTCGTGCCCAGAGTACAGATGCTCTCCTCTTTCACTGCTTCTACTTTTTGTTTTCTATTTTGCTAAAATGTTTTTTTTGTTTCTGTTTTTTGTTTTTTTTTGGTGTGAGTTTTACATTGGAGCAGGATAAACAGAACTGAGCTTCTACAACATTTTATAGTTGCAATATTTTTTCCCCTCTAGCAACTTCCCTCTGTCCCCTCCCACAGTGATATTTTTTTTCTTTCTACTACTTGAAGCTTTACACATATACACTGAGTGGCCAGATTATTATGATCTCTGAACGCATAATAATCTGGCCACTCAGTATATATCTATATTAGAGGCCCAGTGCATGAATTCGTGTATGGGTGGGGTCAGGCCAGCCTGGCCAGGGGGAGGGGACAGGGGCAGTTGGCCGGCCTGCCTGCTGGTGGAACTCCTGGTTGAGGGGACAATTTGCATATTAGCCTTTTATTATATAGGATATACACTGAGTGTCCAGATTATTATACATTCAGAGATCATAATAATCTGGCCACTCAGTGTATATGCTTATGAATCCAGAAGTGAATTTCAGGTTCTGCTTTGCTGACCTGGTAATAATAAAGCCATGATCCCCAACTACTTAAGCCAGTGGTCTAAAGGCGGCGGTGTCAATCAGGAAGGGGAATTCAACTGATCCAGGAGAACAGCAGAGGCAAAAGTATTGCCAAAGATCCCATGGGGTGGCACCAGGAAAGTGATATATAGGCCTATGTCAAGATGGGTAACATTTGCTTTCTCATCATTGACTTATTAAACAAACATTTATTTTCTGATCTGTGCTGGGGCTCTATGCTGGGCACAACAGATATAGCAAGCAACATGACATGATCCGTAGCCTAATTGGGTGAGAAAGGAGTAAAAGAGCAAGATTAAATTGGATTACTCAATCTCCATGTATTATAATTGAGGCATCAAAGTGTAAAAAATTGAAAGACACTTATTTTTCTTGCAAGAGTACAAATAGAGCCTTAGACTTTGTAGAAGCTACAAAAAATTAAAAGGGAAATTTTAAAAATCACAAATATACATAATTTTTAGGATCACAGATGGAAGGGATATCATTCTCTTCAACACTGACCTTAATTAGATTTAGTAGTGTTTTGTTAATGTCTGTTTTGCTGCTTTTGAAATAAGAATTCAGAACTATCAAATGACTACGTGGTTCCACTTCTAATATAGCTAATTTTCAATTTGGAAATTACTTCCCTGTGTTCCAAGACAACATGCTGTTTCTTCAATAAGTTATTATTTTAATAAGGATACAATTGAATTGAAATTGAGTTATAGTTTGCATGATTAGAATTTTCTATTTTATTCTCATTTAGTGAAAAGCCAGATTTTTAAAAAAAAAAATCTCATCTCAATCTTATGCCTCACTGAAAACTAACCCCACGGCATTTATGAAGGTTTGGAAATAATTGTTTTTAATCACTCAAAGTCTGAATGTTATTTCATGTTTACAATAAGGTCAAATCTGGCAAAATGTATGCTTTAATATGTGACTTTGAACGTGTGTAATTAGAGAAAGAAAAGAAGAGTAAAATAACAATGATCATCTTCAAGTAAAATAAGTCGCTTTTAGAATTTTGGGTTTTTATTCCAAGAATTCATAAACTTAGGGAGAACTGGCATTTTCACAGAGAGACTGGAATATCCTTATAAAATGCTTCTACAGTTCATTGTGAAGTACTGAATAAAACAATTTTGTATAAAACCAAAATTGAGGGATGATTTTTAGACCCATTAGTCAGCCATGTCACCCGTATTCTGACACTAAAAAGGCTGGAAAATGGAAAGGGTCTGCTTAGTGCAAACCCTCTTTCCTTGTCATAAAAACATTGAGCTCAGCTTTGAAATTTCTAGTTATACAACAAGAGTTTGCCTGTGTATCATGTGTGTACGTGTGTGTGTGTGAGTGAGCATGCGTGTATACGTGTGTGTGTATGTGTTTGGTGGATGGTTTGTGGAGACTGTGAGTTAGCAGAATTCTGGAACACTGATCTAGAAATGACATATTTTTATAGGAAAATAACTAAATTTATTCTAGCCTCCATAGTGACCACATAAAAACTAATGCTATTTTTGTAGAATTTAAACCTATTTATTGCACATTGGGAATAAAGCATGTTATGTACAGATTACGAGATACTGGGTATCTGGTATCAAGAGGCATTAACAAATATATTCACTATTTGACTGAACTCTCTTTCAAATATTCATCATGGATGATTCTGATGGTAATACAAGCACTAATCATCTCTCATCTCTCACATTTTAAAAATCTACAGACCCTGAAACGGGATCAGCTTTTGCTAAATAGCTAAACTAAGAATATTTCCTAGCTTCTAGCTTCGGTTAATTTTTTCAAACTACCTAGTATGATGAATTTTAAAACTAACCTCTCACCCTGACCCTCCCAGCTCAGCAGACCTCCAAAGGAGTTAGCAAAGGGTAACAAAACACATTTCACTGACAAACAACTAGAAGAAAGGAAATCAGTTACCGTCTCCTCTGTGGCTTAATATCAATTGGCTTGTTGATGGCATAAGGCGATCCATGAACATAAGCACTTCGGAACCTAGCCACCTTCCCCAGTGTTAGGTACTCACAGCTGGTTGGCAAACTCATTTTATCCAGAAGGCAGGAAGTGAAAACAAATCTTAGTAGTCAGACCAGCATTCCTGGGAACGCTGGAAAGAATGAGTCGGATAATGGATTTCACACATATGCTGCTCCCTGGTCGCTGGGTGCTGCTTTTCTTCAAAAGTAAACGCCTGTTTCTCTGAGGCTACATGCACTACCTTGTTTTCTGCTCATGGATACAGGAAGCTTGTTGCTTATTTCTAACCAGAGTCATGCTCTGAACAATTATTGGCTGAGCAGATGAAGTAGAAATTCTGTAGCTCCACAAAAACCCATTTCCACTCAAACCAAATCCCTGAGTAGGCAGCAAGGTTTAATACATTTTTGTCTAATGTCTAAAAGAACAGCGACCTAATGTAACAGTGGTTGTGAAATCAGGCTTATTTACCTATACACCAAGCAAGCATCTGATAGGGTGAAAATAATCAATTATTTGCTATATTTTCAAAATGGGAAAATTGTTTGCTAAAAGATACTTAGCAATTTGAGATGGGCACATAGAAATGATGAGAGGTGGTTTTCCAATTTTCTGGTAAAAAAAATTGTGGGTTCTTGTTCATAAATTACCGTTCATAATAGAAGTGAATTTAGCCCCTCAGAAACATAAACATAAGCAAAGGCCTTTGCATAGTACTAACCTTTTTACTTTGATACTGATTTTTTTCTTATATTCCCTCAGAAATCCAACCTCTATTTGTTTGTTTGATGAAGACCTATTGAAACATTGTTAGGAAATTCTAATTGTTTGTAAGCTAATATTTCATAACAGTGAAAGACAGATTGGATCAATAATTCTACCTAAGGCAGGAGAGTTTCAGAGAAAAGTTACGGCTCTAATTAGCCCACAGTTTTACTAATCCTCACCCCATTTCTTAGTGTTATAGCAACAAAACCACTGAGGCCCTTGTGTGTAGCCTGACAATAGGAGGAGTTCAAAGGACTGGGCAGAGTAATTTTAATATCTGAAAAATGATTTCTCATCCAGGATTTGAATAAACACAACCTATTTATTTCAGAGTCCTGGAACCAGGGCTAACACAGTGTGCTGAGAGAAAGCTCAGCTCTGTAGTATTCTGCAGTGACCAAATTCAACAGTTCCAGTTTAAATAACAGACATCATTTAAACTCAGAAATTTTTGAAGTTTGAATGGGAAGATATTTTTCCACTTGACAGTAATCATTTCTATCCAATGATTGTCTTTTTAAATAATTTTATTACAAAATGATACAGGCGATACGTGCTCATTTTAACATCAGAAGTGAATAAACAAAAATGCCTATTGTCTTTTCTTTCCCATTAATCCCACCCTTTTTCTTTATGCTAATTCTATCAGTGCATAAATACATGTGCATATATGCACACATAATATATATACACACAAACACACATGTGCATACAGACACATAGCCTAGTGCTTCTCCTTTTTTGTGTAAAGTGGACTTGTACTACACATAATCCTCTATAAACATTTTTGTACTTAAAAGATATCATGGACAATTTTCAGTCAATACCTGGAGATCTAATGTGTACTTTTCAATCGTTACATAAAATTCCATAGAATGGATGTACCATTACTTATTCAAGTGATCCTTTATTGGCAAACAATTTTGGATTTCTATAAACAATAAACACATTTGTTAATATGTTGTTACTAATTAGTACTTTTATTTCTGAAAGTGGGTTGTTAGATCACAAAATGTATGCAGCTTTTCCTTTAATAGTTTATGGCAGTCACACTCCTAAAAGTCATGTAGAAAGATGACCATTTCCCCATATTCTTGACAACACTATTGACATTCAAATCCTTTTCTTTATAGCATAAAAATAAGGCAGCCAACTCTTCAAAATGCCCAGTGACTCCACACAGTTCCTTACTAAAATAAAACTGTTATCGAGGTGCCTGCAAAGGTAAGGATATTCTACCTGAACTGAAATATACTAGGCAGAAGTCTGGACTCTCACCAAAATGAGAGAACACCCAAGTAAAGCACAGTTAGCAATGAATTTTTTGCTTAATTTGCATAATTAAGGGGAGACAAAATATAGAGAGATAACCTGCTGTGTTTCCACTCTTCAGTATATTTTTCTTATCCAGGATAATATTTCATAATTTGAAGAAACATCACATAAATTTACAATGTGGAGGTATATAGTGCCTGATGACTGACTACTCCCTAACTGTGATGTGCAACCATATATGATTTATAGTTGTTGTTTTTTTTTTAATTTAAGAGGCCCATTGAACTTATTCCCCCATCTCCGAGTCTTAAGAACCAACACACCTTATTTTTATTTGTAACTAATCTAAGGTCTTTGACCAATGCTAGAGGATAAGGGAAGAATGCACAGTAGAATTCCCTATGAAGGGTAAAAAACAAAACCAAAAACCCACACACTAAAGGGTAAGACATAAATCTCTCTGGGAGGAAAATATGTGTCCACTGATGGGTAAAATTCCTTGGTTTTCTTAGCAGGGACATTTTTGCTTGACCCTGGCAATGATTCACCATGAGCCAGGCAGGGTCTACTGAGGATTACGTGTACTTAAATTGGGATGAGAAGGGATTATTCTCAAATCCAACCTTCCAAGAATCTATAATCTGTTAGAATGCTGGCCAGTTAGTAGGAAGTGGCCTCCGAAGAAAAACAGAATCATCCTATCTTCCAAAATTCAGTTTCTCTGAGACTGGGCAGAGGTAGTTGGGGACTTCACCTTCAGTAAAATAAAAATACACAGGAGAGCTTAATTTCATCTATAGATTAGAACCATGGTCTGTAGCAGGTTTACAGCAAGATAGGCTCACATCTCACTAAGGAATGACCAACCAGGCTTACCTACTATGTTTTGTTTGTTTTTACATACTGGCATTTCTGTGGCAGATTGGCATGGAGTCTAGCACAAATCTCACTCATCATCCCATGATTCTAAGCTCATGAGAACATTAAAACAAGGGCAGAAATCACACTAGGCTATCGAGAACACCAATTTTCTTAAGTATGCTAGAGGCTGTGACACTTGCAATGTCTTTAACAGCAATTAAAAGCAATTGCTAACAAGTTATAGTTTGAGCACAGAACTTTTTTCTAATAATTCCCATATTTATTAAAGAAGATTCTTTCAGCTGTTAGCTCTACCCTGGCATGAGTTTGGCAATTTGAAAAGCTGGAGGGATTCTTTCAGGATAGGAGGATACTCTGCTCCTGACCATATCAAAACACAAGAATCCATTGAATCATTTCCTCTTGCTCGGAAGGACTCCCTCCCTCCCCAGAACCTGTGTTCTCTGCCATGTCCTGACTGGGGAGCAATGCTGCTGGGTTCCACTGTGCCCTTGTCTCATTTCTGACCTACACACTTCCCGGTGAATGCATCCAATCCAGTGACTTCAAACATCCATTATGATGAAAAACTCAGATTTCTCCAAGAATCCATACCTTTCTGCTATTATAATCAACTATTAATAAGAACACGCTATTTGGAAGTCTCACAGGTACTTATTACAACATATATAATGTAATTCACATCAATTCTCTTTCCCTACTCCCCCCAAAACACATTTTGTTCTTGTGATCTCTGGCATTGTTACCATTCAGCCAATCATCTGACAGACACTTGTAGTCAGGCCACAAGTACCACAGACATGAAAAAATATAATATTTTGGCTAACAATAACAATAATGATTAGCCATAATACTAATAGTAACAATAGATTCTCGCTAACATCGATTAGATGATTTCTATGTGCTAGATGCTGTTATTGGTAAAAATTAACCCTTGTAATCTTCATAAAATTGTGTGATTTGGGCACTACTGTTATACTCATTTTGCAGATGAGAAAAACAGTGCATAGAGGGATTGAGATACGTGCCCCAAGTCCCACAGAGTGTTACATGGTGGAGTCAGAATTAGGAACCAGTTAGTCTGGCTCCAAAGACCAGCATATTTTATGCCTCTCTGAAGATTATACTTTAATATCTCTTTTTTCATATTTTTCTTAGAGTGAATACATTGGTCTTTTTCTCCTTAATCCCATCCTTCATTTGAATGCCATATAGATAATTTTAAAATGGATATATGAACATGTGAGTCTCATGCTTGACATCTTTCAATGGCTTCCCATTTCTTTAGCGATAAAGTTTAAAATCTAAGTACCCCAAAGCTTAGCACAGAGATTCCCTATGGCCTTATGCCAATTTCCTCTGAGCCTTCACAGATGATAAGCCCTCTGACCAGAACACTTTCTCCTCCTTTCTCTGTCTGGATAACTCCCTAAGTGTCATATCTTCAAAAAAACAAAACATTCTCTATTTCTCAGTTTTATTTAGATGCCTTTCATCTATTTCCCCTGTCTACACATGACTCTAGCACATTGTTCCAGAGCTGTTCATACATTTATATCTCTTTCCCATGGCAATATAATTTCTTGAAGGCAGGCATTCTGCCTTGACTTTGTAATTCTGGCATCTAGAACATTTGCTTATTACATAAGGTAGCTGAAATTATTAGATAGTGGATGTTCCAATGACCTGTTTAACTCCTTCATTCCAAGCTGTTCTTCCAGAATAATAAAAATATTAACTATTGAAATATAGTTATGAAAGTAGTTTTAATACAGAAACAGGAAATTAGGCCTGGTCCCAATATCATTTAACAGGAACAAGAAAAACTGTTGGTTTCAGTTTTCACACCTGAAAAATCCAATGACTACTGATAATCTTACCTTAACAAATCTATAACATATCCAAAGTTTAGGCTAAGTTAATATGGCAATAAAATTAACTGAATAAAATAATGTTCAGTCAATGAAGTTTCAGGTAGGCCCACATAATTAATATCTACAAGCTTTTTATAAACTGTTTGAATAGTAAACACAGTGACATTTTGCTTTATAATGTATAAAAATGGAAATAAATGACTTTAATATACATGGTGAGCTTTGATAAGATGACTTCTTCAACAGATGTCCTATACTACTTCCCACACTTTCATCCTTAAAAATCTACTTTCCAAAATATAAACTGTTGCCAATATTCACCTGCTAAAGAATTTTCAACAGTAGGGACCAGTGGAAAGAATTAAAACACTTTTAAGCTTATTTCCAGATAACCAAATGTCTTATGTCATTATAAAATCTGAAGATGAAAGATAATCATGCTGTAAGTCCTTACTCTGTCAACAAGCTGGGCAAGCAAAGAGCAGGTGTCTCTTGGTAAGGATTCTTCTGTATTTGATTGCTAAATATTTTTTTTAAATATGGCAATTCATTCTTTTACCTTAGCCAGTTAGCCAGCCAGCCAGCATGAGTTCAACATCTACCATGTATACATACAAGAAGTGGGTGGTATAATTCTTACCTAGCATAAAAAGTTCATATAACCCATTTGATGTCCAATTCAGGCATCGTGACAGGACTCACTTCAAATGACCACACTTTGAAATAGAAATAAAAAGTGGCACAGCATCTGTGATCCTATTTGAAACCTTGTGGTTGGCTAACATCACTTCAAATTTACATTCAACCTATACCAGTGGTCGGCAAACTCATTAGTCAACAGAGCGGCAAACCGCGGCGTCATGGCTCGTGAGCCGCAGTTTACCGACCACTGACCTATACCATCATTTACTTCCTTATATTGTATAATTATTATTCCCTCTCAAGTATTTTATAAATTGCAAGGTGGGCAGATCCATGACATATTCATCTTAGAAATCTCCACAGTGTCTGGGAAATTGCTTTACATATAGTAGCTGCACAGCAAATATTTGTTACAAAAGGACTTGCACCCATATTTTTTCTTCATTAACTTTAAGCCAGGGATCTATACGCTTCAGTTTTCTTGAAGAATATACAGCTATGGCCCTGGAATAATTATTCAATAGTGCCCCCTTTTACTCCCAAGAGTATAATCGGATGATAAATTATCTGGTTATCGTCTGGCTCTGGAGCTACTAACTTACAAGACTGGCTTGGCCACTAGACTGAAGGCAGCTCAAAGGCAAAGATGGAGTCATAGTAATTATTGGTTCTCTAAACCTATCTCTGTACCTCACTTCCTCAAGGGTCAGCCCTGATGACACAACAAAAAATATCATAGAGAAACTCATAATTGAATAAATGTGAAGAGGAAACAAAGTGTAAAGGAGTAATCTGGTAGATTAGACAGGTAAATATTGACCTGGGCATTCTAAGTTTGATACAAAAGTTATCCTCCATATTAAAATCCATATAGCAGTGAGCTATCGTTACCATTGTTAAATATCTCTGGGCCTCTGGGTTCATTCAGCAACATTCAGGAGTTATTTAATTGAGGGAGAGATAAAGAATGAGGTTGTTGGGCATGGCCAATGTGGCATGGTGGTTGAGGTTGACCTACGAGCCAAGAGGTCACAGTTTGATTCCCGGGCAGGGCACATGTCCGGGTTTCAGGCTTGATCCCCAGTGGGGGGGGGTGCATACAGGAGGCAGCCAATCAATTATTCTCTGTCATCATTGATGTTTTTATATAAATCTCTCTCACTCTCCCTTCCTCTCTGGAATCAATAAAATATATTAAAAAAGAAAAGAATGAGGATGTTGATTTTGAATCCAAGTGACTTTGCTTCATAACCCTGTACTGCCAAAAAATGAATTAGGTAACCCTGGAGGAGTTACAATACCTTTATAGGATCAGTTTCTGAAACACATAAGCTGTATTCATTCATTAAACAAATTATTTATCAAGTTACTATTGTAGGTGTTGGGAATCCAGGAGCAATGTAGACAAATATTCTTGCCTTCATGAAAATGAGATTCTTGTAGAGGTAGGTAGATGGACATAAGGAAAATACATAAGAGATAAGTGATATGAAGAAAAATATACCATGGAAGGGACACAAAGAATTCAGAGACAGGGATGAGGAGGAAGATTGCCTCGCTGATGTGGAACCCTTGGGGGTAGGGTCTGGGGTGTGGGAGATGACAGAGAGGCTGGTCTTCCTGTGCTGACTGAATCAAAAGGGGATGCAAGGAAAAGGAGACTACAGAGGTGATGGGGCAGGTGCAGGCTGGGCAGTGCTTGGTACAGCATTTGTTGAATGAAAAAGTGAATGAATTAATGAATGCCTTCAACAGATATCAGCTTCAGTCCTGAGAGAGCAAATCTATCACCCAAGGAAAAATCTAATGAAGTTAACATGACCTAGAATGCAGCTGTTATTAAGTTTCTACAAGTCCCTAAAGTGAAGCATTCCTCTTAATTTATGGAAGAGACCCATTTTTTTCTGTCATGACTCATTCTTTTATTGATAGACTATTGTGATGTTGGTCACTAGATGATTAATTATAAGCAACTGTGATTTAGCAACTGCTAGAATTTTCCTGTTAAATTTAATCCCAAATCCAGGTAACATAGAACATAAAGGCAATTACAGAAAACATAAAGTGTTAATAAATTAAGAGTAAATCAGTTACAGGTAACATAGGCTCTTATTAACTACCCTAATTATTTAGCAACAGACGCTGGTGATAAAATTTTTAACAGTGTTACCTTCTCTTTACTTATGCCCCTCAGACAAATAAGTTCACGGATTAGTCACTACCAATAACAATTACAGCTACTATGTACTGAACATTTAATTGATGTCATCAGGCACTATGCTGTGAACTTTTCATGTAATTTCTCATAATTGAAAGATTTATTAGAAGTGATTGGAAATGTAGTCTATAATACATGAACACTCTCCAGGGGGAAGCGAGTACTTGGTCCTGCTGGAGCCCCGGCTGGTATGAGAAAAACCCTGCTTCATGAGGCAGCATACTCATCTCTTTTTTAAAATACATTTTTTATTGACTTCAGAGAGGAAAAGAGAGGGAGAAAGAGATAGAAACATCAATGATGAAAGAGAATCATCGATTGGCTGCCCCCTGCACACCCCCCTACAGGCGATTGAGCCTGCAACCTGGGCATGTGCCCTTGACTAGAATTGAACTTGGGACCCTTCAGTCCATAGAGTGATGTTTCATCCACTGAGCCAAACCAGCTAGGGCCAACATACTCATCTTTGGAGCAGATCCAAATATTGTGAAGTTCTTTGTACCAAACTAAATTTCATCTTTCTACAAGTGCTATTTCTTGATCCTAGATCTGGAGTCATTAAAAAATAATACTGATTATTTTTTATTACAACAGCCCTGTAACTATCCAATGAGAGCTTTCACACTCTCCCTTTTCTAGGCCATATAGTCTCAGTTTGTGTTTTTATTGTTCCTCAAATGTCATAATTTCTACATGCTTCACCATCCTGCTTTCATGCTTCTGGGCATATGCCTACTTGTTGATTCCTCTTAAAGTGTGGTGTTTGAAGTTAAACTGACACTCTAGGTGAGCTATAACTATTGCAGGGTAGGGAGAGGTAATCAGTTTCATTTTTCTGTCCATTGTAGATCTATAACTGAGGCTTATGACAGAATTGTATTCATACCCTTATTCCGTGCACCATCTCCCTTAAGAATTCTAAAATCCAATTCATATTACTTGTAAATTTAAACATAAACAATGCTTTTGCATTCCAGTATTTTTACTACCACTTTTAAGTCCATTTTTCTGTATATTGATTGAATGAATAACTTTCCATCTAGGTAAATATTTATTTTTTTATTTAGTATTCTTCACTTAAGCTTTTCAACTGCACATAAATCTATTTAAACTGCCTATATAGCCATTTTATCTAAAGTTACACTACAGAGATTTTTTTCAAATCCCTACCAAAATAAAAATATACTATGTCTACAGCATTTTCCTGATTTACTAGACAAGTGATAGTGAGATTATGACTGATTTTGTGTGAATGCAAATGATAACAACAGACATTTGGATCAAACATTTTTATTAATGAGACTGAATGCTTTGTGAAAAGAAGTAAAAGAAATGGTAAGCAGTCTCTTGAAAGATCATTCAGATATTAAATTGACTTTAGAAAAACCAATGTAGTTGAGACCAAGGCATTGTAACAAGTGGGTAACATCAAATAGCAAATACAAGTAGAGAATGAAAATGTGGTTTGTCAGCATTAAGTGTACATAACATAATTTAGGGACAAATCAGTAAGCTAATAACTGAATACAGAAGCAAGAAGGTCAAGCAGGATGACAAAAAGGATTGCAACATCAGGGTCTTTGAGCTCATTCTACCTTTACAGACACCTAGATCCAACAAGAGACCCCCCTCAATTTGAAGAGTGACACTCAGAGAACATTCATAGGAGAATATATTGTGACTGAGAACAAATGTTTAAATAAATTTGTTCCATTTTGTCTCAAGATAAGAAGACAGGGATGATGTTTACTGTATTCCATCCTCTCTTAGGAAATAAGATATGAGTTTAAAGAGAAGCAGAGGGAATAGAAGGCAGAAACATTGTAAGGTTTCCTGAAAGTAAAGTGTTATTAAGAACTAGAGGCCCGGTGCATGAAATCTGTGCATGGGGGCGGGGGGTGTCCCTCAGCCCAGCCTGTGCCCTCTCACAGTCTGGGAGCCCTCAGGGGATGTCAGACTGACGGCTTAGCCGTTAGTCAGACATACTTAGCACTGCCGGGAGAGGATCCCGCCACCGCCGCTGTACTCGCCATCTGTGAGCCCGGCTTCTGGCTGAGCGGTGCTCCCCCTGTGAGAGCGCACTGACCACCAGGGGGCAGCTCCTGCATTGAGCGTCTGCCCCCTGGTGGTCAGTGTGCATCATAGCGACCAGTTGTTCTGCTGTTCGGTCTATTTGCATATTAGCCTTTTATTATGGATGAGCATGAGGTATTTGTTGGGAAAACTTTCTCAATGGCTTCAAGGACCTTTCCATCCATACCTTACTGCCATAGAGGTTAACTTGGGAAGAGCAAGCCAAAGGTAGACCATTTATACACCTGAATTAGGTATGGGTAAAAGAAGTCATTGACTCACACCATCTTGAACATGTGCCACTAGAAGCAATAACCTTTTTCTTTTACTTTTCTCCCTATTTACAGCTTTAAAATCAATTATTTATTTTGCCCTTAGAAAAGCTCAGTAGAGTGGAAAACTTTGAGACACAAAAGGAGAATCAGATGGCCCCTGCCATCACAGAGCTTATAATATTTTTGAGGAAAGAGACTTCAACACATGAATAAATTTGCAGTCAGAAGGACACAATACATAATGCTTGGCTCAAACACAAAATGTTGTAAGGCTTCAGGGAAAACAAAATCAATATCCACCTTGACACAGACTCATTCAGTTTACAAAGAGACTCTTATCCTACATCATTCCAGATAGACAATAGAATCCCAGATAAAACTGATCACAGAGATTCTAAAATATGAATCTGACGCCATAGCAGGTTTGGCTCAATGGATAGAGCATTGGCCTGCAGACTGAAGGGTCCCAGGTTCAATTCAGGTCAAGGGCACATGCCCAGGTTGTGGGCTCGATCCCCAGTAGGGGGTGTGTAGGAGGCAGCTGATCAATGATTCTCCCTCATCATTGATGTTTCTATCTCTCTCTCCCTCTCCCTTCCTCTCTGACATCAATAAAAATGTATTGAAATATGAATCTGACAATTTAATAATTTCTCTTATGAATTTACACAAAGTAGTGGAAAAAAGACAGCAAATATTATGCCCAAATGCTTACATAATGTTATCTTCAAGGATGGCATATGTTTGCACTTTATTTTTTTTATTTTCATAAAAGAAATGACAGAATTCCTGAACTGCATGTTCCATTTAGGGAAAAAGCATGTACTTGGTTGTTCTCCTTCCCTTACGGGAAAATCAATATATGTAATTACACAGAGAAAGAAAAGGCTAGGTCATCTGAATTACCGATGTCATTGCTCTTATGAATGACAGAGTGCGGTATCTGAACTTTATTTAACATGTGATTATTTTGCTATCATGGACAATGTTAATCTTTAAGAGAACAGATGGTACAAGCATATTTTAAATTATTCAATGAAGTGTGTTTTTTAAACCACAAAAGGGTATTAGCAGAGTGGATACATTTTGCATTTAACCCTTGCTTATGTTTTTGCCCTCATATATTTTAAGAGATAACCCTTATCAACAATTGTGAAATATATATATATTTTTCTCTTGACCTTTTGGATACTAAGCTGACAAAAACAGGTAATGGAAGAAGAATCACAAAATTTAGCCTGAAGATGCAAAAAACTCCAAAACACACCCAAAAACAAAATGGAGAGAGAAGGGAGGAGGAGGGAGAGGGAGAGAGGGGAGAGAGATAAAGAGAGGGAAGGAGAGAGGGAGACAGGGAGGGAGGGAAGGAGGGAAGGGAGGGAAGGGAGAAAATATATAAATTTTCTTGGGTGGTAGAGCAAGGTAACACCGAAGAAGCAATCTTTTCTTAGGAAGTTACTAAGAACTAAACTAGTTGAGATCAAGTAAGAAGGCACCTAACCCCATATTCAATTTCCTTTCTTGTATGACAACCTCTTCACATGGAACATACTTAATTTTAGCAAGTGACCTGAATCATTCTTAAAGGCTCACAATAGCCAGGCTGGGGTGGTTCAGTGGTTGAGTGTTGACCTATGAACCAAGAGGTCACTAATTCGATTCCTGGTGAGGGTACATGCCCGGTTGTGGGTTGGATCCCCAGTGGGGGGCGTGCAGGAGGCAGCCAATCAATGATTCTCTCTCATCACTGATGTTTCTATCTGTCTCTCCCTCTCCCTTCCTCTCTGTGAAATCAATAAAAACATACTTTAAAAAAGGGCTTACCATAGCCAGGGTACTTTGTCTTTTTGTTTGGGGCTATTTAGTCTTAGAACATGATGAGAAAAACAGAAGAACCTTTCAGGGGGTTTTCTACAGAGAGCAGAAGCAAATCAAAGGCTTGACTAGAGACCTCCGACCTAGCTCATAGCTGCAGACAAATTAGAGTATAATGTTTATACTTAAACATAAGAGAAACAAAAGATAACTCAATGGAACAAAAACGGTGTAAGATGGAGTGGGTCAGCTGATTGTCTTTGGACAACCCAATGGCTAGCAGGCCTGAGGTTGGCCAAAATAGTGTTTGTTTCTTTTCCCTTTTGAACCAACATTTAAAACACACAGGAAATGTCATATAAAAATTGAGATTTTAACTTCCTTTAAAATTTGCAAGTATAAAACAGAAAGTCATCCCCATGTCCTACATGGTGAATTGAAACCAGAACAGAGTATCAGCTATCTCCTTAGATGGGGCAGGCATTCTGCATCCCCATCCAAGTTACCTAAGTAAGGTAAATTTCCTCCTGGCTTTTATAGACATTTGACTTGAAGACATTTCAAGTGAAACTTTGAGTTGGATGAAGTAAATCTGCTATCACCTGGTCAAATTCTAACCAAAATATTAGCCCTTAGCTAGAGTAATTCCTGGCTTTCCGGCCACAATTTAACATTATTAGGAATTGTTTTAAACTCTTTACAAAGCTTTATGGGAGCTCTAGAATTAGCCCATTTGTATGTATTAGTAACTCTCTACTATATCATGGAAAAAATGCTTTTATTTACTAATACAGACCTGTATTTTAACCAAGATCAATAAATTCAGTCAATACTTGTGAAAGAAGAATCATTCAATAGCACATTTTTCATTTACTCAAAAAACATATATTGAGTCAATGCCAGGAAGTCTTGTCTGATTGGGACTGACATGTATTGCTGGTCTGGTTTATGGTGACATGTCTAAAGTTTCTGATAATTCTGTTGCCAACACTTATATTCAATTCAATTGACCCCATGCAGACTAAACTGCCTGAATATATGGATCCTGCTGCAATTTGTGTGCAATTGCAAAGACAGTCAACCATCCTATCTAATAAAAGAGTAATATGCAAATTAACCATCACTCCACCACACCCACAAGCCACGCCCACCAGCCAATCAGGAGCAAATATGCAAATAAACCCAACCAAGATGGCTACGGCCACAGAGAGCAGGAGGGAGGCTTGGGTTTCCCCGGCAATGGAGGAAGCCAAGCTTTCCGCCTGCCTTTGCCGGCCTAGGCCTCCACTCGAGGCTACGAAAATTCAATGATAGAAGATACATAAACCCAAACAGAAATGGCGGCAGCCACAGAGCTGGAAAGAGCAGGAGGCTAGGGTTGCCCCCGGCAATGGAGGAAGCCAAGCTTTCCACACACCCTGGCCGGCCTTGGCCTCACTTAAGGCTACAAAGTTTCAATTATAGAAGATACATAAATCCCAATAGAAATGGCTGCCACCTCGGAGCAAGCAGAAGGCTTGGCTCTGCTCCAGGCTACAAAGTTTCAATTGTAGAAGATAAATAAACCCCAGATACCAGGGCCTCCGCTTGGGTTGCCAGGGGGCGTGGCCGGCCTGCAAACCACCACAGGCCCCTCGCCCAGGCCACCCCATGCCCCAAGGGAACCCCCACCCTGATCCGGGACACCCTTCAGGGCAAACCAGCTGGCCCCCACCCGTGCACCAGGCCTCTATCCTATCTAATAAAAGAGTAATATGCAAACTGACCATCACTCCAACACACAAGGTGGCTGCCCCAATGTGATCAAAGATCCTGCCCCCATGTGGACACAAGATGGCTACCACAAGATGGCCAGCAGGGGAGGGCAGTTGGGAGGAACCAGGCCTGCAAGGGAGGGCAGTTGGGGGTGATCAAGCCTGCAGGGGAGGGCAGTTAGGGGTGACCCGGCCGGCAGAGGAGGGGGTTGGGGGTGACTGGGTCTGCAGGGAAGGGCAGTTGGGTGGGACTCAGGCCTGTAGGGGAGAGCAGTTGGGGGGTACCAGGCCTGCAGGGGAGGGCAGTTAGGGGTGACCAGGCCTGCAGGGAAGGGCAGTTAGGGGCAAACAGGCTGGCAAACAGTTAGGCATCAATCAGGCAGGGGAGCAGTTAGGCATCAATCAGGCTGGCAGGGGAATGGTTAGGGGGTGATCAGGCTGGCAGGCAGAAGCAGTTAGGGGCAATCAGGAAGGCAGGCAGGTGAGCAGTTGGGAGCCAGCAGTCCTGGATTGTGAGAGGGATGTCCAACTGCCCATTTAGGACCGATCCTACTGGGGATCGGTCCTAAATGGGCAGTCGGACATCCCTTGAGGGGTCCCAGATTGGAGAGGGTGCAGGCTGGGCTGAGGGACACACACCCCCGTGCACGAATTTCGTGCACTGGGCCTCTAGTTTAATAAGAATTTAAGAAGACTGTCTACATGGCCTTGATAATACCAAATGATTTAGTCAAAATTATATGAGATCATGCAGACAAAATAACACACTGAAAAAATTGTAGCCTTTCAAATACTCTCAGACAACATGTAGACATAGCTTAAATTCAGTCTTAATGCTTTAGGTACGTTAGCAGAAAATTTCATAGTTTGGAATTATGTATGTTTATGTTGCTCATACATGTATGTACATATTTGTTTATATATTTGTGCAAAGAGAACATGCATCACTTCAGGAAAATATAATAATCTCCTTCTGTTTCATGATATAACTTATTTTCAATTGCTAGAATTACTAAACAACAGGGAATATGACACGTAGCACACAATGTATATTTTATAGTAGTCTTTTGTCAATGACTATCTGACATGGTCATATGTAGCTGTGTGTTGACTAGGTATAAAAGAAGCCCCATTGGTTTAAAGCTAGAATAACCCCAATAATTAAATAATTTATTTAGCATTGATTCTAGATTGGGCTTCTGATATACTAGCAATTGAAGTATTTGCTTAAAAGCATAATATGTATTTTTTAAATTGAAAACATTTTTAAAAGACATTATATATATTCTATCACTTTATTTCCATTAATTTTTAGCAATTACTAAGTAAACTGCTTACAAAGTAACGAGAGTGATTTTTTAAACATATGTACCATATGCAAAATTCATAAATGACTTATATCAATGGATACATAGAGCTTGATTGCTGAATGAATAAATGAATGACCACTATGAGGGCTAAAGCATAACCCATTGGGGATTATCATTACAGACCATTTCCAGTGTGCATAAGAAAACAGTTTCTTGATTTTTATAGTCACTTCCCATGTTATCCCAAATAACATTAGATACTGGATCATCCATTTTATCAGCTTAATGCCAAAAGACTTTTGGTAGTTTCATAGAATCAGATTCACCTTCAGCAGATGGGATTTGTCACCAATGAATTAAAAACAAAACACCCATGTGTAGCACAGGCTCTGAAGGGAAGTTCAACAGGGAATCCCTGAAGCATGTGAACAATGGCAACATCCCTAGAAGTGGCCAGCTTTGCTCAGGCATTATTTAGAAAGGCTCAATCTCCATTCAATCAATGTATGTGTTCTAGTCAACCTTTCCCTCTTTATATGTATCTTAAAAAATAGTACAGTAAAATATATGCAATTTCTAGAGTCAATGTCAGGTATTAATACTGTATTTATACTTTTTGGTGTGGCAGATTTTAATTAACGAGTGAGCAAATAATGAAATGTTGCATCAGAAACAGTGACAGTTATTGCTTTAAAGATTCCTTTAGTGACATTGCATCATCTGGGTAGGTGGATTCAATAATGTTTTGGGTAGAATCTAATGAGGGTCAAACTTGTCAGATTGGGTATTACATCGGCAGCTGATTATTCCAGTTTTCTAGTGCTCTTGGATGATTCAGGATGCAAAATTAAAGAAGAATTTTACCTTAATTCAACAAGACTACAACTGAATCAACTTTCTTTTCCCTGGATCTGCCTCCCCATACTTTTCTATCTATCAAATACCTAGCCATTCTTCATTTCTATTCTTTTGCAAGATTGCTTGTTAAAATGGAGTGAGGTGTGAAGGTGGAGAAGACAGGGCAAACACTACCTCATTTATCAATAAATGCTTATTAGGGTATCTGTTTTGTGCCACACACACCCATAGATGAATATTACATTATTCCTGCTCTCAAAAGGAAAGAAGAGAAACAAGTAAACTTCGCACAACAGTGTGTGTTAAGTGCTATTGGATAGATGTATGAGTTTGCAACCATACCTAAGAAGAAAAAGAATAGTAGTTTGTCAGGATGAGGAATTAACATTAAGGATAGCATTAGGGGCAGTACACAGAATATATGTAAAAAATTTTAAGTAGTTTTTGTAATTAACTTGGAAAAATATGACAGATGGTGTTAGTGTCAAAATATTTCATGGCTTTCTGACTTCATTCCTGTGCAAGGATTATACTTCCTATCCCATGGATGCCAAGCTTGGCTGTGCAACTTACTTTGGCCAATGGCATGTAGTGGAAGAGATTTGTGGCATTGCTGAGCAGAAGCTTTAAAAGCTATTGTGTGGCCCTGACATCTTCCCATATCTTCTACCTTCTCAATGTGGGCTGGTCTCAGAATGAGCTGTTCCTTAATGAAGAGGGTAAGGATCAAAGCAACATCCACCAGCTCAGAACATATAGAGAGCAATAGCAAGAAATGAAACCATGCTTGTAGCCACTCAACTATTAGGGTAGTTTGCTGCCTTAGCATAACTAGTCTAAATGGACTGAAACAAGGAATAAGGTCACAGTCATCAGGAACTGGTTGTTGGAAGACATTTTTATTTTCTATATACAAAAGGAGTTTGAGTTGGTAAAAAATATGGTATTTTGTAAAGTCAAATGGTACTTTCTCTAATTTTTCATGATGTTTTTGATAGTAAACTAAAGAGGTCTTCTGGCTGTCATTTGAGTTAAGAATCTCCATGCCATGCTTCAGTACTCCCTCAGCCACACTGAAGAAATCATCCTATTTACCTTCCCATGTGCTCTGGGCTCTGCCCTCCCAAGGGCCGCAGGCACCCCACTAGGAAGTAGCACTTGGGGAGTGCAGGTTGAGTTGGGAATGAAGTTCCTTCAATTTTCAACACACCAGGGCATCATTCCCAGTACCACTACAACAATAATCCACGGAAATTTACAACTAAGTAATTGCAGCTACAATTCAAAAAACAGTCTTTACAGTGGTGATTCTCATGTGGGTTTTTTTCCCCTGTGCCAACACAGAGAGCAAAGGGAAGGCTGTTGTGATTTGGGAACACACATTTTAAAAGAGAAAATAAAAAAGCCTTTCTCCTGGAGAGTTTGTTACAACCCTCTACCTCCCATGCACATTGTCCCATGACACTAATTCCAAGTTGAGAGGTTGAGATGGAAAAGATTACCCATCACACAACAGTGTGCCAAAAGATACAAATACCAATGCCAGCTGCAGTCATGTGCTCAAGTGTTAACCAGCTTTACTGTGTCTTACCACAGAGTGGTCCACTATGCCCAGCACCTCCCTGGTCTGCCTGAGATAGCCCTGCTTTAGACCTGTTCCTGAGTTTGCTCATGTTTTGCTGTGAAATCATTAATAGTTCCCCTTTTATTCCTGGATAGTGAATTATCTGGCCACTCCATAGTTAGGCTCATTACCAAGAAATGTGGAGCCCCAGACACGTTTTACAGAAATATCCTACAGTACTCTCTCATACTAGGCATCTGTAGTTTTCTTCCCATGTTGACCCCTTTTAAAATGAAAAAAAAAAAAAAAAACCAAACCCCCCCAAATTTTGAACTCACTGTGTCAAAGTATTCCTTATTAACCTTGGAGACTTTATATTGACTATTCATATTGAATTCCCTTAACTAACCTCTCTTTTCTTACCTAACACAAATTCCTTGCAAGGACACATAAGACCACATGTATCAAATGGAGTTGGGGATTCAAAGAAACAAGTTTCTTTCCAGTACTTTAAAAAGTGCCTATATTCTTGGCTTCATTAGATTGTATAGGGTTTCTCAGTCTCACATCTCATCTTGTGGGATTACGGTATGTACAAGGAACTAACAATAGCAAGAAAAGGCCACTTGCTTCGTAGCCCATCCCACTCTCAATCCTCACTGTGAAACAGGGCAGAAACTGGAGAATGACTTGATTTCCTTGAATCACTTCCATGTACATGTCACTCTTTGCAAGACTCCTTGCTTTTCAAAAGCAAAGATTTGCACTAGTATCTGACATTTCAGTTACCCAAGAACACGCATATGTTCATGAAGTGGCAGCTGACTGATGGAATTTAGTTTCTATGTGGTGTTTGCCACTTGGCAGTTATTTTTTCCCCAGTATTCTGGTTATATGTACCATACTGACATCCAGAGCAATGCAATTTCTGGTTTATTTTAAGATAAAATGCTAAGCCAAGAGCTCTATTCTGACTATGCAAATGATCTCCTAGTGCCAACTAATTAGCATTTTTAAGGCAAAGAATTTGGATGAGATGGTATGTTATGCATATTATGCTTGGTGTGAAAGCAAATTATGTATTAACCTAAGGATTTTGTGGCACCACAGTCTTTCTCTGCCCCATAAACTGTATGTAAAATAGACTGATGTGTTATTTAAGATTAGTTTTAAAAAATCTTAATCCATATCAAGAAATAAAAAACTCAATTTACCAATCTGTCAGTATTGTCTGGTAGCAGAAATGACAGGATAGGTCAGCATTTTAGCACAGGGTGCATCATTTCCATCTAGTGGTCAAAGGGGTGACTATGTAGGGAGGGTTAGCAGCCTAAGGAATACAGTGCAAAGAGGCAAGGCGGCAAATAGATCTTAACCATAACCCAAGCACCTTACATACATTTGTAATCATGACAACTATTTATCAGATCTTTCTCCCATTCCCACTAAAGACTATAGCAAATGTTCTTTCTTCTCCTCAAACACTTGACTCCCCACTTCCCACACATGGCAGATGATTTTACTCATCAAAGAGAAAATAATAATTATCAAAATGGAATATTTTCCATGTTGAGACACCAAACTGCTGAATTTATCTACATCCACATTGATGAATTCCATATTCCCTCCTATTCCCCCTCAGGCAAACCCTTCCACCTATGTTTTAGATCTCAGTCCCTCTTACATCCTCAGAAACCTAGCTTCAACCATTATCCCTGCACTATTATCTTCCCTTTATTAAGTCCTTTCCATAAAAATTGAAATGGAATTAATATCTCCCCATCTTAAATAACCCCCTCAATTCCCACTTTTTCATTCAGCAACCTTCATATCACTTCCTCATTCTGAGCCAAATTTCTTGAAATAATTTGTTTTTATATCCACTATCTAGATGTTCCCTTCACACTTACACTTAAACCACCTCAGTCTGGTTTCTGTTCCTACCATTATGGAAATTTGTCTTACCTGGTCACCAGTTTACTTTTATTTTACTATATCCAACAAACATTTCCCAAACTGTTGGCCACTTCCTCCTTTCTGAAATATTCCTTTCTCTGACACCCAATTTTCTTGGTGTTCTTCTAAATTCTCTGTTCAAGTCTTCATTTCATTTTCAGCCTCTTCCTCACTCTCTTTAAATGTTGGCATTTCTTAGGGCTGAGACAGAGCTCTCTTATTCTAATCTTGTATAGCCTCTGGTTGATCTCACTGTTGCAAATAACCTGCAATAATGTCTATAGATAGGTAGCTCCCAATCGATTTCTCTAGTTTCTATCTGCCTCCTGAGCTTCAGACACAGGGATCATGCCTGGCTCCCAGACAGCTCCATCTGGACATGGTCCACGCACACTTCAAGCTCAGCCATGGGCCTCCTCCTCCAGTGTTCCCTCTTACTGCGAACAGCACCCCATTTATTTACATAGTTGCCTTATTGTAAATGCTGGAAACAAACCTAACTTCTCTCTTAATCTTGCTTCCTAAAGCTTATCAATTACCAAGACATGTAGACTCGGCTGGCCTCTTACCTCTCTTTCTCAAATTCATTCACTTTTTTTTTCTAGGCATGATCATTCTGCCACCCCACCATATCCATCAGCAACAGTCCTAAATGTTTTTTTGCCTCCTTTCCAAACAATTCTATACTGTAGCCACTGACTTTAGAAAATGCAAATGCATGATACAATCCAAATTAAACAAACAAAAAAAAAAAAGAGAAAAAGAAAGAACCTAGACCACCTTCTTACACCATGTAAAAGAATAAACTTAAAGTGAATTAAATATTTAAATGTAAGACTGGAAATCATGAAACTCCTAGAAGAAAATATAGGTGGTAAAATCTCAATATTTCTCTTACCAATATTTTTTTCTGATATATCTCCTTGGGCAAGGGAAACAAAAGAAAAAAATGGGATTACATTAAACTAAAAAGTTTTTACAAAGGAAACCATCAACGCAATGAAAACACTACCTACTGAATGGAAGAAGTTATTTATCAATGATACATCTAATAATGGGTTAATATCCAAAATTTATAAAGAATTCATACAACTCAACACCAAAAAAACCAACAATCCAATTTTTAAAAAAATGAGCAGAAGACCTGGATAGGCACTTCTCCAAAGAGCACATTAAGATGGCCAAAAGACATATGAAAAGATGCTCAACATCACTAATTATAAGAAAAGTGCAAATTAAAACCACAAGGAGATATAACCTCATACCTGTCCAAATGGCTGTTATCAATAAATCAACAAACAAGTGTTGGTGAGGATGTGAAGAAAAGGGAACCCTCGTGCACTGTTGGTGGAAATGTGGATTGGTGCAGCCACTGTGGAAAACTGTATGAAGGTTACTCAAAAATTTTAAAATGGAACTGACTTATGACCCAGCGATTCCATTTCTGGGTATATGTGAAGAAACCTAAAACACTAATTTGAAAGAATATATGCACCCCTATATTCATTGGAGTGTTGTTTATAATATCCAAGATATAGAAGCAACCCAAGTGCCCCAAAAGTGGATAAAAAAGTTGTGGTACATATATACAATGGAATATTACTTGGCCATAAAAAATAATGAAATCTTAACCATTTGCAACAGTATGGATGGACATAGAAGGTATTTTGCTCAGTGAAATGAGTCAGACAGAGAAAAACAAATACCATATGATTGCACTTATATATGGACTCTAAAGAGCAAAATAAATGAAGAAAGAAAATAGAAACAGACTCATAGATAAGGAGAACACACTGATGGTTACCAGATGGGAGAGGGTTTGGGGGGCTGGGTGAAAAAGGTTAAGGAATTAAGAGCTCCAAAGTGCTAATCAAAAAATTATTAACTATATACCCTATGCTGTATTTTGCATCCCAATTAGTCCTGAGGATGTAAAATACAGCATAGAGGATATAGTTAATAATCTATATATACACTGAGTGGCCAGATTATTATGATCTCTGAATGCATAATAATCTGGCCACTCAGTGTATATCCTATATAATAAAAGGCTAATATGCAAATTGTCCCCTCTACCAGTTTGACCAGTAGGCAGGCCGGCGAACCGCCCATGTCCCCTCTCCCTGGCCAGGCTGGCTGGACCCCACCCATATATGAATTCATGCACTGGTCCTCTAATATATATATATATATATATATATATATATATATATATATATATATACACACATATACACACACATACATACTGAGTGGCCAGATTATTATGCATTCAGAGATCATAATAATCTGGCCACTCAGTGTATAAAAGCCTAAGTGACCGAATGACCAAACAACTGGTCGACCAGTCGCTATGACACACACTGACCACCAGGGCACAGATGCTCAATGTACAGGATCGGGCTCCCTCCTGTCTGGATCGGGCCTGCAGGGATCGGCCAAAACTGGTTATCCAACATGCCCCAAGAGCTCAGGGGTTGTGAGAGGTCACAGGCCAGGTCGAGGGACCCTACTGGTGTACAAATCCATGCATGGGGCCTCTAGCCTATATATATATAAATGCCTAAGCAACCAGTCCATCAGCTGCTATGATGTGCACTGACCACCAGGGGCAGACGCTCAACACAGGAGCTGCCCTCTGGTGGTCAGTGCGCTCTGACAGCGGGAGCACCGCTCAGCTGATCTACGGGTGCCAGACACAGGGCTCACAGCTGGCCACCACAGCCTGGAGACTGCAGTGGAGAAGCAGCAAGCCTATGGAGTGGCAGCAGGCACAGCGGGGCTAGGATGAGCAGAAGCAGCAGGCAGGAGTGGCAGGCGGTGTTGGACTGCCAGTTTCAGCCTGATCCCTGCAGGCTACACTGAGGGACCCCACTAGGGGCCTCTAGTCCTATCTAATAAAAGCGTAATATGCAAATTAACCATCACCCCGCTATACCCACAAGCCACGCCCACCAGCCAATCAGGAGCGAATATGCAAATTAACTCCAACCAAGATGGTTGTGGCCACGGAGCGAGCAGGAGGCTTGGGTTTCCCCGGCAATGGAGGAAGCCAAGTTTCCTGCACACCCTGGCGGGCCCACGCCTCCATTCCAGGCTACAAAGTTTCAATTATAGAACATAAATAAATCCCAACAAAAACGGTGGCAGCCTCAGAGTGAGCAAGAGGCTTGGCTCTGCTCAAGGCTACAAAGTTTCAATTATCGAAGATAAATAAATCCCAACAAAAATGGGTGTGGCCATGGAGCGAGCAGGAGGCTTGGCTCCGCTCCAGGCTACAAAGTTTCAATTATAGAAGATAAATAAATCCCAGATACCAGGGCCTTTGCTTGGGTTGCTGGGGGGCATGGCTGGCCTGTAAACCTCCACAGGCCCCTTGCCCAGGCTGCCCCACACCCCAAGGGAACCTTCACCCTGATCCAGGACACCCTTCAGGGCAAACTAGCTGGCCCCCACCCGTGCACCAGTCCTCTATCCTAATAAAAGAGTAATGTGCAAATTGACCATCACTCCAACACACAAGATGGCTGCCCCTATGTGGTCAAAGATCCTGCCCCCATGTGGACACAAGATGGCCGCCAAAAGACGGTCAGCAGGGGAGGGAAGTTGGGAGGGACCAGGCCTGCAAGGGAGGGCAGTTGGGGGTTACTAGGCTGGCAGAGGAGGGATGTTGGGGGCAACCAGGCCTGTAGGGAAGGGCAGTTGGGGGGGGACCAGGCCTGCAGGGGAGGGCAGTTAGGGGCAAACAGGCTGGCAGAGGAGCAGTTAGGCATCAATCAGGCTGGCAGGGGAGTGGTTAGGGGTGATCAGGCTTGCAGGCAGAAGCGGTTAGGGGCAATCAGGAAGGCAGGCAGGCAAGCAGTTGGGAGCCAGCAGTCCTGGATTGTGAGAATGATGTCCCAGATTGGAGAGGGTGCAGGCTGGGCTGAGGGACATCCCCCCACCACCCGTGCATGAATTTCATGCACCGGGCCTCTAGTATTATAATAACTACATACAGTGCTAGGTGGATACTTGAAATATTGAGGGTACCACTTTGTAAAGTATATGAATTAGAAAGGAATGGGAATATGAAAAATCCATAGGAAAATGAGTTAACATTTTAGTATGTAATTCTTTTAATAAAATTGTAACATACTTTCTATAAAAATTAAAATAGACAAATATGATACCAATTAAAAGAATGATTTTTTATTATCTTGCCTTTGTAGAATACATGGCAGGATTAGATAACACAACTTACTTGGAAGAAGACATTGCAGAAAACAACTGTGTTCAAAAATTAACCAGAGGTCACCAAACCAAGAAGTGATGCCAAGATGCCAGTTTTGTTACTATTCAACCCTATGCAGGAATAATGATTTAACCAGAAGAACACCATGGGTGGAATTATCCAAAAATGACCTTGATAGCTCACATCAGTTGTTTGGACAATGAACTAGTTGTTGGCAGCTTCTCCTTTCCCTCATCTGGAGAGGGGAGGGAAGATGGCAAATGTGTTTTTTTTAATGCATTTTTATTGATTTCAGAGAGGAAGGTAGAGGTAGAAAGAGATAGAAACATCAATGATGAGAGGGAATCATTGATTGGCTGCCTCCTGCACACCCTACAGTGGGGATCAAGCCCACAACCTGGGCATGTGCCTTGACAGGGAATCGAACTGAGACCTCCTGGTTGGGTGGACATTCAACCACTGAGCCATGCCAGCTCATGTTTTTACCTAAGTCTGACATTTCTGCAGTGTTTGGATTTTATTTTTTTAAAAATGATTATAATACTTATATAATCAAAAAAGAAAGTACACATTAAAATATTAGAACTACTTAGGTTTCTTTTAGATAGAGTTTTGAAATGTAATTTCCTATAGGACAGTATAAAATCGAATCATTTGGTAATTAAGAAATTAACTCTCATTCTGGCTGCCTAGTAGGCCACAATGTTTTGGCCCTTTTGCCTAAACAACTTACAAACTGAATTTTATATTTTTTCCACTGGCTTGGCCATCTACCTAACTTTTTTTAGTTTAGTCAAAATGTTTTAATTGGTTTATTTGTGTAGGCCTTAACTAGTCATTGCCTCAGATAAAACTAGACTTTTTCCTAAGGGTTGTTCTTTGGATCCTCAGTTTATTTTTCCTAATATGCTATCTTATGAATTGAACAGATCTTTCTGGAATCTGGAGACCCTTTTCATAGGCTTTCACTAGAATTTTCCACTCATGATCCTCTATGGTCCCTATTTCTTGTCCATTTTTTTGAGTTTTTAATGTAAAAATGGATGGCGTGTTTGCAATTTAATGCAAAAATTACTGTATTTTGTTAACAAAGATACTAGTCTATGTGGCTGGTATTTGCAAGCTTTCATTCTTTTGTAAAAATATATTTTTATTGATTTCAGAGAGGAAGGGAGAGGGAGAGGGAGGTGGAAACATCAATGATGAGAGAGAATCATTGATCGGCTGGCTCCTGCATGTCCCCCACCGGGGATTGAACCCGCAACCCAGGCATGTGCCCTTGACCAGAATCGAACTCAGGACCCTTTGGTCTGCTCTTACCACTAAACCAAACCAGCTAGGGTGCAAGCTTTCATTCTTAAGAGTTTAGCTATGCTACGATGGTCAAGTTAGGAAATGGAGGTAAACAATATAATACAGCATTCATAAGATTGTTTAGAATGAACAAATTAACACATCAGTTAAGGCAATTATTTAATCATCAAGTGTTCTTTTTCTAGAGGTAAAGAAATAAACACTTCAGAGAGGAGTAAGTATAACAAGTTCACTTAAATTATCCCCATATCTCTTTCCTAAATTACTTTAGTCTTAGTTACGATACTGTATCATCGACTTAATTGTGACAGAACAATTTATTTGCATTCTATAATTTACCCTGGTGATATTAGCTTTGCTCTCTAGATGGCACTAATATATCCCAGGCGTGTCTTGGCTTAGGCTGCCAGACAAGCAGACTCGGGGGGCATACATTAGCCAAACGATGTGCTGGTCTCTGGCTTCCTCCTCAGAATAGGCCTGAGCATCCTGGGGTTTTGTAAGTCAGATGAGCACGATTTCAAATTATCTTATTATATTTTCTCATATACAATACTCAGTCTTTGTTAAACAGGTGCATTTTCCTTCCTAAACACCAAACATATTACACCAGCAACACTTCTTTGTCCATACATGGAATTTATTTGTATATCTTTGACTTGTCTAGGTCAACATCTTGAATTAAATCTACTAAATGTGGCTGAGAGCAAATAAGAGGAACCTGGACTGGTACATCCAAGATATGTCTTTGGATATAAACTTTCCAAGGTTCCTATATTTAACAGATCAAACTGTATCTTTAATATGTGGAATTGACATTCTACTTTCTAACATTCCATTATTGCTAATAGTATGCCATAACAGTATTTAAAAAATAAATAAGCAGAATGAGTAAAGGGGGAAATCATCTCTAATAAGATAATTATAAAACAATCTTTAGACACATTTTCCTTTTACCACTAAGTATTTATTTAAACCTACTTATAGACACCTGTATTCTTTACTCCTATATGTTTTACATATAACTGTTTGAGTACCAGCAAAGACTAAAGTCTCTTTAGTTAGTCATTAAATTCTATTAAATTTATTGTGTGTTCAGCAGGCATTGTCATAGTTCAAGGTTAACATGGGGACCTCCCATTAGGTATTGGATAAAATTTGATATTAACTGGGCATTTAAATTGGGAGGGATGGAGGACTCAGTTGAAATGACAGGTTGGGGATGCATTCACATCACACTGAAACATGAGCTTTGTTGTGGAAACATGCGTACTATGCGGGATTCCTCTATTTCCTACATTTCCGATATGAATCTTTATTGATTGTGGTAGTCCATTATTTGAGAGGGTTAACATAGAAAGCCTTAAGAATAAAGGGAAAATGAGGCTAAATTCACAAGCACAGCATCCCAAAGTAAGGTTTCGTGCCAGTGAAATAAAGCAAAAGTTTCTCATTATTAATATCCATGATTGGTGCTAATTAGGTTCACAGGATGTTTGAGGATCAAAAGGTGTGGTTGTACCTTCACTGAATCACATACTAATTAAGCTCTCTACTAAAGAGGTTCATCTCTAATAACAAGAGTGCTCCAAGAGAATTATGACAATTATTCTATTGTTTGAATTTTTCATTGCTACTGCTCAGTGAAATTAGCAGAAAAATTTTGCCACAAAATTATTTTCAGTTAAATTGGGTCAAATAGAAAGCTATACTTGGAAGTTTAAATCAACATTCCTTTTTAAATGTCATCGATTCAGAAAACAGACTCTGTTGGGACCTTAAAGGATCTCAGGTCATTCAGAAATCATATGTGCAAAATTAATGCAATAAAACACAACTATATAGTGAAAGCATCTATGTGTTTGCTATAAATATACACACACTATTTTCTTGCAAAAGCATTGGAGGACAAGACAAATCTTTTCAAAACCCAAAGTTGAATATGTAATGGACCTCATCTTTTCACACACTTGAGCCTTTTATTGGCTTCCCATTGTTCTTAGGATAGAAGACAAACTCCTCATGAGGACCTACCCCAGTTAGTCCCTCCTCTCCTCTCAAGCTGCTATCTTCCTTTTAGTTCTTAGAATCCCAGCCTCACTAGCCTTCTTCTGGAAAACTGTACTCTATGTACTGCTTTCCATGTCAGCACATTGTGCTTCCCAGATACTTATCTTTTATTTGCATCATCCTTTTGCTTCTTCTTTCCACCACATCCACCACCACCACCATTACTACCAACATCACCCTAACCACCATTACTGCTAGATAGAACACACACACACACACACACACACACACACACCTTAAAACTCATCTCACTTGTTACATACTAAGAGGAATATTTCATCTTAAGATTAATATTTCCTGACATCTCCTAATACCCTCAAAATGACAGGTCTCCCTGTTACAAAATCTAATAGCACTATACAGTATAATGTAACACTTATTACTGCTTTAATTTTACATATGTTTTTGAATCTTTTAGTTAACACTCATCTCTCCATGAAAGTTGGAACTCTTTATGTTTCTTCTGATCATTATTTATCCAACATATTGCATGAAACCAGAATACAATGGATGCTAACACCTGAACATTGTTGAAATGAGAGAACGAATCAATCAAAAAATAAATCACATCTTCACTCCTTCTCTAAGCAATCCACTAAGCAAAATTCAACCTGAAGCAGAGATAAAGGAAAAGAACATTTGTTGAACTGAACTATTTTGCAAGGACTAGGCTAACTGATTTTCTCTTCTTATTTAATATGAGCAATTGCTCTGTGAAGTAAGTATTTTATGTCTTTTAACAGATGGAGAATCTCACTCACTTGGGATTAGTAATTTGGCCAAGAATACTCACCAAGTAAGAGAAAGCAACATAGTTAGGCTAACATTTGAATGATTTTGTATTTTCTTAGGGTTTCTTAAAAAAACACATTTGGAACATGTTTATAACTGCATTAAGTGAGCATTTGTATAAATTTGAATTTAGGATGAATCTATTTTAAAGGACTAAAAGTACATTTGAATGCTGGCCTTAGAAATTGTGGAAAAATCTAATGAAAGTATACAAACTGAATCAACTTTTTAAGTTTGAAAAATTAGGTTATTGTCTCAAATGTAAATTAGAGTGCTTACGCTTAATGTTATTAGTAAAGAATTAAGCAGGATTTCAGCCCTTAAAGCATGATTTCAAAAACTAAAATTTATTTTAGTTCCAGAATACTCAATTTACTACCTTGGGACCATTAATGTGTTCATGACTTTACCCTCCAAAAACCTGCCTCTAGTTCCAAAGACTCTTAATTAATTATTTTCTACAAATTGTCTTCTGTGGTATGTGCCTGGGTTCAACGCCCCTTACACTTTCTTTCATCCTTTTGCAGAGATCAGCATTTCCTTTCACCTGATTGCCTCTGCTGATGGGACTCCTAGGAATGAAGCAGACAGCCTGCATCTGACCACTGCCTGATCCCAAGACCTACGGTGCTGGTTTCTTTCTGTCAGGATAAGGGAGCCAAAATCAGTAAGAACTGACAAAAGGACTCTCAGTTGGTTCTCTTACCCAATTCTTTACAACATATTAAACAAAAAATATTTATTATTTAAATTATGTACCCAGCCCTCTAGGTACTATCAATGAAGTAAATAAAACTTAAAATATGATCAGTCCATGTCCTAGGTGGTTTGGCTCAATGATTAGAGCATCAACCCAAGGACCGAAGAGCCACAGGTTTGATTCAGATCAAGGGCACATATTTCAGTTGCAGACTCTACCCCTGGCCCTGGTCAGGCCACATGCATGAGGCAGCCGATCGATGTGTCTCTCTCATATTGATGTTTCTCTCTCTCTCTCCCCCTTCTCCCTCCCTTCCACTCTCTCTAACCATAAATGGGAAAACAATATCCTTGGATGAGGATTAACAACAAATATATATATATATATATATATATATATATATATATATATATATGTATATGTATATATATATCTTGTATATATGTATATATCTATTATATATCTATCCTATACAATCCTATATAATAAAAGAGTAATATGCAAATTAACCATCACTTTGCGACAAAATGGCGGCCCCCATAGCCACAAGATGGTGGCTCCCAGTCCTCTAAGCCCCACTGGAGTCCTGGCAGAGTAAGCAGCCTGGCAGAATGCTTCCCAGAGGCCCTCCTGACCCTTTATAAGAAACAAAAACAAATTCACTCCCCACCGAGTGATCCCCTCCCAGCCCCAGCCTGGGGTCTCAGCCTGGGAGGGGCCCGCAGCCCCACGGAGCAATTCCGTCCCAGCCCCAGCCTGGGGTCACAGCCTGGGAGGGGCCCGCAGCCTTATGGAGCAATCCCTTCCCAGCCCCAGCCTGGGGTCACAGCCACTGAGTTACAGCAACCAGGCAGATATGGAGGAATCTTAAATGTTTCTTTTTTTATATATATTTGATTGAAGTTTTACAGAGAGGAAGGGAAAGGGATAGAGAGCTAGAAACATCTATGAGAGAGAAATATCGGTCAGCTGCCTTCTGCACACTCCCCACTGGGTATGTGCCCCCAACCACGGTATCGATTGACCGGAATCGAACCTGAGACCCTTGAGTCTGCAGGCTGTCACTCCATCCACTGAGCCAAACCAGTTAGGGCTGTCCAATATGTTAAAGAAAATACCCTATCTAATAAAGAGGGAATATGCAGGGGAGGGCATTTGGGGGTGACCGGGCTGTCAGGGGAGGGCAGTTGGGGACGATCAGGCCGGCAGGGGAGCATTTAGGCGTCAATCAGGCTGGCAGGGGAGTGGTTAGGGGGTAATCATGCTGGCAGGTAGAAGCGGTTAGGGGCAATCAGGAAGGCAGGCAGGCGAACAGGCAGGGATGTCTGACTGGCCTAAACGGGCAGTTAGACATCCCTTGAGGGGTCCCAGATTGGAGAGGGTGCAGGCTGGGCTGAGGGATAGCACCCCCCCCATGCACAAATTTCGTGCACCAGGCCTCTAGTCTATAATAACAAAAGTGTAATATGCTAATTAGACTGGACAGCCAAACTACCTTCTGGATGCCCTTCTGGAGGACCTTCCAGACAAAGAAGCCAGGGATGTGAGGGCCGAGGGCAGCTGCACTGGCTGCGAAGGTCAAGCCCCTTGCACGATTCCGTGCATCGGGCCTCTAGTATAGTATATTTATGATTAGTCCTTATCTTGGAGATTTGTATTCAAATGGGGGAAGACAGAACTAATTTCCATGGGGTGTTTAGAAAATAATTAAGTGAGAAACTATTATATGGATGATAATGGGCTGAATTGTAGCCCCCCTCCAATTCAAATGTTGAACTCCTAATCTCAGAATGTGACTGTATTTGGAGACAGTGTCTTTAAGGAGGTAGTTAAGTTAAAAGCAAGTCTTTAGAGTGGACCCTATTCCAATATGACTGGAATCCTTTAAGAAGAGATTAGGACACATGCAGGGGACAGAACATGTCAAGACACAAGGAGAAGAAGGCCATCTCAAGCCAAGGAGAGAGCCCTCAGGAAAAAAAAAATGAACCCAGCTGACACCTTAATCTCAGACTTCTAGCCTCCAGAACAATAAGAAAATGCACTTTTTTCTCTTTAAGCCACCAGCCTATGGCAAACACACATAGACACTACTGAAGGATGATTTCAGGGCAGGGATAAACCAGTATGTGTTGTAATACTTGAGGAAGGTTTTGTGCGGGAGATGAGGTCATAACTGAACACAAACAAAGACAATGGGAAGCAGAGGCAGAGGCAGAACATTCCAAGAGAGCAGAGAGCTCAATGAGGCAAGCAAAGTAATTGGCAGAAAAAATAATTTAGTCATCGGTAGCAGCCTCTAAAATCCTTGAACCTTTGCAATTTGTTCATATTAAAAGTTGATCTATTTCTATTCACATATTTATTCATTTATATTTGCAGAAAATGTCAGTTTACATAAAATGTTATGTCATCATTAAAAGGACTACATTGACATTGATATGAACATATAGTTTTTATCATACATGTTTAAATCTGAAAATCCATAGCTAAATAATGACTGAGGATAAGCAAAATACCATTGAGGCATTATAAATTCAGCTATATTTTATATGTTATTTGATATATACAAAGAGCTATCCTATAATAATAAAAGCTCAGTGACCCAAATGGCAGAACGACCAGAACGATCAGACCAGAACAACCAGAGACCAGAGCGACTGCCGCCTCTCACCCTGGCCACCTCGCCCCCCAACGCCTCCCCCTCAGGGGGTGTGGCTGGTCTGCAAACCACCTGTGGCACCTCACCCCAGCTGGCCCCGCCCCCAGCGGGGATCCCCACTCTGATCTGGGGTCCCCATCAGGGCAGGCTGGCTGGCCCCTACCTGTGTACCAGGCCTCTATCCTATATAATAAAAGGTTAATATGCAAATTGACCCTAATGGCAGAACGACCAGAACGACCACTTGACCAGTCACTATGAAGTGCACTGACCACCTCTTGGTCCCTTTCCCTGGCCAGCAGACTCCGATAACCCAATGGCGAATGGAGAACTGGGGGGGAGTAGTGGGGGACACAGGTGGCACCAGGCCAAGGTCCCCACCCCACCAGTTGCCCTACACACAGAGGGCAACCCATAGTGGGGGCAGGGCCAGGGAGTGGGCAGACAGCCAACCTCTTGGTTCCTCCCCCTGGCTGGCAGGCTCCGATCACCCAATGGCGAACGGGGAACTGGGAGTGGGTGGCGGGGGGTAGGGGCTGGCTGCAGGCAGCGGGGGGCGATGGCCCTGATCACAGGCCAGGCCTAGGGACCATACCCATGCATGAATTTCGTGTGCCGGGCCTCTAGTATATATATAAAATGAGAAACAGAAAATATATGCAACATATAAAATTATGTTTCAGTCTATTGTTATTTCTCTTTCATTATCCAGGTTATATCTATTTATTATCAAAAGCTTTACATTTTTTTCTGGATGAAGCTTATACATCTATCCATGATCACATGTCACTAAAGTATTTAAGTAGATAGCTTCATATCTATTCCTATAAAATTAAATACCCAAAATATTATTTTTCTATTTTTGACTTCCTTTTAGAAACCAACCAACAGACAACTCAACATTGCCCACATCTGTTTCCATTTGGGATGCTCAGAAAATGTTTAAAAGCTGCATTTAGGGGAATAATTTCCAATCTGGGAAATGGCAAGCCAGCTCAGAACTATCAGCTGTTCGTCTACCCAATAAGCAGGTGTGAATAAATATTTCATGAACATTCCTTGTAATCTTCTCCTTACTCTCAGAGCAATTATCCCTTCCCCCCTCAGCTTGTACTGTTAGTCCCCTTCCTTAGAAAAAAGAGGGATGTTTGAAAGACAATTTAAATTCTTACCGGTATCAGGTCCCAGGTCATTCTTTACCATCCACATTTCTTTTTTATCTTTTGTTTTTTTGTGTGTTTATAAGCCATTTATTCTACATCAGACAGGTGCATTTTCTTTCAGCATTAAGGAAGAGGGAAACCAAAAGTACTTACCTAAAACACAAAAAGAGAAAGATTAAAGTGAATTCATTGGCAGTGATTGCTTAGCAAAGCACTGGTGTAGGGATAAAAACACCTCAAGCATCTAATGGCACTGAACTACCATGAAAATAAAGCAGGAGCAGCAGCCAGGGCTGTGCATGTAAGATGTGCACTATTCTGAAAGTTAAAAGAGCAAAGGGCATTCCTTATTAATTTTAAAATGAATAGGTAAAGCAAAGTTTTATTTTCTTTTCAATTTTCTAAATAGGGTAGTAGCAGAACAGGTTTAGTATAACATTATCACAGACTCCATCCTGGGAAGCTGAATTTCTCATCTCTTGTTAACGACCTAGAATAAGGCTTTCATCATTGTAAGGCAGGAGACCTTGATTTAGATCTTACATCTCCTCTAATTCAGAGCTTCAAGGTCATGTCTCCCAGCAGTATCAGGAAGAGAGGATAGGGTCATGCCTGACACTGGCAGGTTATGAGAAAAACAAAGGCTTTGCTAACCGTTATTGTCATGACTATGAAACCATGGGCTTCCTTTGATCTGAGACCTAGTAATCCTGGTAAAAGGGTACACCTTGTGAGATTTTTGGGCATGATTAACATAGATGACGTCTAAGTTCACACACAAAAGCAGATGCAGCGTACAGCAAAGAGTAGTAAGTTTTACATAGAGTGCATTTAGGAAAAGCTACAGCTAAATCATAAGTGGCAAATGTTTGTGGTTTTCATCAGTGTGTCAGCTGTTGTATAGGCAGGGTGTTTTTGACAGTATTAATGCTCACAGGAAGCCCTCTACACAGGAGAGCAGGGAATGTACTTGGCATAGCTTTAGTGAGTGACACTTCTGGGATAGGTGGTAGAAGGCACAGGATATACCAACTGAATAAATGTGCTCACCCTGCCAGTTATCAGAAGCCAAAGGAACAGTTCCTTTAGAAGAAATGATTTTCCCATTCCTTTCTTGATAGGCAAGAGCCAAAGAAGGGAAAGAGTCCCAAGAGAAGAGTCCAAGGACTTTGAGAGAGGAATAGAAGAGCTCCCATTTCCAAGGATGCGAGAACATCCATCCATACGGTGGGGTGGCCCAGCTAGCTGCCTACCCTGGCGCTGACTGGTAAACCCATGCAAAGGGCAGGGTCACAGAAAGGCATCCCTTCTGAAGCCTGCAGTGGGTCACTGTCACCTGGGCTGCTTGGTAAACACATGACTTCCCAGGACCCACCTGGGCTTACTGATTCGGTGACCTGAAGGTGAGGTTTTGGAATTTCTAGTTTAAATAAAAACCTCAGGTGAATTTGATGTACCCAGCCAGGCGCCAATCTACACAAAATATAGCTTTAGGAACCACATACTAAAGGTGTGGATTCTCTCCTTCTTAAGTGCTGCTTGTAAGAGATCAGTCTCTGAGGTGACTGAGCTACATCATTATGTCAGAATGCAACAAAAAAAAATCACGAGTTAATATAATATCAGAGATAGGAAATCTGTTTCTTCCTTATTTAATGTTTCTTCACTAACAAACTGTTGACTAAAACAACGGGGCATAACATGTATTATTTTAATTGGCCTGTGCTGCTTTCCATGCCTACAACACACTGATTCTTGCTAATAAGATGCATTCTACACGCCCACTCATAGAGGGCACTGCTTTCTTGTTAGTTCATTCTGTTGCAGGCAGTTGTTAACAATAACAAACAAAAGAAACAAAAAATACCCCTACAATTTCATCAGTGAATTGATCCAAAGAATAGTTTTAAATATTAGAGTATATAGAAAAATCTCTGTAGCGCGAACTCCCATGAATCTGAGTGAGCTTTAACTTAGTATCATTTATCTAGCATCACTTGATCTATGATAGCTTCATTTTCACCACTACTAGCTAGTCCTTGAATTATTTTTATCTGAATAATGCAAAATGAGAAGTTTTTTTTCTCCCCAGAAAATGTTTTGATTGCATTCTCATATTTCTTTGCTTTAGATGTTTAAAAATCTTGACTTCACTTCCAAGATGTTGTGGTATATTTAAAAGGATGAAACAGTGCTTCACACGAGTATATCAAAGTTCATACCAGATACAAAGAGATGCTTTTATAAGATTAAGGTGCTCCACTACTAAGTGAAATATAACTTAAAAAACTAGTCTTAATACTGTGAACTGACCTCAATATTAAAATTTATACACATCAGAGGCTAAATGGAAATGCTGTTATGTTTATATTTGCAGGTGAACCTGTACTGCCATTTAAAACATTTTGCACATGTCTGTCTTGGCATATAAGCATTCATTTTATGTTGCTTGAACAAGTTAAAGGGCACTGAAGATTAAATGTAAGAAAGTAATAGGATTGGCCATAAGCTAGAAGACTTGGGGGTGGAGGGAGAAAAGAGGTTATTAGAACAATTTTAAAAACATCTCCTATACTACAGAACAAAAAATGGAGTCAAGATAAAATATTAACTGACACAGGGCACAAAGCACCACAAAGCAGCACAAATGGCTTTAAAAGCTTCTGTAAATCCTAGGGATCATCCCAAGACTCACAACCCCCTACGTTTCTTCAAATCATGTTATTCATTTCCTTTTCCCTTTCCACTTGCACAAGTGACAACAGCTACAAAATGCATCATGCCAAGGAAAGATGGTTAAAAGGGCCTGAAGAATATGAAGTGACAAGCAGTCGGCTCTAACTCTGGTCTTTCTCCAGCAGCACAAAGAGTGCTGTCTCTTGGTCTTGATTTTTAAGGTGGCAGTATAACATAGGATAGCCCCAAACCTATCACCAAGCAGCCAAGCTTCCAGAGGTAGCTACTTTGTGTGCAAGATAATTTGTTTACAGTACAGAAAAAAAGGTTAAAAATAATAACTGACTTTATTTCATAAGAAAGTGTGAAATAAATGGTGAAAAATATATAATAACTAGTAATACGACATACGAATGAGGCAAATCAGGCAGTAGGGAAATGAGAAAAATACAGGAAAAGAGAAGGGAAAAAAGAAATCACATATTCCTTTATTTCTGCTTATTGTCTTGAAAGGACAATGACCAATTAGGCTCAAATTGAGCAGCCTTTGTTCAAGTGCAGCCAGTTAAACTACAAAGAGTAAGAAAATACAAATCTCGAGTAAATATGCCTTTTTAGTGACGTGGCCACTGCCAATTTTGTTGTTGAAAATCCTACCCAGTACACACGAGATGGGAAGCCGAGTCTGGATAGTGCTCTTCCTATGCAAAGGCTGATTTTATACTGAAAATGAAAAGGAAGAATCAAATAGTTGAAGAGCGATGCGCCCCCAGGAACCCAGCTCCTGTTCCAGGATGGTTTTCTTTGTTTCAGACACTATAAATCATTTCCCTGAAGGCAACAAGCGGACATTGCTCTTGAACAGCGTGCCTGACAAGCAGCTTTCTCATTAGCTTTCAAAGACATCCTACCTGTGTCGTTCATCCCCTGCAAATGCATGAGTATAACCTTTCCATAGCCTTGACTTTTAATTTCCCCTTCAAAATAGGAATTTTATGAATTGTTTTGACAGGCCATGTAAGTCTCTCAACACAATTCATAAAACTTGTCTTCCCAAATTAGGATTGTAAACCAGTTCCATATTATGATACTAATGCCTACCTAAAACCTATGCTGAAGACAGCTAGGTAGCCATACCAGCCCTAATTAAAGTGCTAATATTTCACAAACTAACTAAAAAGTTACTGAGGAGTAGTACTACTTATTAACAAGTTTTTTAAAAAAATGAGAATTCTGACTAGAATTGCTCTTAACATACATAGAAAATAAGGACTAAAGTCATATTACCTTCCTACTTACTACAACTCCCCTCTTTAATCCCACCAGGCACAAAATAGGAATAACTTTAGTTAAGTAATAAGCATAGATTTTTTTGTCAGAGAAAGTCAAGTTCATGACCCTTAATATAGTTACATTCAGTTTGATGCACTCTATTTTATCATAAAAAAGAAAATAATGACCTAGAGGAAAGCCTAGAATAAATATACAGAATAAATTGTATTTGTTACAGTGATTAAGGGCAAATTAGTTCAAGTACAAAATTAGTTCAAAATTGAACTGAAAACAGTTTAAAAAGCAAAATTTTAGTTTTTTTTTAAAGTATGGAAGAAATGCTATGTAGATCCTGATTATTCCTTGCAGTGTTAAGAAATGGATCCTGATAACAGAAATCTGTGAAACAACAGGCAGGTTGACATAACTTTGAAGTACTCCCTATAGTCAACTGGATTTAGTCCCTAATCTCCAATAGAAATAGACCCTATGCTAAACCTGTTCCCTGACAAGTGATTATTTAGCAGTAATGTGGGGTATATTGCTTTAAAAATTTTATCATTGCACAATTAGTTCTCATAGTTTGAAAGTATTTCCTTATAACCTCGTGTTCCAGTAGGGTGCAACAGATCCTTCTGTTTCATTACTTGTGGGAAATGCACTTTGAATTATTTTCTGTATCTGCTCCATCTCTTGTTTTCTCTTTCACTCTTCAGCATAGGGTATTCTCAAGACTGTTCTAGATTTTTCATTTTTCTATATGAACTAGCTCGGTGAGCCAATTTACTTTCAGAATTTCAACTACACTAATGCCTCCCAAACATACATTTTAAACCCCAATTTCTAATCAAATCTTATCTCCTTAAATTTCAGTGGCTAGAAGAGAGACATCACATAATTTATAATATCATTACAGCAATAATATTATGCAATTAACCCAGAAATTTTTGAATGATGGTATGTACACAAATAATTATACCTAAAGCCTATAATTAATTAAGATGTAGAATACTATAGCCAAAGGCAAACCACTTCATGTAATCCATCAATGACATTTCCTTTCTATGTAAAATAGTCAAGAATTTCTATTTATTTTGCAAGAATGGCAATTTCTTGCTTGTTGCAGCTAAATGCTCAAAATACTCCTGCTTCAACAAAACAGCTCTTTACCAGGGCTTTTCAATGTCTAGATTTCCAGATCTTATGACTCCTGACAATATATCTGCATTTATTTCTATGTGCTTAAGAAATCTGTGAATCTGTCATCATCAGCACATCTAATCTGTCATCATCACTCTTCATTACCCTCAAGCAAATGGTCAGGCTGGAAGAAAGCTACAGACTATTTAGGATGCCCTACAGTGAACTGCTAGAGGAAAATGACCACGGAGATTTGCCAAATTTGTCAACATGTCAACATGTCACTCCGAGTGGGACAACAGGAGTCAGTACTGCTGAATAAAAAATGTAGCAATACAGCAATTATTCCTTTGACAGTTCCCATACAGAGCTTAGCTTGGAACTTATAGATAAAGCAGAACGTATTATGGATATTGTATTTACTCTTAATTCAATTTTTCCATACAAGTTGATCTTGACAAGAATTTTAAAGATAAGTAGTGAGGGGCAGATTCATTTATAATTTAAATCACAGTACATGTGTTATTACAAGTATAGATGATCTAGGGCAGCCGTGGGCAAACTACGGCCCGCGGGCCGGATCCGGCCCGTTCGGCTGTTCTATCCGGCCCGCAGAGCCGAAAGAGCGGAGGGTTCTCTTGCTCTCCCCTCCGCTCCTTTACTTTGAATTTATATTAGTTCACACAAACACTCCATCCATGCTTTTGTTCCGGCCCTCCGGTCCAGTTTAAGAACCCATTGTGGCCCTCGAGTCAAAAAGTTTGCCCACCCCTGACCTATTAGTATTGTGACCTAGGGTGACACAATACTAATATGAGGGATTCAATGTTATGTTCAATTTTTAAAATTCCTGCTTGTATTTTTATGTGTTGAGTTCATTATATGCCATTGCATACTTATTTATTTTAAGTTCAGTTATATTATATAATACTAGAGGCCCAGTGCACGAAATTCATGCATGGGGGTGTGTGTCCCTCAGCCCAGCCTACACCCTCTCCAATCTGAGACCCCTCAAAGGATGTCTGACTGCCCGTTTAGGACCGATCCTACTAGGATCGGTCCTAAACGGGCAGTCAGACATCCCTCTCAAAATCTAGGACTGCTGGCTCCCAACTGCTCGCCTGCCTGCCTTCCTGATTGCCCCTAACCACTTCTGCTGGCCATCCTGATCACCCCCTAACCACTCCCCTGCCAGCCTGATTGATGCCTAACTGCTCCCCTGCCAGCCTGTTTGCCCCTAACTGCCCTCCCCTGCAGGCCTGGTCACCCCTAACTGCCCTCCCCTGCAGGCCTGGTCACCCTTAACTGCCCTCCCCTGCAGGCCTGGTCCCCCCCAGATGCTCTCCCCCGCAGGCCTGGGTCCCCCCCAACTGCCCTTCCCTGCAGGCCCGGTCGCCCCCAACTTCCCTCCTCTGCTGGCCTGGTCACCCCTAACTGCCCTCCCCTGCAGGCTTGATCGCCCACAACTGCCCTCCCTTGCAGGCCTGGTCCCTCCCAACTGCCCTCCCCTGCTGGACATCTTGTGGTGGACATCTTGAGTCCACATGGGGGCAGCCATCTTTGACCACATGGGGCAGCCATCTTGTGTGTTGGAGTGATGGTCAATTTGCATATTACTCTTTTATTAGATAGGATAGAGGCCTGGTGCACAGGTGGGGGCTGGCTGGTTTGTTCTGAAGGGTGTCCCGGATCAGGGTGGGGGTTCCCTTAGGGTGTGGGGCAGCCTGGGCAAGGGGCCTGTGTTGGTTTGCAGGCTGGCCACGCCCCCTGGTGACCCAAGCGGAGGCCCTGGTATCTGAGATTTATTTATCTTCTATGATTGAAACTTTGTAGCCTTGAGCAGAGCAAAGCCTCCTGCTTGCTCTGTGGCCACAGCCATTTTTGTTGGGATTTATTTATCTTCTATAATTGAAACTTTGTAGCCTTGAGTGGAGGCCTGGGCCGGCCAGGGTGTGCGGAAAGCTTGGCTTCCTCAATTGCCAGGAAAACCCAAGCCTCCTGCTCGCTCTGTGGCCGCAGCCATCTTGGTTGGGTTAATTTGCATACTTGCTCCTGATTGGGTGGTGAGCATGGCTTGTGGGTGTAGCAGAGTGGTGGTTAATTTGCATATTACTCTTTTATTAGATAGGATCATTAACATGGCTTAAACCTTTTATTCTTGCTTAATTGCAACCAAACCTCCAAAATGTTAGAAGAAATTGAAGGGGTAGTCTAGAAAAGAATAAAATCATGATTAATGTGTCTACCAAATACCTCTAGTTCTCATCTTTCTGGGAACATCCTCTGCCCCTTTGATATCAGGCATAGGTATGTGATATACTTGGATCAATAGATTTGAGCAAAAGTAATATCTATCTCTTCTGGGTAAAGGCTTTAAGATCCTGTGTGTGAGTAACTAAATTCTATTTCTCTCTTAAGTAAGTGTGGGAGCCTGTGCTGAAATGGAGCATTAGTGACCCTGGATACCAGACTGACTGTGATGAGCAGAGCCTCCTTGCCAATCATCTTGAATATACAGAAAGGTAACAAATAAGCAGTTGCATTAAGCTATTAAGATTTTGGTCACTGCAGAATAACCTAGTTCATCCTGACTTTTACAATGTGTAACCAAAATAATAAAAATATGAATAACTAAAGCCATGAAGAGTTTTATGCAAAAACAATTACTAGTATGCCCAGTACTTAAGTTCAGAAATAAAAAGCAACTAAAGTTTGACTTAATTGCTATCTTCAGGTATAGAAACAGGGTTGTGTTTTCTTTTTCTCCCTACTAGAAAGGTGCTAACAATAATAATAATAATAAAAAAAAAACCAACTTCTATTTTATGAAAAGAAACTAACCTGGAGCAAGATAATTTGGGTTTGGAAATAAGAGAAAATAAACAAAATCCGTATGTCATAAAGCTGGAGGATGAAACTGAGGGAGGGTAAATGATGAAGGCTGTGTTTAGAAACATGCAACATCCAACCAAAAATTCATAAAGTTGAAAAACAAAACACCTCCAACCAAAAGATAAAACCTAATCTAATGTGACAGAAGCCAGAATATCGGTTACCTTAGGCAGTGGGGTGGGGGGTGACTGGAGGATGGCACCAAAGGCTTTTGAGAAACTTGATAATGTTCTATGTCTTGATCTGGATGATGGTTACATAAATATGTTCATTTTGTGGACATTCATTGGGCTCTATACTTACAAATAGGTACTTTTATGTATACTGGTATAGGATATACTTCAATAACATTTACTTTTTTAAAATGTTAACTGGGCCTGACTGGTGTGGTTCAGTGGTTGAGCATCAGCCTATGAACCAGGAGGTCATGATTCAATTCCCAGTCATGGCACATGCCTGGGTTGAAAGCTCCATGCCCCGTGGGGGGCGTGCAAGAGCCAGCCAATTAGTGATTCTCTCTCATCATTGATGCTTCTACTTCTCTCGTTTCCTCTCTGAAATAAATAAAAATACATTTAAAAAGTAAACATGCTAACTGATTATAACATTTTTAATCATTTAATGCCTGGTGAATGCCTGCAATACATCATTTGCAAAATGCAAGTATATGTAAATTTTCTCTGATCCTCAACCTCTGGCAATTTTGCCAAATTTATTTAAAATTAACCCATTGGAATTATTCTCCTCTGGCACTGTTATATAAGTACTAGTCTGAGATGGGATTGTCTTTGGCTGGCAAGTTCACAATCTTGTTTAAAGCATTGCCCATTTGGCATTGCATTTGCCTGGAATATGGTTTTGGGTTACATTCTTTATTTTTTTTTTTTTTGGAGAAACAATTGTAATAATCTGAATAAAGATTTATTAAAATTAAAAAAGAAGAAATTAAATCTGGGACCCTTCAGTCTGCAGGCCAATGCTCTATCCACTGAGCTAAACTGGGTAGGGCTTTATTACATTTTTTAAATCCAAACCCCCCCCCCCAATTCTGAAACCAATCTGGCTCCCCCCAACAATGTACAAAGATTCTAATTTCTCCACATCCTTTGCAACACTTTTTTTTTTTAAACCATCCTAATAGGTATAAAATAGTAGCTTATTGTCCTTTAATTTGCATTTTCCTGATTAGTGACATTAAACATCTTTTCATGTGCTTATTGGCTATTTGCATATCTTCTTTGGAGAGATGTTTATTCAAGTCTTTTACTCATTTTTAAATTAGGCTTTTTTGTTTGTTTTTGAGTTGTAATTACTCATACATTGTGGACACTAATCCCTTATCATATATATAATTTGCAAATATTTTCTTATATTCTATGGGTTGCTCTTTTGCTCTCTTGATAGTGTCCTTTGATGCACAAGATTTTAATTTTGATGTAGTCTGGTGTTGTTTTCTTTTTTTTTTTTAGGTAGTCCTATTTTTTTCTTCTGTTGCCTAGCCTTTGTTGACATATCCAAGCAATCATTGCCAAATTTAATGCCACAAAGCTTCCTTCTATCTTCAAAGAATTTTAGTGTTATATTTAGAACTTTGATCCATTTTGAGTTAAATTTTTCTATGGTGTAAGATAAGGGTCTAACTTCATTCTTTTATATGTGGATATCCAGTTTTTTCAGTACCATTTATTGAAAAGACCATTTTTTCCCCCATTGAATGGGAACCTTCTGAATGGGAGAAAATATTTGCAAATTACATATCTGATAAAGGACTAATATCCACAACGTATAAACAACTACAACTCAACAACAAAAACAACCTAATTCGAAAATGAGCAAAAATCATTTGACTATACATGTAAGGGTTTATTTCTGAGATCTCCAGTCTATTCTATTGGTCTATGTCTGTATTCCAGCATGTTGTTTTGCTTGCTGCACTAAGTTTTTTTTTTTTTAATTTAATAAATCTTTATTGTTCAGATTATTACATTTGTTTCTCCTTTTTCCCCCCATAGCTCCCCTCCACCCGGTTCCCACCCCACCCTTTGCCCTTACCTCCACCCACACTGTCCTCATCCATAGGTGTACGATTTTTGTCCAGTCTCTTCTTGCACCCTCCATTCCCCTTTCCCCCTGAGAATTATCAGTCCACTCCCTTTCTATGCCCCTGATTTTATTATATTCACCAGTTTATTCTGTTCCTCAAATTTTTAATTCAATTGATTTTTAGGTTCACTTGTTGATAGATATGTATTTGTTGTTCATAATTTTTCTCTTTACTTTTTTCTTCTTCCTCCTCTTAAAGAATACCTTTCAGCATTTCATATAATACTGGTTTGGTGGTGATGAACTCCTTTAGCTTTTTCTTATCTGTGAAGCTCTTTAACTGACCTTCCATTCTGAATAATAGCTTTGCTGGGTAGAGTAGTCTTGATTGTAGGTTCTTGCTGTTCATCACTTTGAATATTTCTTGCCACTCCCTTCTGGCCTGCATAGTTTCTGTTGAGAAATCAGCTGACAGTCGTATGGGTGCTCCCTTGTAGGTAATTAACTGTTTTTCTCTTGCTGCTTTTAATATTCTCTCTTTGTCTTTTGCCCTTGGCATTTTAATTATGATGTGTCTTGGTGTGGTCCTCTTTGGATTCCTTTTGTTTGGGGTTCTGTGTGCTTCCTGGACTTGTAAGTCTATTTCTTTCACCAGGTCGGGGAAGTTTTCTGTCATTATTTCTTCCAATAGGTTTTCAGTATCTTGCTCTCTCTCTTCTTCTGGCACCCCCATAATTCTGATGTTGGTACGCTTAAAGTTGTCCCAGAGGCTTCTTACACTATATTCAACTTTTTGAATTCTTTTTTCTTTTTTTTGCTTTTCCGGTTGAGTGTTTTTTGCTTCTTTGTATTTCAATTCTTTGACTTGATTCTTGCGTCCCTCTAGTTTGCTGTTGGGTCTCTGTATAATATTTTTTATTTCAGTCAGTGTATGTTTAATTTCTAGTTGGTCCTTTTCCATATCTTCGAGGGTCTCGTTGTATTTATCGGCCTTTTCTAGGATATTCTTGAAGAGCCTTATAACCGTGGTTTTGAATTCTATATCCAGTCGTTTGTTTTCCTCCATTTCTTTCGTTTGTGATCTGTTTCTTCGTCTCCCCATTTTTCACTGCTTTGCTGAGTTGGTAGAGTAGCTTTGTGTGCTAGGTTTCCTATATGGCCCAGGGAGTCGGCCTCTCCAGTTAACCTGAGGTGGACACTCTTGGTGCACCCCTTTGTGGGCTGTGTGCACAGTCTTGTTGTAGTTAAGTCTTGATTGTTGTTGGTATCACGGGGAGGAATTGACCTGCAGGCCAGTTGGCTGTGAGGATCAGCTGTGTCTATGCTCTTGGGTTACATTCTTTAGAAAACCACATTGCATGTAGTCAAATGTCCATCTCTCCCCACCCTATAACACAACTAAAATCAACTCAACATCAGTTTCATGATGGAAGAAAAGGAGATTTTATATAGAATCTGTGTAGCCTGTAATTAGAAAATAAACAACCTGCACTATATTTTAAATAAATAAAACTTTGAAATATTGCTTACAAATCTACACTATTTAATAGCATTAAAACATATAACAACAAATCCCTTTAGGTGGTAATTGAATTAAATCTCACAATAAGTTTCAACAATCTACAGACAAATATTCAGAGGTAACAGCAACATAAAAAAGAACAATAGTTGGCAAATGCAAACCAAGGAACACAAAAATTATACCATTATTAAGTTCAATAATTTGAATTTCTATTTACAGCTGATAGGAATATTTTAAGGCAGCCATAAAAACCACCCACAGAAATTAAAATGAAAATATGAATTCTGCTTTGGAAAAATAACTTGATAGTGATATAAAGATAAACATTTTAATAATTTGCTTATTTCACTGACAGAGCAGCAGTGGCTATTACACTGATTTTATTCTTAAATAGTAAAAGGGACATATTAATAATTAAAGGTATTAAGAAAGAAATTTGGCCCTATTTGGCTCAGTGGATATAGAGTCAGCCTGCAGACCAAAGTGTCCTGGCTTCTATTCTGGTCAAGGGCACATACCTCGGTTGCAGGCTCCTCCCTGACCCCGGCCTTGGTCAGGGCTCGTGCAAGAGGCAACCAATTGATGTGTTTTTTCTCACATTACTACTTCTCTGACTTTCTCTCTCTCTCTCTCTCTCTCTCTCTCTCTCTCTCTCTCTCTCTCTCTCTCAAAATCAATAGAAAAATATCATTGGGTGAGGATTAAAAAAAAAAAAAAAAGGAAAGAAATTTGTTCTCTTATATATCCAATAAAACAAATTAGTGAAGGCTACGTCTGTATATGATTTAATGAAATGAAAATAAATAGATGTAGTTAGGCTCAAGTAACAAACTCTTAGAAAACTTAAAATACTGGATTTAGAAGTTATAATATGGACATATCATATCTTATTCTCTTTTAGTAATTTTTGCCAGGGTGTTATCTAATCAGAAATGGTAACAATTTGGATAAGAATAGACCTGAAATTTAGAGCCACATTACTTTTTATAAAATTTATCTTTATTGTTGAAAGTTATACAAATGTACTCTTTTCCCCCCCATTGACACCTTCTAGCCCACCCCCTCACCCCACCCAGGTCTTCACCACACTATTGTTTGTCTCCATGGGTTATGCATATCCTAATAAAAAGCCTTATATGCTAAGTGTCCAGTTGTCCGTTCAACCAATCAAAGCGTAATATGCCACTTGCCTTGACGTACACTGACCACCAGGGGGCAGAGAGTCAACCGGTTGACCAATCACTATGATGTGCACTGACCACCGGGGGTCAGACACTCCGACCTGTTGGTTATCTTGCTGCTGGGGTCCAGCTGATTGGGACTGAGCAAAACAGGCCGGACATGCCCTGGAACCTTCCCATAGACCCTCCCTGGCTGGCCAACCTCCTGCGTCCCTCCCCAACCCTGATCGTGCACCAGTGGGGTCCCTTGGCCTGGATTGTGCCCACTTGCAATCTAGGACCCTTTGGGGGATGTCGGAGAGCTGGTTTTGGGCCGATCCCGCAGGCCAGGCCGAGGGACCCCACTGGTACACAAATTCGTGCACCAGGGCTCTTGTATTCATATAAGTTCTTTGGGTGGGAAGAGACATGTTACTTTTTTAAAGATAGATTAAAAACAAGGAAACTAAATTTGGAAGTAAAATTTCCAGAGGAAATGTTAAATTACTTAAAAGAACAACTTGTTTTTAAGAATTTCTTATGTATCTGTTTATATATCAAAAACTAGAGGCCGGTGCACAAATTCATGCACATTGAAAGGAAATTAATTAGAAGAAATATTTTAATATCGCTATTCACCATTCCTCTATAATAGAAGTGTCAACCAAATTCATGATCGACAATGACAGATGGAAATACACACGTGTGATTGGTGCCAGCGAGAACTTTATATATATAGATAAACTTGCTTAATTAGACCTGCTTTCTGATTTAGCTAAACTTTTTCCATTCCAGTGAAGCACCCCAACTTCTCTTTCAGGTAATTGTCAGCAACACAACAGTAAATATCAACATGAAGCAGATTATTATTGTAGATCACGCAGGGAGAACTAGGGGTAAAATATTTAACTTGCAGCAGTTTTTGATTATATTCTGCACAGTGAGAAGACATGAAGTCATTTTTAAGGTCCACCATTTCTTACTTCTTTTCAGTCAGGTTAAGTTTCTAAGCTTTTTAAATCTGTGTTTTCCAGCTAATGAAAAGAAAACAGAATTCCACCTACTCTCCTATCTACCTATTCCAGGACTTTTGTGAGGATCAAATGAGATGAGGCACAGGAAAATGCTTCACAGACATTTGGTTAAAGTGTAAAATGTTTCCACCTGGCTATAAAGCAAGTCATATTCCTGAGCAGAAGAAACTGCAAGGAGGCTAGTCACTAGGGAAAGGAAGCTGGGCATTGCTACGTGACATCATTACCCGGCACCCACAGCGACCGTTTCTGGTCTGGTCTGGGCTGTGGGCCTTGTTTTGTGCCATGGGGTTTCAGCAGCATTGGCTGCAATTTAGTGGGCTGTTGTCCAGGATGGAAGCAGGGCCTGTGTCCCACGTGGGGGAAGCTGAGTGTTGCTTTGTGGGTGCCAGGTCCATCATGCCATTTCTCTGTAAATGGCCCTTGTGTGTCACAGCAGCTCCTGTGGTGAGCATCTACCTCCTGGTGGTCAGTGTGTGTCATAGCAACTGGTCAGATGGTCGGACACTTAGCATATTAGTCTTTTATACATATAGATGGCTATGCTGAATACAAATCATTTCATCTTCTTATTAAATCAGGTACAGAAAGACTTATTTGTAAATACTTAATGAACAAACTGAACTACCAAACAAAATAGAGATAGCAGGCAGACAGCTCTGGGGCGGGTGTGTTAGCGGTGTGTTGGGGTAGTGGTGGAGGGAGTGAGCAAAAAAGAAAAAGAGAGAGAACTCATGGATATGGATATGGACAACAGTGTGGTGATTGCAGGGGTGGAGGATGGATGGAAGTGGAAGAGGGCATAAAGAGGATAAATGGTGAAGAATAAAATAAAATAAAAAACCTCTAAATTAGTTTACTAGATGTTCAAGATACTGTGGAAAACAGTTCAGCCATAACATATCACAGAGATTAAAAGTTAGTGTTTGTGTAATAATTTTAATTAAAATCTATGACAAAATTATATAATTCATTTCTGATTTTGAAAGATAATATAAAATAACAGAATTATTTACATGTATTATTTGAATAACTATAAATATTAAAAACTATCCATTTGATTCAATTAGTTGATTAGGTTTCTCCTGAACCATATTCAACTAGCAATGTAGTACTTTTCATATAACTGCTCATGTCAATAGATTTTTTATATTTTAATAAACAAATTACAACTGTAACACCTTAATATACATACCTTAAAATATAAGATTTATTGATGTACATCATTGTTTACTCAATCTAACCTTTGTAATTCTTTTTATTTATTTTATTTTTAAAAAAAATATATTTTATTGATTTTTATACAGAGAGGAAGGGAGAGGGATAGAGAGTTAGAAACATCGATGAGAGAGAAACATCGATCAGCTGCCTCCTGCACACCTCCCACTGAGGATGTGCCTGCAACCAAGGTACCTGCCCTTGACCAGAATCGAACCTGGGACCCTTGAGTCTGCAGGCCGACGCTCTATCCACTGAGCCAAACCGGTTTCGGCTGTAATTGTTTTTAATAGTATTGTTCTTGGCTGATGCACATGAAGCATCGCATGAAATGTCACACAAAAAAGAATTTAATTGTTAGAGTGACAAAAGTATTCAATCACAAGACATAATCATAGATTAGAGTCATCAAAGATTATTTGACCCCTAGCTGCATACTAGAATTACCTGGGAGCTTTCTAAAAATAGCGATGCTCAGGCCCTATTTTCAAAAATTCTGATTCAATTGGCCTGGACTTCCACATTTTTTCAGTATTCCCCAGGTGATTCTAAAGTACTGGTAAGGGCTGTATGAGCCATGCCACAACTCAGGCAGGTACTGCACTGACATCAGAGTCTACCCTTACCAGCCATGGTGAAGTCTAAACTATTCCAGATCAATACCCAACTACATTTTAGCCTAGTTCCTTTGAGCTGTCCTCAGAGGGCAGAGAGATGAAATAATACAAGTTTCCTATTTATAAACTCTTTCATCCTTGATAACATTTTCATTTTCATTTTTACCTTGCAGGTTATTTCAAACTGTGGACTCATGGGAAATGAGAAGGTTGTGAAATAAATGTCATGGGTTGTGACAAATTATTTTTCAATTACAGTTGACACTCAATATTATGTTACTTCCAGGTGTACAGCACAGCATAGTACTTAGACATTTATATAACTTATGAAGTAATCTCCCCAATAAGCCTAGTACCCACCTGGCACCTTACATGGTTATTGTAATATTATTGACTGTATTACCTATGCTGTATTTTATATCCCTTGACTAATTTTTAACTGCCAATTTGTACTTCTTAATCCCTTCACCTTTTTCACCCAGTCCCTCAACCCCCCATCCCATCTGGCAATCATCAGTTTGTTCTCTGTATCTATGAGTTTATTTCTGTTTTGATTGTACATTTATTTTGTTTATTTATTTATTTTTAGATTCTACATACAGGATGGGGCAAAACTAGCTTTACAGTTATTCATATGGAAAATAATATAATAATCTATATATATAAAAGCCTAAGTGACCAAACAACCGAATGACTGGTTGACTGATCACTATGACTCACACTGACCACCAGGGGGTAGATGCTCAATGCAGGAGCTGCCCACTGGTGGTCAGTGCGCTCCCACAGAGGGAGCGCTGCTCAGCTGACCTACAGACGCCAGATGCCAGGCTCATGGCTGGCAAGTGCAGCTGTGGAGGTACAAGCCTCTCTCTCCTCCATGGCAGCGCTACCTAGCAGCAGCAGGCACAGCAGGGCCAGGATGAGCGGGGGCAGCGTGGCACCTGGCCTGGGCTCAGGCTCCTCCCAGGCTGCCTGCCACTTTGCACACTATTACACCCCTTGGGGGATGTTGGACTGCCGGTTTCAGCCTGATCCCACATCCCCTTAGGAGTCCCAGATTGCAAGAGGATGCAGGCCAGGCTGAAGGACCCCACCAGTGCACGAATCTGTGCACCGGACCTCTAGTTAATAAATAATAACACAACAATAAACTCTTTTGCATATTCACAACTGTAAATCTACTTATGTGCCACCCTGTATAAATGAAATCATATGGTATTTTTCTTACTCTGCCTGACTTATTCTACTTAGCATAATACCCTCTAGGTCCATCCATGTTGTTGCAAATGGTAAGATTTAATTGTTTATATGGATAATATTCCACTGTACATATGTACCACATCTTCTTATCCAATTATCTCTCAATGAACATTTAGGTTGCTTCCACATCTTGGCTATTGTATACAAAATGTTCTTCTTTGTCCCTTGCTGTAGCCTTTGTTTAAAAGGTTGTGACAAATTTGAAAACCCTAAGATTAGACTCATCACATATAATAAGAGTAGGACTTTGCAAAACTTTTGTGTTAGTTAAGTTCACGTGTGTGTGTGTGTGTATACATATACTGGATGATAAAGTAAAATCTATTTCTGAACTAGACTGTTGAGCTGTCAGCTAACTGAAGTTGCTTGTCCTTCCTTTTTCCAATATCATAAAAGTCATAATCTTACATAATGTCATAAAAGAATTTATCCAGCCATAATTTTAAAGCAATGAACTTATAAAAATATCTTCTAATAGAATAACCATGGCATATATCTGGTAAATGCAGATTGTGTTAAGGAGGGTCATTAATGGGATAATTATTGCAAATTAATTTCTAATTTCCATTTCCTTTTTCTCTAAATATTTTACTGATGTGCTGTGGCAAATAAATTGGTCTTCCTACTCACAGAAGACGTTTTTGGAAGTTGTATTTTTAATTGTTTTTTTTTCAATACCCCCAATTTTTAACTTCATTAAAGGCCAAATTCTCCAATATTTTTTCATGAATATTTTAGTACTCAAAGACTTATGAGTTTTTTCACTAAAAAATTCAGTCATATTTAAAATTTTTCCAAGTTATTAAAATGGGTGGAAAAACTTATTATGAGAAAATGATATTTCTTTTGGCAATATTATTATCCAGGTACTCCCTTTACCTCTAAGATTGAATCTTATATTCAAAGAGAGATGCCCTCTTTTTCCTTATTAAGGCTAATCATTAACTAAGTGGGCAATCATCAGCAGTATAAACACTGAAACTGAACCAGTGTGGCAGAGTATCATAGTTTTTGTTTGAGTGACAACATAACTACATTTCATTAGGAAGGACACAATTTATTGGGGGTTGAGGACTGGCATCTCCTGTTTTTTTGTTTTTGTTTTTTTTTTTTAATATATTTTATTAATTTTTTACAGAGAGGAAGGAAGAGGGATAGATAGTCAGAAACATCGATGAGAGAGAAACATCGATCAGCCGCCTCCCGCACACCTCCTACTGGGGATGTGCCCGCAACCAAGTTACATGCCCTTGACCGGAATCGAACCTGGGACCCCTCAGTCCGCAGGCTGACGCTCTATCCACTGAGCCAAACTGGTTTTGGCAATCTCCTGGTTTTCACTTGGGCTTCTTCTTATGGGGAAATCTTGACTCACAGCTCTGCTGTATCCCCAAGTTAGGCTGTTCTTTCCAACCCCATCAACTACAAAGAATTCCAACTATACAAAATATCTCTGAAGAATATGATTGGCAGGTTCTTAGAAGGCAACTCAACTCTGGTTCTCCAGGGGCTTCCCACTTGCACACTCCAAGGCAAATGTATTTATCTTAATACCAGTACTAACTGGTGATTTAGTATTCAATAAGTAATATTTATGTTTTTATGCCAGCATGTAATGGTCTGTGGTTGACTAGAGCCAACAACTTAGCATATCTGTATTTTTCCACATTGGCGCTATAGATATCATATACAGGAAAATGATTTCCCTGTCTAATATTAAAGACTCTTTGACTATGGAGTTTTATACTATGAGAAAGTCTAGGGAATACTTGACTACTTGAGACTTTGTGGAGTCAGATCCCATTTTCTTATTGTCTACAACCCTATCATCACTCTAGAACAAATTAATGCTGTAGTTACACTGGTAATGCCTGTGCCCCTTCCTTAAACCCATCCTTAGTTAATGGCAGCCACAAATACAAGACACTATCCTCATTCCCATGATGGCAATTTTAATCCCTTACATTTCTGTGATGCAGTAATACTAGAAAGAACATAAGATCACAAGTTAGCAGATTACAGTTTAAGCCTCAGCTTAAATAGTTGCCTAGCTCTGGTGAAATCATTTAGCCATTTTCATTCACATTTCTCTCCTGTAAAATATAACAAGTCAGCTCTAAATTTCTCTGAGAGTTCTAAAATTTCATGATACTATGACTCATCAACCGCTGTTTGACAACCAGTAATATCTACCATGATGCATGAGACCAAGCTAGTAAACCGGTTAGTTAAGCAACCACCAAGGCAAACTCATATCTGGTTTTGATCTTGAAAAAATATTTGAAGAAACCTGAGTCTCCTACAGAAGCCTAGAGCCTGAGGATAATAGAAATAAGAGCAAATGATATTATGGCAATATTAGAGGCCTGATGTATGAAATTCGTGCAAGAGTAGGCCTTCCTTCCCCTGGCTGCCAGCACCGGCTTCCCTCTGGCACCCGGGACCTGGGCTTCCCTTGCAGCCCTAGCTTCGTCCTGAAGGACGTCTGGTCTAATTAGCATATTATGCTTTTATTATTATAGATCTGACTGTGTTTTTATAGTCACTAGCATAGTGCTTAGTTCATACACAGTAGTTACTTGTTATTGATTGATGGATAATGGATAAAAAAGATGATCTGGATTACCTATCAGTATTCAGAAAACTAAGGAATGACTATATAGTACATTTAATGATTTGTGCAATGTGCCAGCCATCTGGGCTTTATTTTCACTATATGCCATTGTTATTTATTAAAGAGTATGAATGATTAAGACACAGACATCTGGCCCTGCTTATATAACCACACTACAAGCTTTTAAAAAGATATACCCAGGAAATTAACATTTATATTTGGACATAAATGTCTGGCTTAAAATTTGTTTAAATCCCTAACAATGAGGTTTTACAAAAAACTTCTCTTTCCAAGAATGATGCCTGAAGCAAGATTTCTAACAAGCTTTGCAGGTGCATATTTTTAGATTTATTATATAGTTACATATATTTAATGTAGAGCTATATACAATTTTCCTGCAGAATCTTTTTTTTTTTCTAGAAGTGCCCTGAATGAAGATCAAGAAGGGAAACTTCTAAATGCTTTTATTTTTGCATAAGATCAGAGCCAACACTGTCAGAAAATGATGAATACTCAGCCATTCTTACTATTGTCAAAATAGTGCACATAGGGGGCATTCCCAGCTCCCTAACGTCAAATCATATCAAATTCAGGTAACTTGCTATGCCAGCTGCTTGCCTCTCTCGGGTTGTGAGAATCCAATTCTCTTTAAAATGCGGTTGCCATCTGAATTATATCAAAGCTACTTTGAAATATTGGAGGAGTTTGAGCTTTTTTGAATGCCTTTCACCACCCCACAGCAGCTAGCCTGTAGAAAACAATTAACTCTTTCCTATTCTCCTTGACTATGACCACTATCATGATATAAAATATTTCTGAACTCCGTATTTTGATTTAGAGTAGAGATAATCAGTGTCCTGTTAAAATTCACCTCATATATGTTCATAGATATGATTCAGTGGCAGACTCCGTAATGGATGTGCCACCTTTGGGATTCTGAAAACAGCGTTGCCTAGGGAACCATTTTATATGATTTGTTTGCTCACCCACGATTTATCTCCCATCTTCACCTTCCCCAGTCTTCCCTCTATGTCACTATAATAGACTTTCCATGGCTGCTCTTCAGAAATAGGAAAGTCTTCAAATATTTCAAATATCATCTTAATTATTTCTCCACTAACAGTTGTAAACTTTTCATCTTAGTTACTATAGATGTTTTTCTGTGCCATCTTAAATTAATTCTTTACAAATGAATAATAATAGCTAACGTAAATTACTTACCATGTACCCTACTCTATGCTTTATGCATATGTATTATTTCAGTTAAAAATCACAACTCCTTTAAGATATAGATATTATTATCCCCATTTTATTGGTGAAGAAATGTAGGCCCCTAGCTGTAAAATGACTTGCCCAGTGTTACACAGCTTGCAAGTAGTAGAGCTGCAGTTTAACCAAATAATGAGGTCAACATGTCCATGTTCTTAGTCATTAGTGTATATTGCTTCACCTTCTGCACATAGAAAGCACATAAAAGAAACGGTATATGAACCTTTAAAGAATTAAATCTCCAATGCCTCTGACACTTGCCTACAAACACTAGGTTATTATTACATGTTTATTGTAGTCAATACTTGACACAGGTGTTGTATTGGAGAATAAAATGAAAATAATAAAATCTTTGCTCCCTCCATTGAGAACTAATTTATTTTGCAAAAAATACACCTTCTTTTTTTATGTCTCTTTTTCCTATATAGGAGCTGTCTAATTCAGGAATGTTTAGAAGGGGAAATAAGATAATAGGGCTCATAAATCCACCATTGAAAAATCTAAAGATTATCTTTTTTTTGTCCCTGTGATCTAAATTAAAAGAAGAGAAACAAATAAAATCCTAGCCAATATGGAGAAGAGGAAGAAACGTCTATATTGATAATAGAAGAGAAAGCAGTCTCATAAGAGATATAGAAACGATGCTCTTTCAGGACCAAAAAAAGGCTTCATGGGAAGGTATTTCCAACCGTTCTTGGAAAGGTAACTGGAGCTTACTGGAAAAAGAGCTACTGGAGGGGAATTTCAAGAAGAAATAACAATATTAGTACAGAGAAATGGAAATGACTAAGAAAATCATTTAAAAATGTCATTACAAATTTCATGTGCTAAGCAGAGACTAATAGGAAATGGTAAATGTGGCTGCAAGATATAAACTGGAAGGCCAGAGTCAGGAACCATGATTGCCCGCCCTCACACTAGGGACTCCTTATGTGTCCTTCGGCAAGCTACTGACATTCAGCTTCCTCGTGGGTCAATGATGCTATGAGCTTTTCATTTTCCTAGTTAGTTAATTGTCTACTAAATTATACATATCCCTTTCCCAAAGAAAGGCTTTTAAAGCAGTTTTTAAGGATACAGAAGCTAACATGAAAAAAGGTAGATCAGGTAGAGAAGAAACATAAAAAGCACCAGAAATGAGGCTCATACAAAAAAAAAGCATACCAAGAAGAATTATACCTTGGCTATGAACTTGACTCTAAGCTTTAAAGCAACAATTGAAACCTGGTGAGTTGCATAGCTCAGGAGGACAAATATCTGCCTCCTAGCAGTGTAAGATCAAGTGAGATCCTGTAAGTGACAATGTCAAATTCCTCCCATTTCCTGTGCTCTATGCAAGAGCCAGTAAGGAAGGAAGCCTGCCAAGAAGGTTCCTGTAGAGAACTATCACAAGCACTCTGCCAGTCCACTTCCCCTGCTCCCTCTCCTGTACATCACACACACACACACTGTGAGCATTACCCTTCCTCCCCACACTACCTTTGTCCTTCTGTGGGAAGGATTCTTGAGATAATTACTTAGACTTGGCTGTGGGTACCACTGCTTCTCTCAGCCTGCAGCAGATCATTAACCAGTGAACAAACATATGATACTAGAAGCCTGGTGCATGAAATTCATGCATTGTTGGGGGGCCTCATCCTGGCCTGTACCCTCTCCATTCCAGGACCTCTCGGGGGATGTCCAACGGCCGGTTTAGGCCCAATCCCGCGGGCCTAAACTGGCCATTGGACATTCCCCTCGCAATATGGGTCCGCTGCCTCCTAACTGCTCACCTGCCTGCCTGCCTGATCACCCCTAACCACTCTGCCTGGTCGCCCCTAACTGCCCGCCCCTGCCAACCTGCTTGCCCCTAACTGCCCTCCTCTGCCGGTTTGCTTGCCCTTAACCACCTCTGCCTCGGCCCCCACCACCTTGGCTTTGTCCGGAAGGACGTCTGGAAGATGTCTGGTCTAATTAGCATATTACCCTTTTATTAGTATAGATAGGTCTTATGACATCAGCAAAAGCAAAAAATGTGTGTGTGTGTATGGATTTAAAGTGCTACAACATTTAAGACCTGTAGGCCATTCAGTCTATAGCTTTCATTTTCCTTTTTAATCTCACATTTTTATGGTTTACTAGTTCCAAATAATTTGAGCTATTCAGCTCTGCAAGTGAGGGGGGAAAAAAACAGTGAAGAGATGTACATCTTCTAATATTTGGAACATAGCTACTTAATATATCAGAAATGAATTTAGGATAGATGAGCTGTTTAAATACACATTTGAAATAGCATTATGGGAAACATCTCTTCTCTTTGCTATGTAGTGTTGCTTTTTAATGAAATTGGTAATGGTGAATTAGTGTGTTCATAGCAGTGCAAAGTGCTTAGCAGTTACATAATGCTAAGATATGCATTCATATAAAAATTACTAGATATATATTTGGTATAACAATAAACTTTTTAATAAAGTATAACCACTGGGACAATCTTTTATTTTAAGGAGACTTCAGAGACATTTTAAAGTCTGGTTGGAATATCCATAGCTTCAGGAAATTAGTATGCATTCAAATATAATAGTTTAATTATTATAATAAAGTATTTTGGATGTATTAGGATTAATGGTTCAGCAGATAAGTAAAACTTAAGGGTGAATGGGAGAGAGGCAGATGTAGAAAACATCTGTGCTTTCCAACTGAGATGAGTTTAAAAAGGAGAGAAAGGACAAACTTTTGTGGCAAATAAGCTTTGGCTGTTTTCCAATCCAAACTGATTTCTTTATTTTAATATTAATAAGAACTATGCTAATGCTCACTCTGCAATACCATTCGCCTCTTGGGGCTTATACTTACTTAAGCTATTTCAGCCTTACAAAAACAAGCCTCTAGAAAATATTAATTAGCCCCTCTCTTGGTATGTCAGAACTAGTCTTTAATTGAATGCAATTTAAGTCGATAAATGGAATTACTTTGTTTTTCAGACCTTCAGATTTCTAGGGAGAATCACATACAATGATTAAAATTCATATCTTAAGGAATCCTACTTGAAAAACAAATTAGTTTGGTGTAAGAATCTGAGATATTTGTTATTTTAATGAAAGCAGATATGTGGAGTATCAGCATTCTTTTTTCTTTATTACTTTAATATTCTCAACATTTGAATTATTAAGATTTGGGGTACCTTAGCAGCAGGGTTGAGTCTCAAGGGAGATTTGACAATATCATGCATTTTCAGTTTTCTCCTCATTTCTTTATATTTTAATAACCTACCAACACTTATTTCCCCCATGAAGTTTTCTCACATATATAGTAATGACAACAGTGTCCAAGAGTTAAATTTTTTAAAGGTATGTGTTTAATAAAATTCCTGGTTTTTCTAGAGATAATGGAATTATAATAACAGCATTGCCTTAATCAAATAACAATAACATTTTAATTGGTTATTACTGCCAGTGTAGCAAGAATACCATTTCTCAAATATTTGCCTATGTATTTAGACTCTCAATGAATGCCCACAGAAACCAGATACTTTTACAAGTAAGGTAGATTGATTTTTCCCCCCTTTCTCTTAAAAATCAACTATGGTGCCCTAGCTGGTTTGGCTCACTGGACAGAGCATCGGCCTGCATACTGAAGGGTCCTGGGTTTGATTCTGGTTATGCCTGGGTTACAGGCTCGATCCCCAGTAGGGGGCATGCAGGAGGCAGCTGATCAATGATTCTCTCTCATCATTGATGTTTCTATCACTCTCTTTCCCTCTCCCTTCCACTCTGAAATCAATAAAAATATTTTTAAAAATCAACTATGGAGTAAGTACCCCCTTGAAATATGTGTCCATATGTTAAATTAATTTTAAGCTGCAATTGGCTGGACTTAGTCAAATAAAAGTATTAAAAATATTTAATATATTAGTTTTCCAACTCCACCATCACACATAAAATATTTTTAAGTGACCATACTAAATAAATATTGAGTAGTTCATTTATGCTAATCACTGGCAAATGCTTTCAAATAAATAATTTCATTTGTTCATATGAGTCCCATGAAATAATATTATGACCCCACTTTATAAATGATGCTAGAGAGGTAAATGACAAATGTGGAAAAGAAAGAAAACCAACTAAAAATGGTTCTTTGAAAAATATTCCATTCAGAGAATATATGCTTAGGCTCAGAATTTAGACCACTTACACGTGCAGTATTGCTTATTTGCTACACTCTACATCTGTCATTTTGTGCATTTCTTTATCCACCTACATGTGTGCACTATAATGACTAATTCTATTAAATTGAAGTAAATGAAGCTATTATAACCAAATTATCTTGTTCTCTTGATGTGGTACAGAAAGTAATTGAACAGGTGAGCATATACTTTATTATGCACAAAAAATTAATTGGCAACTGATATGTTACCACAAAACTAAAAGGTTCAATCATTTCCCCCACCATAAAGCAGCTCTACAGAGTATGTCTGCATTGATGCTGTGAGTCGCTTAGAGAGCACAGAGAAAGTGCCTAGCAGAGGGAAAGCTCATGAGCTCCAGAGCCCATGAATGGAGGATCCAATCTCTGTTCCATGGACTAGCTGAGCAAATTCAAGCAAGTTCCTACATCTTTCTGAGCTTATTTTTCCTCAGCTTGACCATGTAGGGGCTAAAAGGCAGTTCAAGTATATCCATAATATTTTATTTATTTTTAAAAATTATCTGAAGTAAATTTACCTTATGATAAGATGGTTAACATTTGTTACTTCTGGGCAATTATATAGGTGATTTTATATTGCTTTCTGTAACTTTCTAATATCTCATTAAAAAAAGAATATAATGTGCCGAAACCGGTTTGGCTCAGTGGATAGAGCGTCGGCCTGCGGACTGAAGGGTCCCGGGTTCGATTCCGGTCAAGGGCATGTACCTTGGCTGCGGGCACATCCCCAGTGGGGGGTGTGCAGGAGGCAGCTGATCGATGTTTCTCTCTCATCGATGTTTCTAGCTTTCTATCCCTCTCCCTTCCTCTCTGTAAAAATATCAATAAAATATATTTTAAAAAAAAGAATATAATGAAAAATAAATAGCATTATAATTGATAATAGCTACTTCTAGGGGGAGGGCTGAGGTGAACTTTAAATCAAATATCATATAAACTGGATAACACATAGTAGGTCTCTTTCAAATAGTAACCCCCTTTCCCCTTGCAATTACTTTCTTGTCGATACACAATTAACTTCTATCTCACCAATTTCAATTATTAGTGAAGCAAGTCAGTAGTGATTGATAAAATACTAATTAAATACCTATTACACAGGAAAATCACATAACATTGAAAGAAAATTTTATTCAAATTGTTTAGAAAATTTCTGTACTCTCATTTCAAATAATGATACACAGGTTATATAATATTTAAATGTTTTTGTCAGTATTTGTCTGGAAAGATGAAATAAAAACTTAGCAGTATTTTATGTGCTAGGCATATTTACTTTTTTGATTTTTAAATTTTTAATTAAATTTATTGGGGTGACATTGATTAACAGGATGATATAGGTTTCAAGTGTACACTTCTATGATACATGATTTGTATGTTGTATTGTGTGCCCACCACCCAAAGTTAAATCATCTCCCATCACTATATGTTTGGCACTCTTATAAAGATAAACTTTTTCTTTTGCAGGTAGCTATAATCCATTGGAAAGATTTAAAAGATATTGTGAATTTATTGAGAAATGATAAGGCCTCATTTTTTCACCTTCTCTTATTCTAAATGTACATTACCTATTTAATGACCAGAATCTCATCCAGTTATAAATAGAAATTAAATACTTTTTTCTCTGGTAAACAATTCATGTTATAGAGTCCAAATGATAGGTGTCCTTGGTGATTTAAATATATAATTGCAGTGTCTTAATGTGTAGGTAAGATATTAGGACAGAAAATGAATGATTAACTAGAGATCAATGTGGTAGGTATTTCAGGAGACACTATAATAGGCGATAAGACTGATTCTATGTATTTGTGAAAATACATCATTGTGTAAGTTGTATTCATGAAAACATACAATCTCAGAAGGATATTGGAGCATTAAGGAAGAAGGTAAATCATGTGTCTGTGCATAAAATAATGATCTGATCACATTGGACCACATTACAAAATGGGTCTCTTTTTCCAGTTATAATAAAGACCACTTCAAAAATTAAATGGCTTTATGTACAGGTGTAGAAATAAAATTAGAAACAACATTAGCTCTGCAATCTTGGCTTTGACCCTAGTAACCCCAATTAAGATTAGAGAAATACTTCCTTTGACACTCTCCAGCATGACAATGAAAATGCAATGCAACCCAGTTAGGCTGACAATGTAAAGCTCTGAATGTTACTACCTGGTAACATATAAAAAATATAATGCAACCCAGTGGGACAGACAATATAAAGCTCTGAGTGTTACTACCTGGTGAGTTCAGACCAACAACATCAGGGAACAAAGAACATCTAAGCTGCCAGAATTGTTTGGGCTCCATTTGTGAATGTTGCCACGTGTCAAACATGTGATGAAGAGCTTTCCAGAAGTTATATAGCCATTAAACTTCTGTGGCATTGCCATGTTGATTTAAGAATGGATTATAGATATGACAAATAAGTACTAGCTAGAATTAGGATACAAATTCAGCTCAGGAACACCTGTTAGGGAAAGTCAGTGTCTTAATTTGACATGAATATCAGCTCTGTGAACCCAAGGAAAAACCCTAGAAACTTCTTCCTGACGTATGTGAACTCTTACAGGAGATGACACATCAGGAGAAAGTTAACCACAGCTTTAATTTCACTTGGGTGCTTTACATTCTTCTATGCCCAAATGTTGCAATCTTTTTCTTCGTGGTTTTCATTAATTATTGCAAAAATAATTTGTGATAAGGTATCACAATACTCTTTTAAACTATTATTAACTATCCCTAATCTCCATATTTTAAAAGACCAGAGAACATTCTTAATATCTAACAATAGACCCTATGCACCTGCAGTAGGACTTTGTAGCAGCCCAACTAGCAGCCTGCCTCCCACAACAACACACACACAAAGATATCACTTAGTGATTGAGAAAGTCTTTGAGGTACACCCAAACCTTCTTCTTCACTTGGAGCCTCACTTGGAATAAATGGAGTTGTTCTAAACATTTCTGTAACAAAAACCTAGTCTCTGAACACAAGTGTCCTGTGTTCAAATCTCCTTCAGACAACTCTGCAATTACCAACTAAGGCAGAAAAATCTCTGGCTGCTACTTTTGGCCGTATGTTCTCTCTGCTATATCCAGCCCAGCTTAGCCTCGTCTTCACCAACAATTACCTCCCAACGACCTTCTCTGGGTCTTCTTTAACCATTGTGACACTGTGAGCAAACTCACGTACATCCTTGATGACTTCTGAAGATAACTTGTTCATTTCCTTGATCACACTGAAATCAAGCTTTCTCCTGATGGCACCAACTTTCAAAACATTTTTATCAGAAGTGGTTTCCTTGTTTGTTATGCTTTTTGGAGTCTATTAGCCTAGCTTCACTCATCAACAAAGCTTCCCTTTTGCAAACACATCACATCTACTTATACCACTCTCTGTATATCTATTATTTATCAACATTTGAACCTTTTTTTCTAATTTTCATGGTAAAATTTATCATCAAACTTCAACAAGCCTCATCACAAATCCATTCCAATTCTATCCTTGAGAAGTATAGACACCTCTCCCAATCTGATCTGACTGGCTATGGTGTCACTTCAAATAACGAAGTTCATAAATTTTAATAATTCCATTTCTCCTTTGGTGGTCCTTTCTGATCTTCTCTCTTTCCTGATTGCCACTTCTGGTACAGTATTCCTTTCTCAGTTTACCATATTATAGCTTCCAATGATGGGCCACCTTACTTTCTTCCTTATTTAACTTAGACTCCAGAATTCAATTTTCCAACCATATTTACATTAGCACTTTTGAATATCTTATCCTTGGTCTCCATAACTCCTACCCAATGAAATCCAAACTTCTTTTCCATTATAGCATTCTTCCCAATAATAATAAAGTAATTTCTTTCAACACTTGTTATACATTATTTTCCTTAGTCTGTTTGCCTTATAATTTTGATTATGTTTGCTCATATAGTTGTTGTTTTTTAAAATATTTTTGGGTAGCCTAATCTGTCAGTCTATTATTTCCAATAAAAAATTCAGTAGCATATCCTTTACCTATGTCTGGACATAGATGTTACACAGATAGATTTGAAGTTCAAATATGGTCACTTCGACAAAAATTTGTTAGACACAAATACACTAGGCAGGGTGGATGTATAAAAGAATAGCTCTTGATCTTAAGGAGTTTGCAATCTTTGGTAAAAATAAACACATAAGCAAATTTCAATATTACATAGCAAATGCAATGAGAGATGTCTATCAGCATATAGAAGCACAATATTAAATGATTCTTGGAAGGCAAGAAAGTGAAGGGATGCATTAAGAGGTAGATGGAGTTTGACTTGAATCTCAAAAAGTCAGAAAGTGGTATCTAAGAAAGAAAGAAAAAAGGGAGAGGTTCTACGGAGAAAACAGCAGGTGTGTACAAGACAATAAAAGCTGCTAGACGTACACAAAGAGCACCTATGCCCTGTCACCTTTTGAACTTGCATTTCTCATATAAAAATAGCTCCTGCATTTACCAGTATTCTAAAAAAGCCCCTGTTTCACTAATAAATTAAATCATATTAAGAGTATTCAAAGGAAAATGCTGCAAGAATTCATTTGGGGAAGTTATTGCAAACCCTCCTACAGTTTGGGGACCCTATCGTATAGTTTCTTGAAATTCCTGAAGAGTCGTAAGCAGAAATGTTGCCTGGTTAGTTTTATGTGTTTTTTTTAAATACATATATTTGTATTGATTTCAGAGAGGAAGAGAGAGGGAGACGGAGATAGAAATATCAATGATGAAAGGGAATCATCGATTGGCTGTCTCCTGCACACCACCACTGGGGATCAAGCCCCACAACCTGGACCCATGCCCTGACCTGGAAGAGAAACCTGACCTCCTGATTCATAGGTGACATTCAGCCACTGAGCCACACCCACCAGCTAGTTTTATGTTTTGGTAGCTGTCTCCAGTGGCTGTGTGAGCAATGAATTTAAGTGGAGAGAAAATTAGAGGAATGGAAACCAGTTTGAAAGCTATTACAAGGGTCCAGTGAGAGCTGATGAGGATCTCAATGAGGATCTCTTATCATAATAGAATTGATAAGAAGGGAAGGACTTCAGAAATATTTAGCATATAAAATCAGCAATTTAGGTGACTGATTTGATGTACCAGCTAACTACACTGCGGAAATAATGGGACAGCAAGAGGTCAGGGAAGCAATGTGAATTCGGATTTTGACAGGTTGTGGTTGAGTTGCTAATTGGAATATCAAATGGAATAGACAGTAGAGAGTCTAAATTTTAAGGGGGAGTTTAGGGATGAAGATGAAGCCTGAAGAGACATGAACATGTTCTTGACAGCTAAAATTCTGACATTACCTGACTTTTCCCCAGTAAAATTTAAAATACCTTTGGAAACCTGAAGAAGATGTCTTTTCTATTGATCCCTCTATCTCCTAGCACTGGTGCTCCCTTCTACAAGGTGGTCCCCACTTATCCACCAGTGATACATTCCAAGATCCCCAGTGGATGTCTCAAACCATGAATAATACCAAAGCCTGTCCATTCTTTCCCTATAGATACACACCTATGATAAAGTTTAATTTATAAATTAGCAATAGTAAGAGATTAACAATAAACTAATAATAAAATATCGTAATATACTGTAATAAAAATTATGTGAATGCGGTCTCTCTCTCTTTCTTGCTGTACTTACCCTTTCACTTGCAGTGGTTCTCAACCTTCTTAATGCCGCGACCCTTTAATACAGTTCCTCATGTGGTGGTGACCCCCAACCATACAATTATTTTCGTTGCTACTTCATAACTGTAATTTTGCTACTGTTAATGAATTGTAATGTAAATATCTGTGTTTTCCGATGGTCTTAGGCGACCCTGCTAGCGGGTCGCGACCCACAGGTTGAGAACCGCTGCTGTAGAGCCTAAGATGTAAATATCTGTGTGTTTTTTTTTTTTGTTTGTTTGTTTGTTTGTTTGTTTGTTTTACAGATGTTTACATTACAATTCATTAACAGTAGCAAAATTACAGTTATGAAGTAGCAACGAAAATGATTTTATGGTTGAGGGTCACCACAACATGAGGAACTGTATTAAAGGGTCGCAGCATTAGAAAGGTTGAGAACCACTGACTTAGATGAAGCACTTATAGCTTCTCCTTGACATAAGTGAACTGCCAGTATCACTACGCTCAAACTTTGGGGGCATTATTAAATAAAATGAAGGTTCCTTGAATACCAGCACTGAAACACCACAGCAGTCAACCTGATAACTAATATGGCTACTAAGTGACTAAGGGGCAGGGAGTGTGTACAGTGTGGAGACATGATTCATGTTCAAGATGGGACAAAGTAGTTCTTGCAAGATTTCTTTACACTACTCAGAAGAGCATGCAATTAAAAAATAGGTTTTTATTGATTTTGTTTTTTTAGAGAGAGAGTAAGGGAGAAGGAGTGAGGGATAGAAACATCAATGGTGAGAGAGAATCATTGGTCAGCTGCCTCCTCCATCCCCCCTAGAGGGGATCAAGCCCATTCATTACCTGTGCATGTGCCCTGACAAGGAATTGAACCATGACCTTCTGGTTCCTAGGTTGATGCTAACTACTGAGCAATACCAGCCTGGCCTGGCACACAATTTAAAACTTATAAATTGTTTGTTTCTGGAATTTTTTATTCCATATTTTTGGACAGTGGGTAACTGAAGTCTCAAAAAGTGAAACTACAAATAAGGAGGGACTACTGTATTATAATTTCTCTGAGGATTCAGGCTATCCTTTCTTCATCTCTATATCCCTTGTAGCATAATGGTATATCTCTTAGAAGAGAGTATCACTTAATAAATTTTTATTAAATTAAAAGGTCCTTAATAGCAAAGAATACCATTTAAGTCCACAGAGGACACAAGTATTGAATGAGTTAAACTTATGTGGAATATAGAGGACAACAAAATACCACAGCCCTACACGCACATGTTCCATTGATAGATAAGTCGGAGACTAGAACCCAACGCAAAGAACAAGAGGTTAGACTTGCATGGCTCGAGTTTCAAAGGTAAACACCACCTAAGTAATTGCCTAAAAGAATACATATGTATTTAATCACCTCCAACCTGACAGAGTCAAGTCTCAAAAATATGGCTCAGATTCAGAAAACCATAAACTTGGGCCTGAGCAATAGCAGTTTCTTCAATATACTTCCACCAATTAAAGTCTGGAGTGGCCGGGCGGCGTGCTCAGTGGTTGAGCCTCAACCTATGAACCAGAAGGTCACCGGTTTGATTCCCCATCAGGGCACATGCCCAGGTTGCAGGCTCAATCCCCAATAGGGGGCGTGCAAGAGGCAGCCAATCAATGATTCTCTCTCATCATTGATGTTTCTATCTCTTTCTCCCTGTCCCTTCCTCTCTGAACTCAATGAAAATATATTTAAAAAATCTGGAGTGAATCCTGAAAAGATAGAAACATTTTGTTCACTTTGGGGACCAAGTAAATTAGGCTTGGATAGTTATATGAATTCAATTAGGAAAACTGAAAGCACTATTATTTTCCAAGTAGATGACTTCTTTATTCCCAAATGTGTTTTTTTTTTTCCTTTTCTCTTTTTGTTTTCCATCTTTTAAGACATTCCTTAGGATTTTTTCAAGAAATTTTCTCTTTATATTGATATAGAAACTAAAACATGGGGAAATTCCATTGGAAAAGACATGCTAACATCTGACTCCACACTATTTTTAATCCTAAATCACAAAATATTAATGAAACAGAGGTGTTTTATAAAACACTAAAAAAGCCTTATTTTGCTGATATTGCTTTTATTTGACTGTATTTGAAGAGTAGATCTGTCTTTTAACAGTTATTTAATTTTAGTGAAACTTCTGTATTAGGGAAAAATAATCCAGAAGAACCCAAAGACAGTATAGAGCATTCAAACATAATTCAAAAATGGTTCTGCTGCTGAACAGCCCTCATTTTAGTATCATTCAGGGTAGGAAAAAGGAGGTTAGGCTACAATATTCTGGAATGTTCATTTCATGCTCTGGAGCTCTTAGGTAATTTTACAGATTGTGGCAAAGTGATAAAAGTTTGTTAGGTTCATCATCTATGACCATTCCTGGAGAATAACTGGAAAAACTGCAATTAGATATTCTCAGAAACTTGTGCTTTCAAGTAAAAGGAAAATGAAAACAGTAAAATAATAACTCAGTGAGGCTGATGGGTATCTGGGGGCAGATTCCTCTTCATGGAGGTACTCTCACTACTATTGGTCCACACAAAGGTTCTCATGAAACCTAAGACTGCACAATACAATGGCAATGCTGTCTATCCAGTGATACCCTGTAAGTAATATGCCAGATGACGTCTGTTCTGAAGTACTTAGGTGCTATGATCCGTGGCTAACTATAAATGACAACTGCCCAGTGGATTGGAATGCACAGAGCAAGGTTTATTCCAAGTTCAACTAACTTGAGGTTTTATTTCTTCACTTTCAAAAACGTTAGAGTTTATGTTCTCAGACTTCTCCCACTGTGTTTTGCTGTGAATTTCAAGCTTGGTTTCATCCTGGATTATGACCCTTTAGTGAAGTGTAATGCAGCTCCAAGTACTGTGGGTTAGTCTACCACACAGAGAATGCGATTTACTCCCTTGATATGAACAAACATTTTCTTTGGGGCAGAACTTTATAGAAAGGTATGTGATGAAAGATAAAACAAGAAACAAATAAGGCATTGATAGCTTTCCTCAACATCACAATGCATGTATTTTGTTAAAATATGTTTATTTAGAAAAATTCTGGAAACCTAAAGCAAGATATTACCCAATATAATAAATATATTTCTCTACTAGAGACGTTATAATATTGCAAATCTGTTATTGTTCTGTATTCCTATTTTTCTTTTTTTAATTATTATTTTTTAAAATAAATCTTTATTCAGATTATTACAATTGTTTCTCCTTTTTCCCCCCATAGCTCCCCTCCACCTGGTTCCCACCCCTCCTTCTGCCCTTACCTCCCCCCCCCCACTGTCCTCATCCATAGGTGTATGATTTTTGTCCAGTCTCTTCCTGAACCCCCCCATACCCCTTTCCCCCTGAGAATTATCAGTCCACTCCCTTTCTATGTCCCTGATTCTATTATATTCACCAGATTATTCTGTTCCTCAGGTTTTTAATTCACTTGATTTTTAGGTTCACTTGTTGATAGATATGTATTTATTGTTCATAATTTTTATCTTTACTTTTTTCTTCTTCCTCTTCTTTAAGAATACCTTTCAGCATTTCATATAATACTGGTTTGGTGGTGATGAACTCCTTTAGCTTTTTCTTATCTGTGAAGCTCTTTATCTGCCCTTCAATTCTGAATGATAGCTTTGCTGGGTAGAGTAATCTTGATTGTAGGTTCTTGCTATTCATCACTTTGAAAATTTCTTGTCACTCCCATCTGGCCTGCATAGTTTCTGTTGAGAAATCAGCTGACAGTCATATGGGTGCTCCCTTGTAGGTAATTAACTGTTTTTCTCTTGCTGCTTTTAATATTCTCTCTTTGTCTTTTGCTCTTGGCATTTTAATTATGATGTGTCTTGGTGTGGTCCTCTTTGGATTCCTTTTGTTTGGGGTTCTGTGCACTTCCTGAACTTGTAAGTCTATTTCTTTCACCAGGTGGGGGAAGTTTTCAGTCATTATTTCTTCAAATAGGTTTTCAGTATCTTGCTCTCTCTCTTCTTCTGGCACCCCCATAATTCTGATGTTGGTATGCTTGAAGTTGTCCCAGAGGCTTCTTACACTATCTTCAACTTTTTGGATTTTTTTTTTCTTTTTGCTTTTTCAGTTGAGTGTTTTTTGCTTCTTTGTATTTCAATTCTTTGACTTGATTCTTGTGTTCCTCTAGTCTGTTGTTGGGTCTCTGTATAATATTTTTTATTTCAATCAGTGTATGTTTAATTTCTAGTTGGTCCTTTTTCATATCTTCAAGGGTCTCATTATATTTATCGGCCTTTTCTAGGATATTCTTGAAAAGCCTTATAACCATGGTTTTGAATTCTATATCCAGTCGTTTGTTTTCCTCCATTTCTTTCGTTTGTGATCTGATTCTTTGACGCCACATTTTCACTGCTTCCCTGAGTTGGTAGGGTAGATTTGTGTGCTAGGTTTCCTATATGGCCCAGTGGGTCGGCCTTCCCAGTTAACCTGAGGTGGACACTCTTGGTGCACCCCTTTGTGGACTGTGTGTACAGCCTTGTTGTAGTTAAGTCTTGATTGTTGTTGGTATCACTGGGAGGAATTGACCTCCAGGCCAGTTGGCTGTAAGGATCAGCTGTGTCTATGCTGGGAGAAGTTCGGTGTTGGAGACAGCCTTAGAGGATTAGACTTGCCAAATTGCAACAGCCTCTGTGCTCAGTTTGGATGGGGTGGAGTCTCAGGGCAGAGCAGACAGTCTTGGCTTCCAGTCAGTCTTGCCCTTGTGCGCGCGCGCATGTGCACGCCTTAAGACCTCTGCCTTCCCCGGCTCCCGAGTCTCCGCCCAAGAGTCCAGATTCCCCCCCACAAGAGCTTGGGTCCCCAGGGGCTCTCCTGGAACTGGGGTTCAGTGCAGTCAGAACTGGGGCTCAGTGCAGTCAGGAGCTTCTGACTCCCTTCCACTAGAGAAAGCCTGTGGCAATCTCTGTAGCCTTTGTGTGCACTGGCACGCGCGCGCCTTCAGACTTCTGCCTTCCCCGGCTCCCGAGTCTCCGCCCGAGAGTCCAGATTCCCCCCAGTAAAAGCGTGGGTCCCCAGGGGCTCGCCTGGAACTGGGGTTCAGTGCAGTCAGAACTGGGGTTCAGTGCAGTCAGGTGCTTCCGACTCCCTTCTGCTAGGGAAAGCCTGTGGCAACCTCTGCAGTCTTTGTGCACACTGGCGCGCGCGTCTCCAGACCCCCTGCCCACCGGGGCTCCCCTGGGTCTCCCCCAGGTCTCCGAGTCTCCGGGTGCCCTTCTCTCTACCTGACAGTCCAGACGCCCCCTGTATGAGCTTGGGTCCACGGGGTTTCACCTGGGACTGGGGTTCAGTGCAGTCAGAACTGGGGTTCAGTGCAGTCGGGGGCTTCCTTCCCCCTTTTGCCAGAGAAAGTCAGCCAGGCTCTCAGCCACCCTTCCTCTCTGCGCGCACAAAGACCCTTTGCCATACCTCCAATTCTCTGTGAGCTTTTCTCTTTCCTTCTAGTTGTAGAATTTTCACTCAAACAGCTTTCCTGTGGTTCTGGATGGTGTCCGTTCTGTCTTTTAGTTGTAGTTTTGAAATTGTTGTGCGAGGCAGCGGTTTAGGTGCTTACCTATGCCGCCATCTTGGTTTCCCCCTGTATTCCTATTTTTCTAAAAGCTATGGACTACTTAAGACAAGAACAAATGTTAAACTTTTTTATACTGGATCTGGGATGTGTTGGGGGAACAGTAAAATATTTATTGAATGAAAAAAAAGAAATAAAAAGAAGCAACCAATAAATATGAGAAGTGATAGGTGCAATGTGTACCTCAGGCTCTGAGAGATACAACAGAGTTATATAGAGTCCCTTCGAGTCCCAATACTGTTTTGTCATTTAGTTATTTTAAAAAGTTACATACTATATTATTTTATAATATAATTAGATCAATACCAGTTATACATATATACACACATATACATATTTAGTAACAATCCATTTTGCACTTTTTACTAAGAAACAGTATATTATTTTAAGCAATTTAGAGCAAACAAGATTTTTCCTATTAATATAACTGAAATGCAGAGGAAAATACAACATCCCTATCTAAGGAAATTTGGTTAAATAATGTGTCAATTAATAGAAACACATGCTTTTAAAAAGTTACCCTAGTTCTCAGTCCTAGTGAACATTGGTTTTGTATCATTGTTGTCCATTATTCTATTCTTATACTTCTTCTTCCCTGTAATAAGGAGACTCCATTTTTTTGATGTTTGCTGACTATTCTTATATCTCACCCCTCTCTCTTTACCTCTGCCCTACATCTGGCAAACTGGGAGAAACTCAAACCACACAAGCCATTACCAAGTAACACTTTTAGCTTGACTCCACCCCTTAAAATCCTCAAACCAGTCAATTTGGCCTGATCACTCCTACAAAATTACCAATTATGTACGTAATAGATGTTTTATTAATGTGTGTGTGTGTGTGTGTGTGTGTGTGTGTGTGTGTGTGTGGTGTGTAGGGTTATTAGTCTCAACATTCAAACCAAATTTTGGGTGGGCATTCACCTAAATCTACAAAGACTAAGGAAGTGTAATATTCTATAAGTTGGTTATTTGGTTTTCCTCCTCTGCTCCTTTCTTTAAGCTAAAATAACCTGTCCCCAAGTTACACTAAGAAGCCAGCCAAAAGGAACAGCAGCTTTAATACAGCAAAAACTTAGAGGAGAGTATGGAAGTGATATTATTATTAGCAGAAATTAAAAACATTCACCTGCCTAATTCTCAACTGGCTCCGACATCAACAGTCTTCTAGAATATGCTCAAACAGCATTATTAGCAGAGGGTGCTGAGAGAAGGAGGAAATCACTCTTTTTACACTTAGATTTGATTGGCCTCTTGCAGTGCATTAATATAAGAGAATGTGGCACCATTTCCAAAACTAATGTTAAGGAAATTAATACAGACAGCGGGAAAGCAGATTTTCCATATTTATATAGCACATTCTCAAGAAGAAAAAATAAGCAACCTACGGCTTATTTGTAACACAATAGCTATTTAACATACAACTTAGAATTTACTATGTGCCAAGTATGGTGTTAAGCATTTTACACACATTATTGCATTTATCATTATAAAAATCCTATTCATTAGATGTTCTTACTATGATCCACATCCAAAATACATTACATGGCTTCATATCTACATTGTTAATGCTATGAATTTTCTTGCTTTCTAATAATTCTTTTAAGTACTATTGGCCTTTATGGAGCTAAACAACTGGCAAGCTCGACAAAGGAGAACCTTTTTATACTGTGATGTAGGGAGACAACATTATCCGTCACAGTTGACTGATTATATATATATATATATATATATATATATATATATATCTTATGTTTTATTAATTTCAGCCACATTGCCCTAAAAAATGAAAAATGTACACCATGATCTGGGATGTAGCAAGACAATTAAATAAGTGCCTTTTCTTTTCAGTAGTTAATTACTGAATTACATCAGAGTAAATTTCCTGGGAACTGTGAGGAAGTAGAAATAGATTAAGTCATGCTGCTGACTTCAACATATTTAGAGTTACCTGAGGAGATAACATGACACCATAAATTTGTGTCGTTTTTAATAATTTGAAGTGTTAATTCATTACATTAATACAAATGGTTTTATATGACAAGTACATTTTCTAAAGTTTAGTGTTTAAATATTACTTTTACATTTCTATTGTCCTGAGTTATTCATACCCTCTGTCTTTGGAAAAGGAAAATGTTTCTGTTTAAAATAGCTAAGAACGTCTAAGAATTCATCTTAAAGCTAATTATGTATAACCAATAGGTATATAATTTAATAGAAAACAGCAGGGGGAGCTCAAACACTGGTTGGACAACTTAAAGATTGACTTCAAGAGTACTGAAAAATTATAAGGCAGTTTTGAAGAGTAGAAATAAGATGTAGAATAGAGATGCACAGTGAAATTATTAGTTGGTCTTTTATAAAGGCTGAAATAATTACCAGCAAATGGTGAACTAGCTACATGGAAGAACACGTTCTAGTAGAAAACACTTCAAAAGGCTGGGTAAAAATGACTATGAAAAAATGATTAAACTTGCACAAAATCACCAGACCAGGAAAATGTAAATTACAGTGACATACCACTATAAATCCATCAGAATGGTTAAGATGAGAATGTGGAGCAACCAGAAAAACTGCAGCAGTATGGATTGAAATAGAAAATCGAAAAACTAGTTGGGAAAGCTGTTGGCAGTTCTTTTATTTTAAACTGAAAAGCCCATGCCTCATGATCAAACCATTTTATTTCTGGCTATCTGCCCACCACAAATCTACACTATGTAAACAAAATTACATGTAGAATGATATTCAGAGCAGCATGACTTGTAATAACTTCAAATAAAAACAAAATATGTTTATCAGCCATAAAATGAATAAATAATTTATGGTATATTTATATGAGGATGAAAATGAAATGTGTCCATATATATAAAGGCAGATTAACTTTCCAATGTAATGCTGAGATAAAGAAGCCAGACATTAAACAGCACAAGAGAAGCCAGACACTAAAGGGTACATGCTCTTTAGTAAATATCACCTATGGTCAGGATAGCAATTATTCCGGGGGGGGCGGGGGGGGGGGATGGGAATGCAAATAAGATCTTCCCTGGTATCATTATATCTAAATATATTAAATAAATTTATTATCTTTGGTTTCCCATTTTCATTGAAATGTGCCAGACTAATACATGTATAAATAGTTTCTATTCTGGTCAGTATTTTTAGCAGGTTCTAATTCACAGGCATTCAAATGAGATGTGCTGGAATTTAGATCCAATTATCTCATGATTCTGCCCTAGTGATTAATTCTTTTACCAGATTGAATATCCATATTTTTTTTTTACTAGCAGCAAAACAGTGATTTTAGTTTTGTAAGCAAAAATAATATTTACTCTCTATTATCATTATTTAGTTAAAATGTAATCATAAAGCATGCTTAGGTGTTTTTGCTGTCTGAATACTCTGATGCCAACACTTATTGTGTAGGTGAGTCATGATGAAAATAACAAATGAACATTATTAATTGTCTGTTACATCAGTGCTAGGATGTGTAATGTGGTGGTTGTGTAAGAGAGGGGGGAATAGGACGTGATCACTCACCTCAAGGATCTTATATCAATTTAAAGAGAGATAATTAAAAGATCCCAAACAATGGTGAGTCATATCAAAATGGTACAGGAGTCTAATAAAATATAAGAGAGAAGGAGGTAAGGAGGGCAGTAGTCAGGGAATGTTTCATGAAGTTGGAATTGCAATGGACCTTCAAGAAAGGTAGAATTTTTCTAAGTCAGTTACCCCTCAATTTACCAGTTTCATATTTTGCCATATCCATATTCCTACTTCCTGATTTTTGTTGTATCTGACTTTCCCCATACCATGATCTATTTTAAAAATTCTGAAGTAGAATATTTTTTGAAAACCTTACATGCTTTATTTAAAGGGATTCTTTATATCACTACCATAAATGGAAACTCCATTCCACTCATCGTAAAGCAGGGGAAGGTAGCTGGAAATGAATAAATGCAAATAGAACAACCTTACTAGTTTCCATGCAGGCAATGCTACTTTCCAAAGGTTCTGGGCTAGAGGCCAGTTTTGCCTTTGTTTAAAAGAGATATTAAACAGGTATTAAGAAACGTTAGAGACTTATTTATGAGACTTTCTCATGTTCTTCCTTCCTCCCTTCCTCTTTCTCTCTTTCCTCCCTTCCTCCAAACGACATAACTTCCTGGTGGATTCTAGAAAAGTTACCAGTCCTAACACCATCCCCTACCTCTCCCTGACCCAACACTGCAATCATGTCCTCCTCTTATTGATCCCGAAGCAGACCTCTCACCCCTCTGTTATAATTTTTGATTCACTTGTAATTCTACATCTGTCTTCCCCAGGAGGTAGAAAAGTGCATGGTAAATACTAAACACTTAAATATTCATTAACTGTTAAGGCTGAATGTTGACTATTGATATACATGAAGATATGAAAACAGTAGCTGGTAGTTTATTGAGAATATAAAAGGTGTTTTATATTAATTTACATTTCATATAAAGTACTGCTGGCTCTAAATACATTAAAAAGGGTGCTGAAAGTACAGGAACAAGTTTTCACTAAGGCTAAAAGAAGATTGTACAATCTCCCACATCCACAAATTTTAAAAATACAGTACAATTTAACCAAGCCAAAGACCAAGGTAGAGTATATTTCAGAATCAATTCAGCTCCATAGAGGAAATAGATTTAAAATTTACTTTGAATAGTCATTGAATGACTATCATTTAAATATTTGAACTAAGAATAACCATGTAGAAATGTGAGAAAAATTCAATACAAAAGGGTGTTTATTTGGATTGTAGTTTTAAAGCAATCCCTCTGAATCAAGGTCAATATTCATATATTTGTGTTCATGATACTGGAGTGCACTTTATTCTCCTATAAAGTCAAGTCTTAGATACAGTTGCTAGCCACACACAAACAGTTTCACTAGCCACTGTTTTATGCAAGTGGCAATCCAGTAGCCAAAGGTGATCCTCTAACACTGTGACTTCCAGGTGTGTGTCAGATGTTTAATCTGTACATTAACTCATTTAGGCTTCCAGAGGAACTTCAAAGCTATCATTTGAAAGGACCATTTTATTTCCAAGAGAGCTGGAGAAGTTGCCAACCATTTTTAACACCTGCTTATTAAAGTGTGAATTCCAGGCTAAGAATCTTGTGGTCAGGTCAGATTGCTTGTGCCACTTGACATTGACAATCTACAGGATGTGATGCTGAAACGCCTGTCGTTTTCAGAGCATTGCACATGGAGAACTTCCCCAGTTTACAGAGGGCCTCCACTGCTCCTGGGACGTATTTCAGTTCACCCGAGTGAGAATTATCCTTGAAAGGGACAGGAAGGTTAGGAGCAGGACAACACTGAATTTTCAACATTCACAAAGCATAAGGTTTAGCAGTATTTGCCTTGCAACAGAAACCCTTCCATCACAGTTAATATGAGTATTTATTAAGCACCATCAGTAGGCTGAACTCAGTTCCTGCCCAATTAGCTTGTAATTTAATTACTAGTCCTAAATGCAAATCCTCTAAATTGGGGTAGTTGGCTTTTGAAATTGAAAGCAACCAATACTATTATTGTCAGTGACTCCTTAGCATCTGCCTCTTCCTTCCTTTTTTCCCTTTTACCTTAGTCATACATTTTGCGCACACACCCCCATCCCTCCTTCATTTTTTCCTCACTGAAAGGATGTAAATCAAGGTGTACCTATAAGAGCACAAACCTTGTGGTCAACATCAACGTTTAAAACCCATGCTACAATTTTGCACCTGTGCATGTTATAGACTATCCAACTCATTGACACCGTTATCAAATATTAGCTTCGGACCATGAAAACATTCCTAGGACATTTGTACAAATTGACAGACTTTTGGGTTGCTTTCCATGTGAATCCCACACATCTGGCTTTCCTACATAGTTTCTGAGAGGGCTCCATATCTGATCATTGCCCAGAATGTCTTACAGGGTTAGATGCTATTCCTTATTCTGCACTACAGTCTCTCTTGGAATCCCTCAGGTGTATTAGGATCATAGAGGGTCACTCACTAATGGCTGCCCCTAAGAAAACGACTTAATAACTAGAATGAACTGCTTTGTTAAAAAAAAAAAAAAAAAAAAAAAAAGACACACTCCCCTTTACCAAAATAAACTCTTGTGGTCCGTAAATATTTTCATTGTTTAAGAACTATGAAAAATAGTTGTACAGCAAAAATGCCCTACCATTGCTTCCCCTGTGCTGTGCCCCCCAGCGGAGCCCGTGGTGCGGACTCATCTCCCGATGAATGTCCTTCAGCAATGTCACAGGGCACACGGTCCCACAGAAGCTGACTGCACAGCTTCAAAAAGGCATATGCTGCAGCCTGGTGTACAAACCACCACGAGGCAAGGAGGACAAACGTACCACCGCTTTCAGTATCAAACAGTGTTTCTTTGAAGCCCTGAAATCACTACCTGGTTCTTTGCAGACATGAGTCAATGACAGCTAGGGGACCAGGCAGGGGAGACAGAGACTGATGTCCACGACTCACCATTCTCTTGGTTGTTTGACTACAAAACATTAAAACGGGGAGCTTTTGTTAAAACAAATAAGTTGATGCTTGCTTCAGTGCATGTTTGTCTCTATTGTCATTTTAGATAAGGTCAGGGAAAGCTAAACATGTATATTTTTATTATTTATTACCATTACTATTTTAGGAAGTCAGCTTCTCCTGTTATCCAATACCACAGGGAATCTGCATGTTGGTTAGGCTTGAAAATGGCCAAAAGAATCTTTTCCCAGTGCTTAATTTTACTTCTTAGTTCTCCTTTTTTGTTTACAAAGCCATTCCCCTATGAATATTTTATTCATTTCCATTTTTCTCTATTACAAGGAACGCTTTTGGGAAATTTTTAGTTAAAAATATATTTTGCTCTTATGTCAAAATTAGAGCTTATAAGAGAAAATGCGGAAAAATAAAAAAATGTGAATATTTAAAAGTGTTTACAATCTTACTTAATCTGAAATCATTGCTGAATGGTTTGGTGGTATGTGTGTGTGTTACCAGTGTGTTCATACATTTATCCTTTACTCTGAGAATAAGCATATACATAAATTTGAAATTTTACATATATGTAAATAAACAAATGCATGGATTTATAAAAAATGAAAGGTACTATACTCTTAATAGCATGCTTGTTTTCAATCCTGTGAGGCTTTTGAAGTACCCAAAACAGTAACAATCTTTCAGCAATATGTTTGCAAAGTTTGTATTTTAAAAAATATATTTTATTGATTTCAGAGAGGAAGGAAGGGAGAAAGAGATATAGGAACATCAATGATGAGAGAGAATGATTGATTGGCTGCCTCCTGAATGCCCCCTACTGAGGAACAAGCCTGCAACCCGGGCATGTGCCCTGACTGGGAATTGAACCATGACCTCCTGGTTAACAGGTTGACTTTCAACCACTGAGCCACACTAGCCGGGCAATTTGGTATTTTTTTAATCACCAAAGAAAAATGTATCATAGCTGGCAAAAAAAAAGAGTTTACTTGAAAGTTATCCTCCTAACATTTGAGAGAGACTAGAATGAAAGAGGCTTGATGTACTTGATTTAAATGCGATATAGTGAAATCTAACTTCCAACATTCAAGTCTTCTTTACAAAGTAGAATAAGGCCCATTCTCCTTCTTTCAAAAATGTTATATGCTTAAGGAATTAAGGTGTCTCTAACTGAAAGGGATAATTTTATAACCTTGCTTCTAAATTGTATACAATTCCACCTGATTTGATTCTGCTGTCACAGATGTTTAATTAACAAAGTCACTGTAGCAAGGGATTTGGCTATAATTTGACTGAGTCACCCATTTCTGAGTCATCTACTTCTGATTTGTTTTAAAATCAAATGCAAGATACTTGGCTAATATAGAAGCACCATGGGCTATAGGGCCTGAAGAGAACAAACCAATTATAACCTCCTTTGATGCAACCTTCTATTTTGCTAACAAAGTTAATTTTTATTCATTAAAAGGCATTTCCTAAGCACCTTTCTATTATATCTCAAACACCAAGTCCCCAACTCACCCTTTTTATTTAGTTAACCATCAACAATCATCCAAGGTCTATAATATTAATTGTATATTTAAAAATAAGCAAAACTTTACAAAGGAAATAGATCTTTGATAACAGTAGTTTGTAATTAATAGAGAGATTATAATTAAGTGGCATATTTAAGATCACATCTATGTGTGTCAGAAAACAAATTCATACATAGTAACATAAGCAACAGAGATCCTAACAGACATACATAAAACTTGTTTAAGAAGAACTGAGGGGGCAGTGACAAACTTTATAAAGGAAAGGGGTCTGGTTGGGGAAAAGAGTAAGATGACTTCAAGCTGGTTCAAGCTGGAAAGAACAGCTAATAGAATGGATGGTAGAATCAGGATATAAAAAGAGCTTAAAGGCCCAAATTTAACAATATGGAGTTAAATAGGGACACATTTGAAGTTTTGCCCTTTGGTTAGAAAAAACAAACAAACACATACACAGCTGAGTGATAATCAGGGGGAGAGGAGTTGGTCGCTAAGCTGATGTGTTTGTCAATATGACAATACATAGAGTCTATGTGATTTAAAGTCATGAACTTAGATAATGTCCAGGATGAGGTAAAAAAAACACACAAAACCTATGATGTTCTGAGTCCTTGAGTCACATTAGAAATAATTTTTTCATCTCTGGGCCAGAAATTTAAAAAAGGATGTTGTGAGATAAGAGTAAGCCTAAATGTGAGTAATTAGGAAATGAAAAGATGGATGCTGTAGCATAAGGGTATTTAACATAAGGAATAGAACCCAGAGGGGACAGACATTACGGTTAAATATTCAAGAGAGTGAATTTTACTTGCCTTGTGGGTCTCCCAGCTGCAGAAGTAGGAGCAATGCTACTTGGGAGCTTTGTGGAGGTAGAGGCTGGTTCAGTGAAAGCAAGAACAAGCCAATAAGGCAGAGCTGGCCATGCACAGAAGAGCTGCTGGAGAATGGTGAGTTCTCTGTGTGAGCATCCACAGCAAGAGCATGCACTGGCCTTTGAAAGGCCAAGTCCTGGTTTGCACTAGCTCTGAACCAGAGGACATTCGTGTCTTCCTCCAACTTGAAAATTCGGATTCAACGAGAGGTTTGTACTCTTGTTTGCCTTCTGCTGTATTTTCAATTTACCTTCATTTGAACTAAACTTTGGTACCCTTTACCCCTCAACTTGAACTATTATATCTTTAAAAATATGTTGACCAACTTATTTTGAAACATAAATAATATATGGCCAAAGATTTGCTGAACTCTCATAGCATAACACTCTACCTACTTCCCTGGAGCTATCCCCCGAGGCATGAGACAGTAAGCACCCTTGCTGAAAATAGCTCTTTATAACATGATATACTAAGAACTGAATTTAGAATAGTGTCAGTTCCTATGGGCCTGTCAGGATCTAAAGAACATAAAATACTTGGCAGCATGTTTCATCCTGAGAGTTCAAGGTACTCTCCATTACAGTACTTTTTACATTTAATTTGCATATGGATCACCTGGGATCTTGGGAAATTGCAGATTGTAACCCAGTGGGTCTGGGGTGGGGTCTAAGAATGTGCATTTCTACCAAATGACAGTCATGCTGCTGGTTCATGGACCAAACTTTGAGTAGCAGATAAGGCATATTTCCTGGGAAGCATCATTGCAGTAATTACCTGGGCATCTTTTTGCTTTATATATTAATATTATATATTAATATATCTACTAACACAGATCATATTCTCCTTTCAATAAACATTAAAAGTATATGGTACAATACAACAAAAAGAATCAGACATCCAATTTTAAGAGATACTTAAGAAGATGGCTATACAAAAACCACTGACTTGGTCTTCTTAATCAGATTACTTGGAGGTATCAATGGACAATTCCACCAAGATTAATGGCTCAGATAGCATTGGATTAGTAGTTGAATTTTATTTATTGAATATGTGAGAGTCGGGAAAAAAATGGCGGCGGAATAGACAGACTTGTTCCGAGCCTTGTCCTGGAGCAGAAAGAAAGAACAGCTGAGGGTCGCACGAGGAGTGTTTGTTGGCAAGTTAAGGGACAGCTAAACTCCAGGAGAAGGTGGGGGACTGCTAGACGGGGTTCCCCTGACCGGGCAGCCCCCACTGCGGCTGGGTCCCCTCCCGGAGCTACGGGTTCTGACAGCAGAGTCTGCGCCATCTTGAAAGGGAAAGTGGAGCTTATCGGAAGCCTGAAAATCCCAGAACACCAGTCCCCAATTGGCACAAACAAGTGGATTCAGAGGAGCTCTACACTCCACCACGGAAAGGTCAGATTTCGCCTGGGATAAGGAGAGAGAGAACTACATAACCAGACATCTGGAGAAGAGAGACCATGGGGAGACAAAGACACAGCCCGCATATGAAAGAAAAGCAGGCATCACCAGAAAAGGAAGTAAACGAAATGGAGGCAAGCTACCTTCCAGAGAAAGAATTCAGAGAAATGGTCATAAGGTGGATGAAAAGAATAGAAGACAAATTCGACAAGATGAGTAAGAACCAAGAGAAAATGAAGAAGAACCAAGAAGAAATGAAAAAATGACATCACTGCTATAAAGAACTCAATAGAAAGCATCAAGAGTAGACTAGAAGAAGCAGAGGACCGCATCAGTGAGCTTGAATATGTGAGAGTCTTTGATAATAAAATAATTACAATTGCTTTCTTTTTCCTGGCACTCAACTTACTATAGCAACACTTCAGTATCAGATACAGTCTGGGACCCTTTATAGTGCTGTGAGCTATCGGTGGAGGATGATATTGAATAGATGGTCCCAAAGAAACTAGTCTGAACGTTCCCCAAGTTTGCTTTAGACCAAGTCTTAAAGTATCTTTTAAAAAATATGGTGCAAATTAAATAGTACTGATTTTTTTCATGTATTCTTCAGAAAATATGAAAAGTGATATTATTTATACCAGAATGTTTATATCATTATAGAAAAATCAGACTGTCAACTTTTGAGTTTTGAGACTTTACCTAAATTATCAGATATGGTTACTGGGGGCAGTTTGGATATTCTGGAATAGTAATTGGTCTTCAGATGTTGATATCTACACAGGCAGGGTCATTGTCCTATATTGAGAGACTTTGGCTTCCTATTCTCTCTGTCTGAAACAATCTCTCCCCTCACCTCCTTCAAGTCTTTACATAAATGTCAATGTGGAAGGCTACTCTATCTACAGTTGTATCCACTCCTGACACTTCCATGATTTGTTTTTCTTCTTAGTACTTAACACTATGCAACATATAATATATTCCACTTATTTTTCTTAAATATTGTCTGTCTTCCTCTACATTAGTTTTCTATTGCTGGTATGACAAATTACTATAAACTCAGTAGTTTAACAAAGAAAAATTTATTATTTATAGTTCTGTAGGTCAGAAGTCTAATCAGGCCTCACTGGTCTAAGATCAAGGTATTGGCAAGGCTGCATTCCCTTCTGGACCCCGTGCAGAGAATCTGTTTCCCTTTTTTGCCACAATTGCTTGGTTCCTGAACTCTTTCCTCCATTTTCAAAGCCAGCAAAGCTGCATCTTTCTGACCCTTCTTTTGTTATCAAGCCTGTCTCTAATAATCAGAAAATAGTCTCTGCTTTTAAGGACTCATGTAATTAGTTTGGGCCTACGTGGATAACCCACGACAATTTCTACTTCTCAAGGTTTCAGTCACATCTGCACAATCTCCTTTCTCCTTGTAAGATAACATATTCAGAGGTTCTGTGGATTAGGGAGTGACATCTTCGCAGGGGCAGTCATCCCATCTACCATACCCCTCGCTGGAATATTAACTCTATGAGGTCAGGAAATCTTGTTGGTTTTGTTATATCCTTTACTGTGATATCAGTTATAAACTTGTGTTATATGAAGACAGTGTGTTGGACAAATCATGTTCTAGTCCTTTCCTAAGGAAATGAAACAAGAAGGCTGGTGGTGCCAACATCCTTAGTAACATGTTACTGATAATGAGAGGCCTCAGAACAGTGTCTGGCACACAGTTTGCAATCAATAAGTATTTTTTCAATTAAAGAATGAATGAAAGCCATATTTGGTTGGTGATGAGTGCATATTTGAAGTGTATATGCTAGAACACATACTTCTGTTTGCTGTGTTTGAAAAGCACATCATCTGAATTGAATAAACCTTAGTGCTTATTTGAAAAATGAGATGTCCACTTTGTCCAATTCACAGAGTGATTTCGAGTCAATATGATTACATTAAAATGGTTTGAAAATTCTTAAATAAAGTATTAACACTATACTTTTTAAATTGGTCTTAGGATCTTTATCTAAAAATAATGTTTCATGCATCCATGCCTCTGTTTCTCTCTTGTTCGTTCTGACAGCTGTCAGAGGCAAGCAGGGAGAGGGGGACTAGATGAAAGAAAGTGAAGATTAGGCAAAGAACATATTTACATAACCCATGGACACAGACAACAGTGTGGTGATGGCCAGGGGGAAGGGGGAGGAGATGGGGAATGGGTGGAGGGGAACAAATGGGGGGGTGGAAATGGGCACATCTGTAATAGTGCCAATAATAAAGAAAAAAATAATGTAAAATAAAAAATATACGTTTCTCCAAGCTCAAATATCAATCTCAAAATTTTGGTTCGAGGTTCACATGCCAGATTTTTAGAAATCCCACCCAAGATGCCAAAAAAAAGGATATTGGGAAGATTCTACAGAGAGGCTGTAGCCTTCTTTGGTTTCTCTTCCTGCCAGACATGCCATCCTCAGGGCAATGGCCCCAGGCTGAGGGCAGAGAGCTTGGACCCTCTCAGGCGGTGATGGGGTAGCAGGAGGCTATAGGGCCTCTCATCTCCAAACCTCAGTGTAGTGCAGGCTTTTGACCACTTTGGGCATACCACTGCATTTCTCCACGATTCCCTTCCACCTAAAGCCTCTCATTATCTTAACATGTTACTAAGGATGTTGGCACCACCAGCCTTCTTGTTTCATTTCCTTAGGAAAGGACTAGAACATGATTTGTCCAACACACTGTCTTCATATAACACAAGTTTATAACTGATATCACAGTAAAGATAATAACATGCCAGCAAAAACTTACAGAATTTTTTCTAAAACTAGTCGCCATTTGTAGAACATCTGTACAAGAAAATGAACTTCTCCAACTTTATTGACAAAACATATGAATTAAAAAAAAAATCCAACATACCTTTAAGAAACAGTGGTTACCGGGAACTCATATGCTTATATTTATCAGAAAAGTAAAAATCAAAAGGTTTAGGATAGAATCTTCTGTTGTTTTTTAGAAAAAAAAAATCTGTGATGCTAAGATTAGAAAACACTTATTTTTCTAGAGGATTGATTTAATTAAACATACCAAAGTGGGTCAAAACAGCAGCAACAACAAAACAGTCTTAATATAGATGTGTTTGCTTCTGTGGGTCTGTGGCTATATATGGATATTAGGCTGTTTGGTGACAATCAAGCTATTCACTATTAGTCAACAGGTATAGGCACTGTAGTGAAAGCTCAACTGTTAAGCTAGTACAGTGATTCTCAAAGTGTGGTCTCCAGACCAGCAGCATAGGTGTCACCTGGGGACTTCTTAGAAGAACACCCCAGGGTGCTCACCACAGATCTACTGGGGCAAAAACTGTGGGGAAGGGGCCCAGTAATGTGGGCTTTACCAGCCCCTCCAGCTATTCTGGTGCTTACTAAGGTTTAAAACCCCTTGGCTAATGTCAGGGTGAATGCCCTTTTATTTTCTTCGTTAAAAGATAAAATTGGGCCCTGGCCAGGTGGCTCAGTCAGTTGGAGCATTGTCTTGTACACCAACAGTTCTGGGTTTGATTCCTGGTCAGGGCACATATGTGAGTTGTGAGTTCAATCCCCAATCAGGGTGCACATGGGATGCAACCGATCTCTCTCTCTCTCTCTCTCTCCCCCTTTAAAATCAATAAAAACATATCCTTGAGTGAAGATTAAAATATGTGAAAATCGCTTAGCTAACTCATATCTAAATATTATATATGCAAATTATTTTGAAAACATGATAGAACCTCCCCCACAACGCAAACCGAAATTCTCACTTACTCTTCATCAGTTTATATAAATAAATCATGCAAAAATAAACATTATTTATTACATTAAACACATTTCAGACATTAACAGAAAGCTGGCATATTTTATTGGAATTCTCTCATAATTTAGATACATTTTTTCAGAGATTAATTCCCTCTCTCAACAAGAATCAAAGAGCCTAGGAGTGGAAACCTAAAAAAGAAAAACCAAACAAACAGAATTCTTTTACCTGCAACTATATTTTAAAACCTCAAGAAACTTGAAAAATTTGGGTATTTTCCTCTGTGAGATAAATAATCACAAAGCACATAGATTGTTTTATTTTAGTAACTGGAGGTACCATTTTACCTACATAATTGCTGTCATAAAGGTGAAGCCACAGCGCTAAGAGCGCCCAGAGAACATAGCAGATGATTCTTCCTCGAGAACCAAGGAGAGTGTCTTGGAAAAGTTACTGTGGAACTGGGTCTGGATGGTACGTTTCCAGAGTATGGAATGGGGTTCAGTTTTTCCACAAGAGAAATTGTGTGTACATAAGAGCACCCCATCGTGAAGGGGCCTCGTGGGGTGAACCTGCACACAACAGAGATGCACCACCCAGGACATCCTGTGTGCAGGGTTTGGGTTTACTTGCAGGTAGTGGAGAGCCAGTAAGAGTTTCTGGCTTTGGCTTTACATAACCCAATCTCTTGTTAGGAAGATGTGTTCTGGCAAAAGCGTGAGCTCTGAACCGAATCTCACAGAGACTATTGTCAGAGAATTCTGGCAATTTCTAACTTGACAAAAGGATGGAACTGGAGAGCATTATGCTAAGCGAAATAAGCCAGTCAGAGAAAGATAAATATCACATGATCTCACTCATTTGTGGAATATAATGAACATCATAAACTGATGAACAGAAATAGATACAGAGACAAAGAAGCATCAAACAGACTGTCAAACTACAGCGGGTAGGCAGGGGAGGGTTGGGGTGGGGGATTAGAGATCAACTGAAGAACTTGTATGCATGCATATAAGCATAACCAATGGACACAGACACTGGGTAGGGAGGGCATGTGGGGGGGTAGGGGAGGCCGGGGGGGGGGAGTCAATGGGGGGAAAAGGAGATGTATGTACTACTATTTATAATAAATGAATAAATAAATAAATAAATAAATAAATAAATAAATAAAGCAATTGATTGGGGGTTGGGGGGAGGCTGGGCCAAAGCAGGGGTGCTGGAGACGAAGACAAGAACTGGAGGGACATTAGAGTTGGGTTTAGTGGACTGATAATTCTCAGGGGGAAAGGGGTGTGGGGGGTGCAGGAAAAGACTGGACAAAAATCGTACACCTATGGATGAGGACAGTGCGGGGGAGGTAAGGGCAGAGGGTGGGGTGGGAACCGGGTGGAGGGGAGCTATGGGGGGAAAAAGGAGGAACAATTGTAATAATCTGAACAATAAAGATTTATTAAATTAAAAAAATAAATGTGATGGCTGAGGTGGAGGACAAGCAGGAATCCTGAACTTCCTAAGTATTTCTTAACATGTGGTGTGGTGCTTATTTTGCATTAATTATCCACACAAACTGTTGCAGGATAAATAAGGCTTTTATGCTTGGATTGGGAGAGGGGCATGCCTCTTATGTACCCAGCTGGTTAATGATCATTTTCAAAATGACAGGAAAAGATGGAAAGTAGCATCACAAGGAAATAAGAGTAGGTGTGGTGGACACATTTCTTAACCAGCAGTTCTGTGAGTGGATGCTGGTGAGCCTTTAAAGCATTGGACATTAAATATACTGTTCCTTGTGTCCTGTCCCTAGAAATTCTGATGTCATTGCTCTGGATGTCTGTCCTGGGCATGAAATTTTTGTAAGTTCCCCAAGTGATTTAGGTGGGCAATAACTACTGCTTGAATTTATAAGGGAAGCCTTTTTCAATTGGATAGTGTAGCTTTAAATTTTCATTCTGTTGATTTGCATAATAATAAGCTGTGATGCTAATGAAACCAAGGGTCCTATACTTGCCTCCTAGGGAATGATGTAAAAACAAATGAGATAATATATGTGTGAAAGTACATTGAGCTGATATGTATTATTAGCACCAGTGTTTCAAAAGTAAATGCATAAATCACAGGAAAAATACAACAAAGTACCATAATTTCTTCACTTTTATCTTTAATGTGTAGGCTATAAATATTTCATAAAAATCATCTTTCACAGCTTATAATACTTTTTATTGACATAAGATGAGAGGCTTTTAGAAAAGGCATTAGAGGGCTATAAATGCAAACTGGATTTCAACATGCATTTGGGAGGCTTTAACTTTTCCTCATAAAATCTTCTTATAAATGGCAGATTCTATAAATGCTAAAAATGCCGAAGTTGCCTTTGCCTTGTGCATACTAACTACTCAAGGAAGATTCTGTGAATGCCTGAACAACACCAGCATATGTGTGGTGCTGATATGCTATCCTAACACACTGGGACTGAGTTGTGCTAAGAAGTTGATCTCCAAGCCTTAAAGAATAGTGACTAAAACAGCAGCAGCAACATCTGAGCAGAGATGCAACTATAATGCTCTAAAATAATTAAAATGTTGGAAACAAAGAATGAAAATATTTCTTTAGGGCACTGATGTTAATATAATTTTAACAATTTTGAGAAGAAAGAAGCCATAGAGAAAAAGAAGAAAAAAATGTTGGAAAGAAATGTTAAAAGAAAAAATATATATATAAAAAGAGGATATATAAAAGTAAAGGGCTTAGTGCATTATATTTTTAAATAATAAGGATACAAGGCAAAATAATCCACCATGAAAATAAATGATCATTCTGGATACACAAATGTAGAGTATATCATATACAGATAAAATTCTATTTGTAATGTGTGATTTCAAAGGGTAGCTTGTACCTACTTCTAAAGTTTTTCAACATGAATGTTGTACTGTCCAGGTTTAGGCCCAATTAAGATTTCATAGCTCTGTGCATTTATAATATTTTACTCCCCTCCCCCCTACTTTTCAGTCTCTTAAATTTCATCTTTTAGGCACATTTCTAAGGTCTTTATTCAAATTAGTATTGCAGGCTTTTTAAAACAAACTTTCCTGTCTCTTTAATATAAGGTTTACTGCATACCTACTGTAGTGAAAGACATTATGGAAAAACACAGATATGTATTCTTTGTAAGTAGCTAATGTAATTTGGGATATTCCAAGTGAAGTAAGACTTCAGCTCTAAGTATAATACTGCTACATATATTAAAGTCCAATATATAGTCGGTATGTGAACCATTTGGTAAGCATAATAAAGAAAGATCCACTTCAAATTTAAACAGGCTTATTCTAAATTTGCAGAAGATATAACATAGTTTATTGTACAGTTAAATATGTGTCATGTATATGTGTATATGTACTCATATATACACATACATATTTTACTGATGGCTAAGACAAAGTTATGGTAGGATATGAGGATTAACACCGTATTGGCTAGAATAAAGCACTTATTAGAGAGAATAAGTTTTCTGATGACCTGATTAGGACACATAGTTCAGGAAAAGAAAATGAGAAGACAAAATACAAGATTTAACAGTTTTGACCAGCCCCTAACCTATCCAGCTTTCATCTGTATTATGTATAAGCAGAAATTTTGAATTTCAAATAGAAGCCTCCTAATTATTAAAAAGAGTTTACATGTAGTACATCACAGAAGGAGGTTTAATTGTCCACTTAACAGACCAAAGTAATGCAAGTGTTTAAGAAGAATACATCATCAGAAATATACATGCCTCCTAACTTTGCTAACTTGGTAATGGGTACCATGCAAACATTAATGGGATTTTCATCATTCTCAGTGTTATTGATGATAATACCTGCTCTCATTATTCCTAAAGGTAGTTGAAATTTATGTTTAAATATTAATTTCTCTGACAACTTTTGGTTTCTCAAAGATAAAATAAATTTAAAAGTTCCATAATTATGGAGAGAACTTTGGGGTAAAGTTACAGAGTAGTTTATCATTTATATGAAAATTTTCTTTAGGCTTTGGCAACCATTACCTGTACATGCAATTATATAGTAGACAGGGTACCCTCAACTTCTTTTTTGACATGACAAAAGAAAGCTTCTAACATTCTAATTTAAATATTTTATTTGGAAAACACTTGTATAATTTCATTATAAAAATTTTAAAACGTTACCCTTTAGCTATTATATTCACCTATTTGTTTTTTATCATTGCTATCACCAAACAACAAATCCACAGTAAATACATTTATATTTTACAGTTACAGGGAAATTATCCATGATGTAAATGAGGATAAGACTATTTAAATTTGGATTAAACCATTCCAATTCTCTCATATTTTCTCTTGTTGAAATAAAATACCAATCAAAAGTTAATATGTGTGGTTAGTGGTAGGTATGTTTCATTGAGCAAATCAAATTGCTTTCTAGAATTTCCTGTAGGGAAATGCCATGGCTCTAAAATTCACGTAGCACTTACAACTGGCATCAAGCGTGTTGCCCGGGCATTATGATGTTAATCAAGGACTGGAGTGAGAGTGACAGTTCCTAGGCTTTAGTTTTTGCATGATAAAACATGCTGAAAGCATTAGTGGGGACAGAGTAGGCTAGAAGAGCCCAGATCACTTGCACTACAGGCCTATATTGCATTTCCACCAGTTTATTCATCATTTCTACTTGGACAACCACAGAATTCTAAGACTCGGCATGCCCATATAGAATGTATCAATCCTTTCATCCTAAACCCTGCTACCCTTCCTGTGCCCCTAGCACAATGAACGGCCCATCGTTTTTAAGTCTCTCTCTCTCTTTCTCTCTCTCTCTCCCACACCTAATGAATCACCATGGAATTTACTTCCAAAATAGCTATTTTCTAGATCTTTTCACTTTTCTTCATTCCCACTTGCCACGGGTCCAAACTATGAGTGCTTGTCTGAATTAGGACAATGGTGTCTCTACTGGTCTCCCTTTCTCCAGCATTATGCTTCCCCAGTCCAGTCTCTAAAATGCATCCAAAGCCTACAACCTCAAAGGCTTTCCATTTTGTTGGAATAAAGTCTAGAATCCTTAGCATGGCTAGCAAGCCCTGTCCCCGCTCTGTTTTCTGTTCCCTGCATTCCTCTCCAACTTCAACTCCTCTTTCTCCAGAGCCTTTGCCCCTCAAGCTCCACCAGATGGAGCCAAGAACTCAGTGCCTTTTGACTTGGCATATGCCCTTCTCAGTCTGCCCTTGTGTCATCTGGATAATTTCTACTCAGCCTGTAAGTTCTAGTGCCTCTTCCATGAACCCTTCTAGACGACCCCATGCCCTCAAATCCAGAAGAGCTGCTCTCATAGCATCCTAGACTCTGCCTCATCCTGAAATTTACTACACTTCATTGCAATTGCCTGTTTACTCATCTAGCTTTGCCACTGGACCTCTGGCTTCACAAAAACCATGGCTGTAATCATCTTGCTCATTTGTCCAAGCCTGGTGCGTTATTGTGAGAAGTCTATGGTAGGTATTCCACATATATTGGTTAAATGTGTGAATCCAAACGGAATTGTGTACAAAGGTCATAGAGTTCATATTTCTGTTGATGCCTTTAGCTATCTGGTCAAAGTACTGCAGGAAATAGTACATGATAATTAGCTGTCAGCTAAAACAAAGTTACTTCCCTGCTATACAGTTTTACCACCTTCTCCCCCCTAACACCCCCCTAAAATCCAATCACTAGCTAAGTTTAAATTTATTTGACTCTACTTCTTTCAGCCTTGGTAAGAACTGTAGCAACCATCATCTTTAAGAAAATTAAATTACTAATATCGGTCTACCCATTTCTCCAAGAAAATGAAATTACTTCTCTACAGAATTAAAACACCATTTCCTTGAACTTGATGAAGCAGCCAATTTTCTTTTGTGTTTCCTGCCTCAAAAAAGAATATGTGTCTAGACAGAATATTAGTGAAGTTTTTTTTATGAGATAAGGCTTTTCTACTAGAACAAACTCCATTATTCCTACACAATTACATAAATAGCTGACTGTACCTCTCTGCTTACCTCTTAATTAAAAAAAAAAGAAAACCTAAAACTAGGTGATAGAAATTCTAATCCATATTTCCAAGCATAAAATTCTGCTTTTAAATAACGAACACTATGGATTTATATACTCTTCTCCAAATTTCTAAATATTGTCATAATTCATTTTAAAAGTTTAGTAATTCTACATTTGCTTTGTGGTATTCTTTGCAGTATTGGTTCTCAGATTTTAGCACACATCAGAATCTCCTGGAGGGCTTTGTAAAATGCAAGCTTATAGTAGAGAAGCACGCTTTATCTCTGTTTATGTAGTTAATATCATGACATTTTGACATGTACTATTCCACTCTCTCTCCCTTTTTATTTTTGGTCATCAGTATCTAATTCTGTTGTGCTGCCTAAATGCGTGAAGTATGTACTCAGTGCTGAAATCTAACAGTACAAGAGTATGCCATTTTCTTAAAAAGGAAAAAACAGGTATCTTTATGTAAGTTTAAAAATTTAAATGTGAAAAACAACCTGAATATTGCTCTAAGGAGGTTTTACCTTCAACAGCAAATATGTTTTGTTTCGATTGTTATTTCTTTATTCAGGAGCCAAGCTGGCAATTAAACTGATACAAGGAGTAAGAGTCATTTGTTTAATATGATGATACTATCACCCTTTGCAAACCCTGGAACAATGTGGGCCCACACATAAGCTCACTCCAAATTCTAGTTCCTTCTCTGCTCTTGCTCTCCAAATAGTGGCTGGTCATTCTGAATTCTCAGAACCACAATGGGGGAGATTTTGAACCTTGTCCCATCCTCCCCCATTTAAAGCATTTACTGCCTTAACTTACAGGACCAATCTTACGTAATCTTCTTTAAACAGTGCAGAACTAACCATGAAGTCCACCAACAAAGTGGCACTTGTGGACTCTCCCTGCTCCAAAGTCTTTCCATTATTTCTGCGTTTCTCTATAGCATTACTGTGCTGAGAAGAGCAAGCTGAAAACTCTGTCGGGAGTTGGGCTTGGTAGGAGGGTTTATTTTTGTCTTGCAGACTTGCTATTTCAGTCTTCTTAAAAAGAATAAATGTCTTAGGAAGTTCTACTTCTCATCAGTTTTGGCATGAGCTGAGTCAAGTAAAGGGTATCAGAATTTTGAAAAAGTGATGCCCTTAGTAATGGCTTCAGAAGAAACGAGGTACACCGAGCTGCGACCATTACAAGGTGCTACTTAAGTTCTCTCTTTTCAAAGGTTTTTTTAGAGAGTGGAGACTGACTTGCTCTCTGCTTTATCCCTACAACTTGAAAGTGTCCAAAAATAGAAAGCACTCAATGTATAATATTTATTGCCTGATTGGCTCTCACTACCACTATTGTAGGTGATACATAATTAAATTAAAAAAAATAACATGACACTAAAGTTCATAAACTAAATAATACCAAAATAGAGATTGCTTCTACAAATGAAGGAAATTAATCAGAAGCTGTCTTTCTTATACATAACCTTTTCTAAACCTCAGTCTACAAATACATCCATCACTAGATGTCTGGCAAATGTTCAAAATAAATATACATTTACATTTCAGGACTTAAATCACTGGTTTTATTCTCAGACAGTGCCCAGATTAGTAAAATATTTTTAGATTAAATTGCCTCTTTATAAGTGTAAAGAAATTCCCCAGGAGACATCCTTCTTAATATAAGGGATACAGTTTTGGCTAAATACATTCTCAGAATTGTATAAGAAGGGCATATAATAAATAAGTAGACAAATATGATTGCCATTTCTGTTTAATACCAATGGTTTCCTCAAAGCTTCTCCATTTTGCATTTTAATCAGTTTGTAGGTTTTCACAGCCCCTTCAGCTAAATCTATTCACTGCAGCATCAGCTTATGTGAGTTCATGAAATAATCCCTGCCAGGGAGGGGTCCATGAACCCTCAACTACAACTAGTTTATGCCTCTCTGATTTGTATCTATCTAGAGGTCAACGTGACCGCTGGCTCCTGCACCATCTGCTCTTCTTCCCAGATTACCCAACCCATGAGGTCTACCTCATGGACACTAGACCTTGTATCAGACATTCAAATTAGGATAGTCCAGTGGTCGGCAAACTGTGGCTCGCGAGCTGCGGTTTATGCTCTGTTGACTAATGAGTTTGCCGACCACTGGGATAGGGGCTTAATCACAAGGAAAAACAACAGCCTATAATTATTGGAATCGAGAGTCTAGCCTTGTACCACAGTAATCTATTGCCCCTTCTACCTTTGGATCTCCTGTAATCCAAGACAGTCTAATCCAAGCCAAGTTCTCTTATTCCCTTCTGATACTGTTCCTCTAATGAGTCACAAGACCAGCCCTCTAGGGACAAGCCAATTGTCCCAGGTCTCCTCTAGCATCCACGTTCTATTTTTTTTTTTTTTTCTGTCTGGTTCTAATTTCTTTCCTAGTCCCTGTTGCTAAAATCCCATTGAACCTCTCATCCACCCCCAAATCCTGGCAAGGTACAATTTTGCTGTCTTAAGTTCATTTTCAGGGCTCAGGACATAAAAATAGTCATTAGTTATTATTGACTATTATTGGCTCTCAATAAGCATTTGCACTAGAGGACAGACATTGGGGTAGAGGAAGGGCATAGAAGAGGTCCTAGGTGCTGAAACAATTTTACAGAAAAATCTAGTTGGTGAATTCTCTTACCCAGCAAGGATCAAACTGATGTACTATTTTAGCACTCCTGTCATTTCTATGCAGAATTTTATTTCACTGAAAAGTTCCACGATTTTTAACATACTATGTCATCCCTTTATGCCAAGGAGTCTCATATTTTTAAGAATTATAAATTTCACTCTTTGAAAATTTTGGCACACCATGTGCTATGTATTACATATTTATGTATCTGAAAAATCCTGAACAAATCTCTCTTGAGGTTCTGTTTAAAATACAACCACAAGCACAGTCAAGTATGATAGAAAAATAGAACACCAACCCCCAGCAGACCAGTGTGCCCCACAAGTGCTGTAATTTGAAATTTCATTGAAATTACTTTGAAAATTAGTTATGCAGCATATAAGGACAAAGGCAGGCTATACTATTTTCTTCTATTGGACAACATTAAAGCCCCAGAAAATGTCCCAACCTCTTCTAGAAATAAAAATCGATTGAGAAGAGCAGCCCAGAGCTTTCATGAAGCCATCAGTCTGCATGCTGCCAGCTAATGCACAGTCCATGACAAGCAGGGCCACGTGAGGGTTATTTACGTTTGTTCTTCTGGTTTCATAGAAGTGACGAGAATGAAAAGGATCTGCTGAATCACGTCGTGTCTGACTGAGGAGTGACAGAGGAGTTTTCTTCAATTAATAGCCAGCTGCATAACTTGAGCTAATGCCAGCTGGGCTTTCGTCATGAAGTGACACAAAAATAAATGATTCTCTGCTCAGGCGCTGGCTGTGATGCAGTGAATTAATCCATCCAAAGTTGGAGGAGGGAGAGCAGCAGGCGCTTCTGATGAGCTTTATGAACCTATTTTGGTAACTGGTTATGGATACAGAGTTCATGCTAGCTCTTCAACTTGATCCATTTAGGTTCAAATACTTGTTTGAATAAACAAATTGTTAGAAGGGAGGAACCAAAATGGATAGAAATGGCCTCATCGAGGGTATGTTAATGTCTTTCACTGATTAGTGAAATCCATAAACGTATTCAGGTGACATGGTTAAAGGGCGGTAGGCAAAAATGGTTTTACGAAGGGAGTCCATATGAGGACATTCTTGAGGGGGAAAAATGATGACTACAATTATATAAAAGAATCCAGAATAGGTTTTAAAAAGTCAGATGCCTGCTAGTACATTCAGAAGCGATGAACAGGCCCAGCTGCTGGGACTTTTCTAGCGAGGTGCCTGTCCCGGTGGTCACAAGTCCATGTGTCTTCTGGCTGCTGAGTCACATTCCCGTCTGTCTGGATGGAAGAGCGCCCACCCACAAGCCAGACCTTTTCATTATGGGAAAGTTTCTGAGGTTCCATGTGTCAGGCAAACTTTGCTTACCCATCATTTCATGTAAACACCTCTTCTATGGGGACTTCTCACAGAAAAACCTACTTGAAAGCATCTCACCAAAGAAATGAAGTTCAGGAAAAGAGGAGCTACATAGGAATCTAGACATAAATAAGCCCCCAGAATGAGGAAGCAGCTGTAGTTTGACCTGTGATTTCTTTGCTATCTGTTTGCTCCCTCAATTTTCAAACTGTAGCCCTGGAAATATAAACACACAATTCTAAACATCCACAGGCCCGCGGCAGGAAAATGCCACAGGCCAGCTCCACAACTGGGACATGCAGACCATAATTCCTGTGAGTGCCAGGAGGGGGGGTGCGGAAATGGATGGTCACCATTCAGCAGCCGGCACCAAAGAAAACTGGGCACAAGGGAGAGGCAACTGGCAGCCAATTCTTGGATGCTCTCATTCATTGAAGAAGGAACTCAAGGATTGAATTACCCAGTTGACGCTGGTTATACCCACGTCAGAGGGCAAAAGTGACATGACTGCCAAAGGCCACGGTGGCTTTGGATTTAGGCAGAATTGTTTGGTGTCTAGTGCGGACAGAAAGGAGGCCTGTATGGAGAAGTGCAGGGACAGTGACTCCTCACCAAGTCTGGTAATGAGCACTCTCATTCGAACATGGATTTTAGAGAAGGACTCAGGGGACAATGATCATAGGATTTGACTCTTTAAATCTGTCAGCAGGAGAGATAAACCTAATCTAGCCATGTGAGCCTGATGAGAAACAGTCTTTGCTTCTGGCAACACAGAAAGAAAAGGGCAAAACAAGAAACCCATCACTATTAGTTACAGAGCAACAGAGAGGGTCCCACAGCCTCATGGCACCCTGTTCCATTACGGCTGGGGAGTCTGGGAGATCCTAAGCTATTAACTGAAAGCTCTGCACAGTGAGTACTGGGGGAGGGGAGCTGTTAGGAAGCTGAATTAACAAGTTCTTTTTCAAATGCCATAGATAGCGTCAATGGGTGCCCTGAGTGTAACTCCTTTCCAAGTCAGTCATTTACAGACAGATTATAGGCACAACTTCTAGATATGAGTATCACATGGCCATGCTGCCCAAGCATTAGTGTACGTCTTTCAACAAACTGACTCTTTCAACAAGAAGCACTTTAGTTTATTTGCTAGCACTGTCTACATCACGACCAAATGTATGACTAGAAACAGAAAATTCTAATCATTAATGTCTAAGGCTTTGTTTTTGTAATCTTTGTTATGGAATAGACACTTCTATACTGGAATTAAATGATACAAATGGATGTGTTAACAGACTCTCTTATTAAAACATGTAGATTATATATATTTCACATGCCCCTCCTCCATTCCATTCAGGGATCGATTTCTGAATTTGTGATACATCATTTTTCATCTCTTCCTTTGACATGTTCTTTATGAGAAAAAAGAGTGACAGAATTGGAACCTACTCTGCAAAAGCATGTCCCAGGCTCAATGCTAGATGACTTTTATACAAAAGTCATCTATTTGGTGAATCACCTAGTTTAAGAGATTCTCATATGCCCTCAATTTTATCCCCACATTTCCCATCATTCTCTTCATAAGCTTTTCATTTTCCTGTCTTCCTTTTAAATTGTGATTTCCTGGAAGGTGGGGACTACATGTTATGTATCTTTGTAGCCTCAGTGCCTGAAACAGTGCCTTGGTTGAGAGAAATGCCAGGGATAAATGAAGCCACACAGCAACAGCACTGAGTTTTCAACCCAGAACGGTCTGACTCCAACACCTACCAAGTCAAAAATGTTAGAATTTATTAGTGATGTTTGACAGAAAAATGGGTCTTGAGATTAGTTTATCCAGTTTCATTCTAGATAGTTCACGACCAAGATAGCAGTCTCAAAAAATACTTCTCAACAGAATTCAGGTACCCAAGTTAGCTCTGTTTCCAAAAACTATAGATAACTGAGAACTAAGATTCAGGTAAAAGTCAGGCTCAATGGAAGCACTGTTTGTTTGTTTTTTTATTAAACATATGAGTATTTATATTGTTAAATGATATGTTAGCATTTCACCTGGATTACAGGAAGAAATATTCCAACATCAATTTTATTTCGAAAGACAATATTGAGTAAAACCCTAAGTGCTCTCTGGATGAAAAGTTCTAGTTTTTCTTTACTGTACAAATTCACAAAGTAAATATAATCACGATGGCATTTCCTTTCACAGCATCAGCATATAAAAACACAAACTTTTAAAAAACAAAGATTGTGACAAACTGAGTAAAATAGCTTTAAAATCTCGAGAGAAAAAAAGCAGCAGGCAGGCACAAAACCTGAGAAGGAGTTTCTCCTGTAGCTTTTGCTGCTGTAGCCCTAATGCCCAGTTATTCCAGCTCCCATTCCAAACCCTGGCTCCCCTCCACCCATCCCCTTTGTAGCAACTAATGTTACTAATTAAAACCTGTGTAAACTAAAAAGATGAACAACAGGCAGAAAAGAGTTGTTAGCCTTAAAATGTAACCATTACAGCTATGACAGGAGAGCTTAGCTTCTCCATAGTATGGTCCTGAAATGTACATAGGGACCACAAAAGTCATAGGATAGCTATTTTTAATCTTTATAAATTTGCTATGGCAGTATTATTTGTTGGTATGCTAAGGACACATTAATATTGTATGCATTTCACTTCTTCTTTCATACCACAAAAACCAACCTCTGAAAAAACATTGAGAATTCTTATAATATGGAAAAGAAAATCTTACCATATTGATTAAATATGGATAGGGTATCAATGGATATCAATCAAAAATCCAATTCAAGTGGGTCATGAAAGAAAATGATTTCCTAGAGAGCTTCTTTTTCCCTATCTCAGATATTTTACCTGGAAAGCAACAACTTAGAAGTAATCACAATCTCAGAGGAATGATGAAAGATGAACTACTAAAACACAGTGCCTTCATAAAAATAGTAATTTAGAAAATGCTTACCGACAAAGTTTCTTTTTTCTTTTTAAAAAAATGTATTTTAAAAAATGTATTTCAGATAGGAAGGGAGAGAGAGAGAGAGAAAGGAGGGAGGGAGGGGGGAAAGAGAGAGAGAGAGAGAGAGAGAGGTATTAATGATGAGAGAGAGAATCATTGATTGGCTGCCTCCTGCACACCCCACACTGGGGATCGAGCCTGCAACCAGGGGATGTTCCCTGACCTGAATAGAACTGTGACCTCCTGGTTCATAAGTTGACACTCAACCACTGGGCCAAAGTTTCTTTTCTTTAATATGGAGTTAGCTGAATCAATTGAGTAATCCCTGAATCTAGGTGGCTACTTTGGAATCTAGTCCTGCCAAACTGCTGAGTTAGTACTGAATTAGTAAGCTAAAGTAAGTGAGTACTCAGTTAGTAAAAAGACTGGCATCACAGCTATTATGAGGCATGCCCTTCTCATATGGTACAACATTGCCCTATGTGGCCATTGTGTTTTCATGCAAACCAGGCCATATTTTGATTCCCTGATAGCTCTGCCTATAAGTTAATTCTATGTTCATCCATTAATAGCATATCAACTTATTACATTAGCTCATTCTTCCTCCAGCTCTAACTAGTCAATACACAGGATAGAGAGGAAATGATGAAGAGTGGATATCAAGTGCCTTTAGTTTTGAAATATTTGTTAAGAATCTCTTGGTATGGAAAAAGGCAAGAAGTAATGGCTGAAATGAAGTTTTAGTATTAACTGTGAGTTACATTTACCCATGACCTTCTTTTATTTTATTTTTATAGCAAAGAGAAGTAGTAGTATATACACAATGCAAATTTCAATATTTGGAACAGATAATTTTAGAATTTTTAGTATATTATTTTTTTTTCTTTTAGAATACTCTGAGTAGTCTCTTTAAAAATATAGAAGCAAATTAGAATTTAACACCTTGCCTACATATGATTAATAAAGCAGAATAATATAAAAAGAATTATTAAGTTATATAAGAAGAAAACAAGTCATTATTTAGCTTTTTTAAAAAACACTTTTTCCCCAATCTTGAAGGGGAAAGTGGATGTTATTGGAAGCCTGAAAATCTACAACTGCGGCACCCACCAAACAGCTGTGAACCCCAGAGCACCAGTCCCCAATTGGCGCAAACACGTGGATTCTGAGGAGCTCTACACTCCACCCCGGAAAGGAGAGAGAGAACTACATAACCAGACACCCGGAGAAGAGAGAACATGGGGAGACAAAGAAACAGCCCACATATAAAAGAAAAGCAGGCATCACCAAAAAAGGAAGTAAACGAAATGGAGGCAAGCAAACTGCCAGAGAAAGAATTCAGAGAAATGGTCAAAAGGTGGCTGAAAAGAATGGAAGACAAATTTGACAATATGAGTAATAACCAAGAGGAAATGAAGAAGAATAAAGAAGAAATGAAAAATGAGATCGCTGCTGTAAAGAACTCAATAGAAAGCATCAAGAGTAGACTAGAAGAAGCAGAGGACTGCATCAGTGAGCTAGAAGACAAGGTAGGAAAAAATACCCAAGTAGAGCAGCTTCTAGAAAAAACAAAACAAAAAGCAGGAGGAGAGCCTAAGGGAACTTTGGGACAACACGAAACAAAACAATATCCGCATAATTGGGGTTCCAGAAGGAGAGGAAACTGAGCAAGGAATAGAAAACCTGTTTGAAGAAATAATGACAGAAAACTTCCCTGATATAGGGAAGAAAACACCCACACAAATCCAAGAAGCTCACAGAGTCCCAAGCAAAATGAACACCAAAAGACCGAGGCCAAGGCACATCATAATTAAATTGGCAAACACCAACGACAAAGTAAGAATCTTAAAAGCGGCAAGAGAGAGACAGAAAGTTACCTACAAAGGAACCCCCATCAGACTAGCAACTGATTTCTCAACAGAAACTCATCAGGCCAGAAGGGAATGGAATGAAATATACAAAGTCATGCAAAGGAAGGGTCTGAATCCAAGAATACTGTACCCAGCAAGGCTATCAATCAAAATTGAAGGTGAAATCAGGAGCTTCACAGACAAAAAAGAACTAAGGGAATTTATTACCACCAAACCAGCAATGCAAGAAATGCTAAAGGGTCTGCTGTAAAAAAAAATAGAAACAGAAAAAGAAATAGGAAGCAAAGAAGGAACACAGGGGTAAAGAATAAAAATGGCGACAAATAAGTACCTATCAATAATAACTTTAAATGTAAATGGATTAAATGCCCCAACCAAAAGACATAGGGTAATGGATTGGATAAGAAAACATGACCCATATATCTGCTGTCTACAAGAAACCCACCTCAGAAAAAAAGACACACACAGACTGAGGGTGAAGGGATGGAAAAAGGTTTTTCAGGCGAATGGAAATGAAAAAAAAAGCTGGGGTAGCAATACTTATATCTGGCAAATTAGATCTCAAAGTGAAGGACATAACAAGAGATAAGGAAGGGCACTTCATAATACTAAAGGGAGCAATCCAACAAGAAGAAATAACTCTGGTAAACATATATGCACCCAATACAGGAGCATCCAAATACATAAAAAAAACTCCTGGAGGATATCAAAGGAGAGATTTGACAGCAATAAAATCATAGTAGGAGACTTTAATAACCCACTATCACCATTGGACAAATCCTCTAAACAAAAAATCAGCAAAGAAACATCAATCCTAAATGACTCACTAGACCAGATGGAATTAATTGACATCTTCAGAACTTTTCACCCCAAAGCCACAGAATATACATTCTTCTCAAGTGCACATGGGTCATTTTCAAAGATAGACCATATGTTGGGTCATAGGCAAAGTCTCTTCAAATTCAAGAAGATAGAAATCATATCAAATATCTTCTCAGATCACAGTGGCATAAAACTGGAAATCAACTACAATAAAAACAATCCAAAGAAATCAAACACATGGATACTAAACAGCATGCTATTAAACAATGACTGGGTTACCAGAGAGATCAAGGAAGAAATAAAAAACATCATGGCAACAAATGACAATGAAAACACCACAATCCAAAATCTATGGGACACAGCGAAAGCAGTCTTGAGAGGGAAGTTCATAGCTCTACAAGCCTACTGCAAAAAACAAGAAACAATGGTAATAAATTACCTAACCTTACAACTCAAAGAGTTAGAAAGAGAGCAACAAGAAAAGCCCAGTGTAAGCAGAAGGAAGGAAATAATAAAGATCAGAGCGGAGATAAACGACATTGAGACCAAAAAAATAATACAAAAGATCAACAAAACCAAGAGCTGGTTCTTTGAAAGGATAAACAAGATTGATGAACCTCTAGCCAGGCTCACCAGGAAGCAAAGAGAGAGGACCCAAATAAACAAAATCAGAAATAAAAGAGGTGAAATAACAACAGACCCCACCGAAATACAAAGTATTGTTAAAAAATACTATGAACAACTCTATTCCAACAAACTGGACAACCTGGAGGAAATGGACAATATTCCTAGAAATATATAACCTTCCAAACACAACCAGGAAGAATCTAAACATCTCAATAGGCCAATAACTATGGAAGAAATTGAAGCAGTCATCAAAAAGCTTCCAGCAAACAAAAGCCCGGGGCCAGACAGCTTCACAGGGGAGTTTTACCAAGCATTCAAGGAAGAACTAAAACCTATCCTCCTCAGACTATTCCAAAAAATTCAAGAGGAAGGAACACTTCCAAGTTCCTTCTATGAAGCCAGCATCACCCTAATACCAAAACCAGATAAAGACAACACAATGAAGGAGAATTACAGGCCAATATCCCTCATGAATGTAGATGCCAAAATCCTCAACAAAATTCTAGCAAATCGGATCCAGCACTACATCAGAAAGATCATACACCATGACCAAGTAGGGTTTATCCCAGGAATGCAAGGATGGTACAATATCCGCAAATCAATAAATGTGATACATCACATAAACAAATTGAGAGATAAAAATCACATGATGGAGAAAAAGCATTTGACAAAATCCAACACCCTTTCTTGATAAAAACTCCCAACAAGGTGGGAATAGAAGGATCATACCTCAACATAATAAAAGCTATATATGATAAACCCACAGCTAACATCATACTCAATGGGCAAAAACTAAAACCATTTCCCCTAAGAACAGGAACAAGACAGGGATGCCCACTCTCACCACTCCTGTTCAACATAGTACTGGAAGTATTAGCCATTGCAATTAGACAAGAAGAAGAAATAAAGGCATCCAAATTGGAAAAGAAGAAGTAAAGCTGTCCTTATTTGCAGATGACATGATATTGTACTTTTATGTACCTGAAAGACTCCATCAAAAAACTAATAGACTTAATAAATGAATTCGGCAATATAGCAGGATACAAAATTAACACCAAGAAATCTATGGCATTTCTATACACCAATAGTGAACTTACAGAAAGAGAGACTAAAAAAGCAATCCCATTTACCATCGCACCAAAAAAAATTAAGATACCTAGGAATAAACTTAACCAAGGAGGTAAAAGACCTATATGCGGAAAACTACAGGACACTAAAAAAAGAGATAGAGGAAGACGTAAACAGATGGAAGAACATACCATGTTCATGAATTGGGAGAATCAACATCATCAAAATGTCCATACTACCCAAAGCAATCTATAGATTCAATGCACTCCCCATTAAAATGCCAACGGCATATTTCACAGACCTAGAAAGAACTCTCCAAAAATTCATCTGGAATAAAAAAAGACCCAGAATAACCACAGCAATCCTGAAAAAGAACAAAGTAGGTGGGATCTCAATACCAGATTTCAAGCTGTATTACAAAGCCACTGTTCTCAAAATTGCCTGGTACTGGGATAAGAACAGACATATAGATCAATGGAATAGAATCGAGAACCCAGAATTCGACCCAAATCACTACGCTCAATTAATATTTGACAAAGGAGACATGAACATACAATGGAGTCAAGACAGTCTCTTCAATAAATGGTGTTGGGAAAATTGGACAGATACATGCAAAAAAATGAAACTAGACCACCAACTTACACCATACACAAAAATAAACTCAAAATGGATAAAGGACTTAAACATATGACGAGAAACCATAAAAATACTAGAGGAATCCACAGGCAGAGAAATCTCTGACATATGCCGAAGCAATTTCTTCACTAATACCACTCCTAGGGCAATGGAAACTAAAGAGAAAATAAACAAATGGGACTACATCAAAATAAAAAGCTTTTGCACAGCAAAGGAGACCATCAATAAAACAACAAGAAAGCCCACTGCATGGGAGAATATATTTGCCAATGATATCAACGATAAGGGTTTAATTTCCAACATTTACAGGGAACTCATGCAGCTTAACAAAAAGAAGATGAACCCAATCAAAAAATGGGCAACTGATCTAAATAGACACTTTTTGAAAGAAGACAGAAGGAAGGCCAAGACACATATGAAAACATGCTCAAAGTCACTAGATAAATATCACATGATTTCACTCATTTGTGGAATATAATGAACAACATAAACTGTTGAACAAAAACAGATCCAGAGACAGAGAAACATCAATCAGAATGTCAAACCTCAGGGAAGGTAGGGGAGGGTGGGGGTAAGAGGGAGAGATCAACCAAAGGACTTACATGCATGCATGTAAGCCTAATCAATGGACACAGACAACAGGGGGGTAGGGGCATGAATGGGAGGTGGGGAGTAATGGGGGAATAAGGACACTTATGTAATACCTTAATAAAGAAATTTAAAAAAAATAAAGAAAAAGAAAAGCTCAAAAAAGCAGACAAACCAAAAAAACAAACAAACAAAACATGTTTGTCTCCTTTTCAGGAAGTTGGGAATAATGTCACATTTATCGTGTAGGCAGACCAGTACAGAGGACCTGCCACTGAAAACAAAGCAAAAGTTCATTCTTCCTTTTCAAAATATAACTTGCATAATTAGGCTGTTAAATATATAGCCATCTGATATAAGGAAGTGGAACATGAACTTTAAATATTTAGAAATTCTGCCTCATTGTAATGAGAAATTATTTAAATATGACTTATTTTTCTGGTCGCAGTACAATCTGTGCATACTTGTTAGGCATACGTCCCTTTTTATTCTGATAACAGGACTGACCTCCACTGCTGGGATGCACAAAGGCCTGGTCAGTCACATGGTTGATTCAAGGCTGGCATTTAATCCAAATCTACCCATTTCAAATCAGCCCTGAGTCTTCATTGGAACCATTGGGAAATATATGCTCTCCTGCCACTGAATTAATACATGAAGAATTATTCCTGGTGTTGTCTTACCTGTCATTACCCTCCACACAGGAAAAGCCAGAGAAGGACAACAATGCGGGGAGTGGGAGTCAGTGGGTGGTGGGGGTGGTGGGTGGGGAAAAGACAGAGGCTAGTGCCTTAATTACATCTCAGGAGCGCCTGGAGTAAATCTTGCACCCATGAAAACCAGCTGCACTCTTTGGATTTCCCAGTTTCCAGTTTCAAGATCCCATGAATTGGCTTTCCGTTTGTTTAAATCAGTTTAAATTTGGCAACTAATGGAGGATAATGCTCTGACTAATGGATTACCATGTGGATCTTTTCAATGTTAAGGAATGTAATAGAAATCTTGATGTAATGCAAGTCCACTCTTGTTACCTACCCCTCTCTTTGCTACCTTTGTATCTGATTGACAATAAGAGAATCCAATTGTTTCTTGTTGCACCATTGAGGAAAATTCATTTATTCATGTATTCACTCATCAATTCATTCAACAAATGCTTACTGCACATCTATTATATACCCGGCACCCACTGAAGATTCATAATTGAACAAAACAGACAAATAGTCTACTTTCATAAAATTTACAATCTGGTAGGAGGGAGTTGACATTTAATAAATAAATATATCATGTAAATACATTGTAGGCTACATGTGCTACAGAGAAAAGAATTCAGGCAAGTGGACAAAGAATATCTGAGCTGGATAATAGGTTTTGTTTTGTGTTTTGTTAGATGGTCAGGAAGGTCACACTGAGAAAAGGATATTCTAGAGAAGACCTAAAAAGAGTTCTTGACACAAAGTATAGTAAGGCTCAACTCAGTAGGGTGTATGGAACATGTTTCTTAGAGGAGTTTACCTATTTACACAAGGGAGAAACTCCCATCGATGCCTCACTAGAACCTTTTGCTGCTAGTTCTCTGAGGGAGCTGGCATATTTGTTTTGTTTCACTGGGCAAACAGAAACATGGGTTAGGGATGGCTGTAGGTCCCATGAATCATTGTAATTTTCATTGTGTACTCTCAGGCATAAAGGCTGTGATGTGAATTGCTGACTAATTTTATAAAGCAACTGGAGCTCCTCAGGGCAAAGGCACTATGTCAACACAACATTAAACAAATAGCAATAATTGACCCAATCCTCTGGTGGTGTAAGGCAAATAAGATATGTTCCCTCTGGGAAGTTCATGACGTCTTCCAGGCTTACCACTTGGCAACCTGGATTAAGCAAAGCAGTTTTAGAAAGCCACTTTTGCTATCATTGTACATGGCATTCAAACAACCTCTGTGAAATGTTGAGTATTTAACAGCAAATTAAAACTGAGTACATTTTTATTTCACTATCACAATAAGTTACTGAATAACCACTTGAAATATTATTCCTTATCAGTAATATTATTAGTAGTTATAAATAAGAGCAGGGTAATATTTATTAGATAGCAAAAGCAGAAGTATTTTCCACCAGTCTGTACAGCAAATGCAAATCTAGGAAAAGAACTTTAAATATGAAATCTCTTATAGTTTCTCAATATGAATTTTGATTAAAGAAACTTTCCATAAAACAGAATGTTTTTAATTTTCCAGATGGTAGATAAAACTCTAAAATGTATATAACATATTAACACAATTTCTTTGGGTTTCTAAGGATTCTACAGGGAAACTACCTAACTTTAATGTAACTTTTATCCACTTCACTCCACTCCATGCCAAAAAAGGCATTTGTAAAAGAAAATGTGCAAAATATATTCACAACTTACAAACAAACATCAGGATTTGAATTTTAAGTAAAACAAGGGATGAGTCAGGGTAAAAATGGTTTTATTCTATTAACTCCAAAGTTCAATTGAAGAAACAAATTAACCATTTTCTCAAGGTTATTAGCTATCATTGCTCTTAGAATTATAGGATACTTTTGTTGAGACTTTAGGATTAATCTAGTATGACTCATTTATTTCACAAAGATACTAAATCTCAGAGAGGTTATTTCACAAGGAATATAAAAATCAGCTATAATACCTATAATATCTTGAGCCATAGCAACGCTTAGTATTTTGCAATATCCCCCATATGTTTTCCTATGATTTACTGTGTGTGTGTGTATATATATACATATACATATACACTGAGTGGCCAGATTATTATGATCTCTGAATGCATAATAATCTGGCCACTCAGTGTATATTCTATATAATAAAAGGATAATATGCAAATTGTCTCCTCGACCAGGAGTTCGACCAGCAGGCAGGCCAGCCAACCGCCAATGTCCCCTCCCCCTGGCCAGGCTGGCTGGACCCCACCCATGCACGAATTCATGCACTGGCCCTCTAATATATATATATACTGTATATATGCTGAGTGGCCAGATTATTATGCCTTCAGAGATCATAATAATCTAGCCACTCAGTGTATATATATTTATTTGTTGAATTATTTATATATTTTTAATTTCATATACCATGACTACCATGTTAAAAATTACGCTTGTACAATAATATTCCATCATATGCATGTTCCTTGATACATTAAACTAATCCCCATTGCTGGATATTTGGCTCATTTTGAATTTTCCACTATAATAAACAATGATGTAGCAAACTATTTTCAGACATTCTTAATTATTTCTTTAAGATAAATTATTAGAAAAGAATTGCTGGTTCATCGAGTATTTTTTAAAGGTTTTTGACAATTATTGAATTGCTTTCTCGAAAGGCTATTCAAATTTTTACTTTCACTGCTAGTGAATAAGAATGTTCCAAATAGAATCAATATTTGATATTATCTTTGTTTTTTAAATATTTAACACTTTGATTAGAGAAAATGTTGGCCCTTTAGTTTGCATTTAAGTTTGGACTTTTATTCTTGTTACTGGAAAATTGTGTTTCCTTTCTTATGAATTGATTGTGTGTTGATTTTTTAATAAGAATGGTCATCTTTTTTGTTGACCTGATTTCTAAGGATTTTTTTTTTAATTCTCACCTGAGGATATGCTTTTATTGAGAGAGAGAGAGAGAGAGAGAGAGAGAGAGAGAGAGAGAGAGATGGGTTGCCCCCCAAATGCGCCTGGACTGGGATCAAACCAGCAACTTAGGTATGTGCTCTGACTGGGAAATCAACCTTCAACCCCTGCAACCTTTCTGGTGTTCAGGACAACACTCTAATCAAGTGAGCCACCTGGCTAGGCCTGAGTTCTAAGGATTTTTAAATGTATTAAAGTTAATGTCCCTTTAGCACTATTGGAAATAGGTTCCCTGGTTTGTCATTTGTCTTTAAACATTTTATTTACTGTTTTCTGATGCAAAAAAATATTTGACTTTTTAAATGTACACATATCTATCAAACATTTTCTTCATGTTTTCTAACTCTGGTGATATGCTTAGAAATACCACCCCACTATAAAATTAAATATTCACTGTATTTTATTATAGTAATGTTAACTAAATTACTTTTTAGTTGCTACATTAATAAAATTATGTATTTCATTAATAGTATTTGTATTTTAATCAAACCTTTCTTAATATGTATTTTATATAAAGCATAAGGAAAAAAAATCTAAGTTTATATTATTTTCCCAAACGATTAGCCCTTACCTCCACACCATTTAGGCATATTTTCATTATTCAGTAAGTATATATCTACATGTATGATAGTGTATATATACCACATATCTTATTTGGAATCTATAGGCTTTTCAATGATATCTCTATTTGTTCATTTGAAACACTGTCCCATTATACTTCTTTTCAAGTTTTTATTAGCTTTCTCATGTATTTATTCCTTTAGATGAACTTTTGAAATATTTTTTTCAAAATAAAAAATAATACCTCATTGGTGTTAAGTGTAACTTAGTAAATTGTGTAGATTAAAATTGGCCAGAACTAATATTTACAGCATCTTATATAGTTCTCCCCATGTCATAGTGAATAAGAGTGAAGTCCAGAAACAGTCTGTGTACATTAAAATCCTAGCTTCAGCTCTTACCAGCTCCGTGATCTTGGGCAAGTGGCTTAATTTCTCTAAATCCTAAATACCAATTTGTAAAATTGGGATAATAACACTAGCTACTTCATTGGATTGTATAAAATTAACAGGTGATTTAATATGCAATGTGGGAAGCACTTACATTCTTAATTAGTATGAGATAAAATGATTTCTCTATGTTTTCCTTTAGTTATGATTATTTTCTTCATAAAAAAATACTTCTGATTTCTTATTTCTCTTCTTCATAGGTATGGTATATTTTTGTGACTAGAATCTTGTGCTATTTAAAAGGCATATTATTTTTTCAACTATAATTTCTAACTGATTCTTCTTCTTCTTCTATAGAACAGCTAATCATTTCCTTTTATGCTTTGTATTTGGGCACCTTATTGAATCTGTGCATTATTTCTAATAATCTTTCAACTAATTTCTTCATTGTTTCTATGTAAATACCAAAGTAGTTATAGTCACTTTTCATTTTATATATTATGTTTCAAATAACTGTAATAACTAGAATTTTCCAAGCAATATTACAAAAAACATTTTAATACTACATGGTAGTGCTTATAATTAGGGTCAATTTTTAAAAAATATATTTTTATTGATTTCAGAGAGGAAGGGAGAGAGATAGAAATATCATTGGTGAGAGAGAATAATTGATCAGCTGCCTCCTGAAACTTGGGATCAAGCCCAAAACCCGGGCATGTGCCCTAACTGGGAATCCAATCTTGATCTCCTGGTTCAAAGGTCGATGCTCAACCACTGACCCATGCTGGCTAGGCTAATTAGGGTAATTTTAATAGGAAAAAAATCACAGTTAGAAATCTGTTTAGTATTGAGATAGATACTATATCCTTCTGCTGCTACTTTTTCATTTGTGTCCTTTTCTTTTTTAAACAATAGATAGATGGGTATTAAATGGATATCAGATGCCAATCTGCCATCTGCCATTGCTTTCTCTTTTAATCTGTTACTATGATGGGTTCTATGAGAAGATTCACTCACAATGAATCATATGTATATTTATGGAATCAACCTTATTTGACAAGAGCATGATTCTTTTAAGAAAATGCAGAATTCAATTTACTAACATTACACTTAGTATTTTATCTCTTTATTTAATAGTACGATTTGTTGAGGAATTTCCTATTGCAGTTGGTTATGGTTCATACAATGAATTCTATAGTTGACTTTCTTTTTGCTACAGCATGGATGAACCTGGAGAGCATCATATTAAGTGAAATAAGCCAGTCACAGAAGACAAGTACCATATGATTTCACTTATATGTGGAATCTAATGAACAAAATAAACTAACAAACAAAATAGAAACAGATTCAGAGACAGAGAACAGACTGACAGCTATCAGAGGGGAGGGGAGGGGGTTTGGGGGCTGGGTGAAAAAGATGAAGGGATTAAGCAAGAAACAAACAGACTCATAGACACAGACAACAGTATGGTGGTTAACAGAGGAAAAGGGGGTGAGGAGGTATGTGCCGAGCCAGCTCATCCAGGTTTGGTGAGCCTGAGTGGGGGCAGTGAAGGATTGAGAAAAGACAGACAAGAGAATGAAAGCTCGGTCTGGGTGGGATGCTGTCCTCTCTGATGGAGAGCTAGTGACAGTGCCATGGCTGAAAGCCCGTGTCTTTATTTTATAGCTAGATTCCACGAGGCAAAGTAAGGGCGTGGTTACAAAGTTCTCGTGGGTTTCAAATCTACTCAATTACATGCACCTGAACTCTATTAAGCCCACATCACTCAGACACGTGGGGCCACGTGTTCAGACCATAGGTTCAAGCTTACAACTATAGCTTTTGGCTATAATTGTGCTGGGAGGGCTTTGCCCTCCAAACTGGGACTTGCACGTGACTTCACCATGAGAGGACTGTGCCCTCTCATTAGTCCGAGGCTTGGACCTGTCCAAGCACTGTAGCTGCTCTCCACAGAGGTAGAAGGGGGTAAAGGGGGAATAAATGTGATGGAAGGAGACTTGACTTGGGGTGGTGAACATACAATACAATATACAGATGATCTATTATAGAATTGTACACCTGAAACCTTGGTTGCAGTTGGTTGTGGTTCATACAATGAATTATAATAACTTTATAATTTATATAAATGATATAATTTTATTAGCCAATGTCACCCTAATAAATGCAATAAAAATAAAGTTCACTTTCTTTTTATAAACTCTAGAAAAATTTAAATAACATATTCTTTGTTCTTTAACATTTGTAAGCACTTTCAAAAAAATTCTCTGGTCCTGATGTCTTTTGCAGGGTTGTCTTATAAAAGCTCCTTTTCCAAAAGATATTGCTTTATCAGGTTATGCACCTCAATTTGTGTCAATTTTGGAAATATATATATATATACATATGTGCGTGTGTGTGTGTGTTTTATAGAAAGGCATCATTTTATCATAATTTTTGGTAAATATTATTAGTAATTAATTATATGTATTGATATATTTAATATAATTATCTCTATATATATCTTATATGTGTGTGTGTGCACGTGCATGTGTGTGTAACTGTTTCATTAACTGTTAGGTATGACTCTCATTTTCTCTCACAACAGAAAACTGGGAAGGACATTTTAGGAGGTGAGAAATAAAGCCTCCTTTCTCAAGTTTTTACCATCTCCCAAGAGAAACACCATCATCTGTCTTATAGATGGGTCTCCATGCCAACAGTACACACCTCTGTGGTAATATTTCCTAATCACTTGGAAGTAATTTTCCACTTTCAGCTTTAAAAAACTGTGTAGGGATCCCTCTCCTCATAATCGAGCTGTAAGCAATCTGAGAAGTATTTCACAAAATTCAAAAACAGTGGTAAGCTTTATAACAGAAGCACTTCTTAACTATTTGTCTCCATTCTCGTAGCCTGGCTCTGGACGCAGGGAGCACTTTAGCACTAATTTTGGAAAGAACATGTACTTTTTCCATATTATATATAACATTTTGAGAACATTTAATGAATGCTTAGTGAGAATTTTAAAATAAAGATTTAAAATATTTTTATGCCACTAACTGAGAAAGATTAACATAATAAACTATACTTAGTATTTCAGGAGCCAGTGTAGTAAAGCAGTGTTTAATAATAAAGAAGGCAAGACAAGCATTACAAAGTGAAACCTGGAGGAACCAAAGCTTCTAAAATAATTCAACCTTCCCTCCAGCAGACCCTCATGTAGCGCACTGATATTTGGGGAGTTGGTAATGAATGGAGACAAGTATGAAACTTAATAATAGCCACAGTGTCTTGAACACTTGCCACATACCTGGCACAGTGCTAGGTATTAATACACATTAGCTCTTCTCATGACCATGGGAGGCGAAGCAGAGGACAGCTGATACTGCATTCACTTCTAAGACCCAGGAACCGAGGTGCAGGAGTTCTTCACAGAAGTCATCTCATTACATTTTTGCAACCATTTTACAGAACAACTATTATTGTCCCCAATTTGGGGATGAGGTCCCTGAATCTCACATCCCAAGGTCACAGCACTAATAAGTGACAATAAGGTTGCAGTGCATGCGCCCTTTACATTGTGCTAGTGCTTCAGGTTCAACTCAATTTGTTTCTGAGAATAATGACTGACTTGTTATCTCCTTACAACAAGCCAGACACTTTTCTAAGTGCTTTATGTGTACCATCTTCTTCTTGAATCTTCACAACTTTATAAAGTAAGGATGATGATTGCACTCCCCCCACTGACTTAATAGAGAAGGTAAATGAGACTTAGAGAATTTGACCTACCCAAGGTAACACAGCTGGAGAATAACATGGCCAGAATATGCACCCAGACTATTTAATTGTAGCTTTAGGCTTTTAATCACTATACAGAAATGTCCACCAAGAAAGATGTCTATATTGGGGAATAATATTTATAAAATCTAAAGGAGTATGAATAAGTTAGCAATTGGAAGAGAAGGCTATGATTTTAAATTCCAGGGTGGGAAGTTTTCCTTAGAAGTCAACATCTATTCTGATCCCCACTGAGGAAGGAATGCAATTGAAACTGTGACAGGAAAGTTAACCATGAGACAACTGTAGGCAGCTAAGTCAGAGCAGGTCTCACTTTTCCAAAAGAGGTCAGTGACACTTAACTACAAAGAGCTTAGGGTCCCGTCTTTATGTCCAACACAGTAATTCAGAAGGACACAGTGAAAATAAGCAAAAACACAGGGGAAATAACTATCGGAATGAATGTGTTTCCTTCTAGCCTTTTGCGGGGGTAGGAAGATGAAACACACAGAGCAAAGGGAAATTTACTTGTGGAAAAGCATAGGGGAAAGAGGGAAGGAAGCACTGGTCCCTGGCAACCAGTGTAACCCCCTTTTTAAAAGGCTTCCTCATCCCCAACTGGTTGGAAAACCATCAGATGACTCTCTGTGAACTCTTTCTACCCAACCTCTGGGCACTGAAGCAAAAGGAGTCCCTGGCACCACTGACATTTTCAGATTTGAGGTGGGTATGCAAATTAATCCCTGTCTCTTCTGACACATCTATCTGACTGGAATGAGGGGACTGATGGTGAATGAGGCTGTCCCACAATCCTCAGGTCTCCTGTAAGAGGGCGCTTTATGAAGCTCACTGACCTTGTTTTCAGCTAGCGCTGAGATGAGCAATTGCTTCATTAGAACATGATACTCTGTGGTCCCTGGAATCCTAGTCACCTCAAGTTATTTTCTAGAGGAGGTGGAAGGGTCCTATTTTAGATGACATACAGTTCAGGTTTCCTTAATTTTTCTAAATTTATTCTAATGTTTTAAGTACTTTCTGGCTGGTTTCCAGAGTTTGTGAACTATGAAGCCTATCTCGATTAAGAAAAAAGCTTTGTACAAAACATAATGTAAATGCTAATTTTTCCCCCACTTTTATGACTATGCTGAGTTCTCTTGAGGGGTTGTACCAGAGGCCTACAGAGTACCTTTTAAGCACCTGGCAGAACTGTGAATTCCAACCCTGTGTCATAATGTTCTGATCCTGACTTTTTATTCAAATTCTCTCTCATTCTCTCTGTATTTATTTGCCCACACTAGGTGTCCACTGTGTTAAGTGCCTCTCATTTAAGCAGCACAACAATCCTAGGAGGGAGATACTTTTCATTGCCAAATATCAGAACAGAGAGATCTGAAGTGGAGAGAGGTTAAATGACTTGCACATGGCCATAGCCATGACTTGGGAATTCTGCTTTGCTATACAAGGCAGTGGTAAAGGCATAGGCTGCTATAGCATTCATTGTTCTTTATCTAAAAGTATGGTACAAGAAAAAGGTTGTCTTCCCTGAGAAATGGATATGGTGTTCTTCTCACCTAATATTTCCCTTATTTCCTGCTAAGTTTGGCCACCATGTAGCTATGAGATAGGTTTCTGGGCTCCCTCAGAGGAAACACAATGACCCTTATTACTGACATATCCACTTTATCTTCATCCAACTTTCCCCTTTTAAAAATTCTGAATTGAAAAAGTAAACTTTATTGCTTTGTACTTTTATAAGATACTGCAAATCCTCTTTACTCTTGATCTTAGCCAAAAGGAGAAGAGCGATTGCTAGTCCTTTTTGTAAATCTGCAGGGCGTGAATAAATGAAGGAAGAAAGGCAGTATTCAAGCAATCAAGGTGGCACACATAAATGGCTGCCATTTATATTTTTAGGTGATTATGAAGTTCGTTTTCTAATAAATGAAACCTTAACAAAATGTTACACAGCACCACTATTTCTAGAAATCCTTTATATAAAGGTTTATCATACAAAGCATATAGGAGTAGGATGCTGAAATAAATGAACTTCGTGGCAGGCAGAGCAGTCTCTGATCTGTTTCTGGTTTACTACCTCTCAAGAGTTCCCAGAAATAAACAGACCACAATGAGTTTGTGAAATCCAGTATTACAATATGGCCTACACTAAAACTAGATTTTGTATGCCTGAGATTTATACTTTTATCTGTAAGATTCTTTGTAACAAAACAATGCTGTAATAATTATTGAAAATATCACATGTTCTTTTTCTTTTATTGATTTCAGAAAGGGAGAGGTAGAAACATCAATGATGAGAATCATTGATTGGCTGCCTCCTACACGCCCCCTACTGGGGATTGAGCTCACAATCCAGGAATGTGCCCTTGACCAGTATGGAACCCTGGACCCTTCAGTCTGCAGACTTATGCTCTATCCACTGAGCCAAAGTGGCTAGGGCCCACATGTTCTGATTTTACACCAGTTTGCAAATGATATCCTTCCTCACTGCCTACTTGGGAGATGGCTGTTACAAGGATACCACATGGTGAGTGTTATTTGCTGGCCATGTTGGCATTTTGGGATTAAGAATCTTTACACCACAGCCCTCCCATCATTGATGACTGGCTGAGCATCTAAAAGCCACTGAGCAGAACTGAAGATTGCAGCCAGCCTTTCTCACTTTGTCAGATGATTAGAATACAATGATGGTTTGTAGAATATTTTTTAGAAATAACTTGGTCAGGTTTATGTCCATTAAATTATGTCTTCTGGGCATTTTACACTAACCCTCATGGTGGCTGCACCCTTGTTTGAGTGGCTGACATCCTGAGAGAAAAAGGTATTTTAATTAACAATGAGCTAAAATAGCAAAGTGAAAATAAGGAAAATAAACACTGAAGCCACAGGATGCTAAACACAGATCAGCACTGCTCTATTTGCAACTGAAATCAGCTAGGGAGGCAAGTGAATCCTTACAAGGCAATGAATGCATCCGGGAACACGAGGGCCAATGAAAGGAAAGCCCAGCAGTACCTCACTTCAGCTCTTTCAGTTGGAATGGCAACAACAGGGTGCTGCTCACTAAAACCTCACCTGTTTATAAAATGACACATGTAACATGGAATGTTATTGGTGGCTCTAGGGGCCATATACTTGGTTGTGCAAAAGCCATTAGCTTTAGAGATACTATTAAACATGGAGTGTTTCCAGATTGACAGCAAGAGAAAGTTAACCATTTTTCTTCCTACAAAGCTTAATTGAGCATCTGCTATACACTAAGTGTTGTTCGAGGCTCTGGGGATCTAACAGGAAACAACACAGACCAAATGCCTTTTATGGAGTCATATTCTAGTTGGAGGCATATAGACATTAAAATACAGAGGCAAATTATAAGATACTAGTAGCCCTGCGCACGAATCTGTGCACCAGTAGCTCACTGCCGCTGTCCAGTAGCTCTCTGCCCGCTGCCCCGCCCTCCTGTAGCTCCCTCCGCACCCCCCCGCCCCTCCTCATAGCTTGCTGCCCTGCCCCCTCCTGTACCTCTCCGCTGCCCGCTTGTAGTTCACTGCCCCACCCTCCTGCTGATCTGTGATCCAGTCCTTACGCAGTCGGTCGTTACACTTCAAGGCGTAATGACCATTTGCATATTACATCTTTATTATATAGGATATTAGAGAGTGATGAGTATGATAGAGAAAATTATAGCAGGGGAGTCTGCAGGGGTGGGAGTCAGGAATGGAACCAATAATTCTCAAACTGTTGGCCCGAAAAATGCTACACTGAGGTAAAAATAAACGAACAAGCAAAATAAAAACAGACTCATAGTTGGCAGAGGGGAGGGAAGGGGGCACAGAGTGAAAAAGGTGAAGGGATCAAGCAAAAAAAATAAACAAACCTCACGGACAGACAACATTGCTGTATGGGGGTGGGGAGAGGCAGAAGAGGGTAAAGGGGGAATAAACAGTGTGGAAAGATGACTTTGGTGGTGAACATACCATACAATATACAGATGATGTGCTATAGAACTGTACACCTAAAACCTATATAATTTTATTAACAACGTAACCCCAATAAATTCAACAACAACAAAAAAAGACTCGAAGGAAGCAAACCACAAGGATAGACGGTGGAAAGCAAACCATTTCTTCTTTTGGATGCAAGTGTGCTGGGCACAAGGAAGGAAGCATTTTCTCTGCTCTAAGACTGTGCTTCTCAGGCAGCAGCACTGAGATGACTGAACAGTAGAAGGGAAATCAAAGCCAATTGTTAGGAGAAAGGAAACATTGCTATGTTAAAAAATGGAGAAAAGTAAAGGATCACAACACAGAGATTTTTTAAGACAAAACTGGAGACATTAAAAAGAAAATTATACTTGACAGCATAACTCCAGGCCACTCCCGCTAACACTGGCATGCTTGATTTATTCTGGCATGAAAAGTTCCAATGGCAGAGTTGGAGAAGTTTTCTCTGCTGGGAGAATCATGTCAGGGTGATGACCATATTCAGGAGAATTCAAGGATACTGCTAATCACTCAGACATCATGGACACATATGGGCTGCTCCCCATCTCAGAAGTAATATACAAAGCATGTGAATTTTCTGGAGATCTAAGCCACACTACATGGATGAGAAAAGTCCATGAATAGAGTGGGAGGATTATGAATCTCATAAATGCAAGCTGGTCGCTTAAAAACAAAACAAAATACTAAGTGCAGCCTTGACTGAAGATAATAGGGGGGAAAAGAAAGTGCGTGAGCCCAATATGCCCATTTTCAAATAAGATTGTGACTGTGTCCTCTGTGGTCAAGAGGAAAGTGCTTAACTTCAGTTATTTCATTCTCTTAATTCGTTATTAACAATCATACATAGTCCCTAACATGGTGCCTGTCCACACATCATCTGATGAGACTACTTAATGGCTTAATATCTTTTAGAAAAAGACATTCATTGAAGAAAGTCTTAATATATGTGTGCATATACACTGATTGGCCATATTATTATGATCTCTGAACGCATAATGATCTGGCCTCTCTCTCTCTCTCTCTCTCTCTCTCTCTCTCTCTATATATATATATATATATATATACACACACACACACACACACACATATATACATATATACACATACACACACACACACATACACACACACACACACACACACACACACATATATATATATATATTAGAGGCCCGGTGCATGAATTCGTGCATGGGTGGGGATATATACATATATATATGTACATATATATATGTGTGGGGTCTGGCCAGCCTGGCCAGGGGGAGGGGACATGGGAGGTTGGCCAGCCTCCCTGCTGGTCGAACTCCTGATCGAGGGGACAGTTTGCATATTAGCCTTTTATTATATAAGGTATACACTGAGTGGCCAGATTATTATGCATTCAGAGATCATAATAATCTGGCCACTCAGTGTATTATTTATTACTACAGTTTAAAAAATTTTTTTTAAAATTAAAATACTATAATGCTTACTTCATATGAGCCATGTTACAATTTCCGGTAATTTTGGAGCCATTGATATGTATGATTCATTGAAATGTTGTTCAAAATAGATAACTTCATTTATCACATGAACTTTAAGAAAATAAACAGAAAAAAAACTTTGAAAGTTTGTTTTGGAGAAGTTTCATGCTGCTGACTTCACAGTACCTCAGCCTCCAGTGACCCTCTTGAATACAAGCTGCAGATATGAGTGTGAATGACGCTGATTGCTCTACATAGAATTTCCTGTTGTGAAAACATTCACAAAGTCATTTTCAGAGTTCACCTGTAATGTCAAAGGTCAACTACAGCTATAGCTCATGAACATATTCCCACAATACTAAATAAACATTGTTAAAATATACTTTAAAGACTTTCTGATTCAGAAAGTGAAAATAAATTTTCCTAGAATTATACTGGATATTTTGAAAATTTGCTTACAGTACTCACAAGAAGTTTTTGCCTATTTGTTCTTGTCTTTTGGAATGATGTCCTCATGGATTAGTAACATTCTTTAAGGGCTAAGTATATTTCCATTTTTCTATTCAAACCACCTGGGAATAATTTACATATAAGTGAAGAAACATGCCAACTTTTGAAAATATCAGTTTCTTGACATATACTAGTAGTCTAACACTGTTGACTATTACTGTAATTTTAATTCCTTAATAGAGTCAAAGTTAAAGGAATAACATTTTATTTGTAAGTTTCCAAAGTACAGGTCAGCCCTGATTTGCAGACAATGTTTCTTTAAATATTTAGTTTAGGATATGACACCAGAGACCTTGGCAGTGAATACTCTGAAGAAATGTAAAGCTTAACAAATCCATGAAAATGACTTGGTTTATGGGTGACTCCATGTTTTTAAACATAATATAATATATAAAGTCTAAAGGAAATAGAGATTTTAAAAAAAGTATGCTTGCCCTGACCTGTTTGGCTCAGTGGATAGAGCATCGGCCTGCGGACTCACGGGTCCCAGGTTCGATTCCGGTCAAGGGCATGTACCTTGGTTGCAGGCACATACCTAGTGGGGAGTGTGCAGGAGGCAGCTGATCAATGTTTCTCTCTCATAGATGTTTCTGACTCTCTATCCCTCTCCCTTCCTCTCTGTAAAAAATCAATAAAATATATATAAATAAAAAAAAGTATTCCTAGTGATAAATGCTGAGATAAATTCGATTCTCTTAAAACACTTTTTGTATGATACTCTATGAAATACCCATCTTAGGTCCCACAGACTGTACAATATAAGAAAAACATACTACCCTGAAGAATATGAAGAACTGGGTAGCCCTAGCTGGTTTGGTTCAGTGGATAGGGCGTCATCCTGTGGACTGAAGGGTCCTGGGTTCAATTCTGGTCAAGGGCACATACCTTGGTTGCAAGCTCAATCCCTGGTCCTGGTTGGGGTGCATGCGGGTGGCAACTAATAGATGCCTCACCTAGATGTTTCTATCTCTCTGTCTCTCCCCCTCCCTTCCACTTTCTTTTAAAAAAATCAATGGAAAATATTCCTCTGGTGAGGATTAACAACAACAACAAAAAGAATTGGGTAAAGTAAGACAGGTGAAATTCACTCATTCATTCATTCATTCATTCAAAAGCACATATTGAGTCCTATTCTGGGTTAGATACTCTTTTGATGATATCAAGATAAGTTGATTTGGTTCTTGTTCCCTAGTACTTTTAATATTTACTAGGGAGGAGAGATAGGTAAACAGCTCATTACCTGTCTCTCACAATAAGGATGACAATAAAGCTCAGAGGACGAGCCAAAGCAATTATCCAATCCTCAGGTCTAGGGCCTGGAGAAGGTGGGTATCATTGTAGAAGAAGAATTACCAAAGGAGACAGATGGTGAGTCTAGTTAGGGAAGGGTGATCCCAGCAGATGAAGCCAACTGAGCAAAGGTAGGAAAAATAAGCAGGAAACAGAGAACAATAAGTTCATTGTTCCTAGAGAGAGCTTTATAGGACACCGCAAACAGAGAGAGAGAGGACACTGGTGAGAGAGGAGTCAAAGGCCAGCTAAAGGGTTTGTATTTTATCTTGAGGACTCTGGGAAGATGTTGAAATATTTTAATCAAATATTTTGAAAAACATGGCAGTGTAAGAGATACTATGATCCTCATTTTCAAACTAAGTTTTGAAATTTCCAGTTTTCTTCTCTTTCTGACCCCATAGAATTGTGCTTCCCTGCCTCCTTGAAGTTAACAAAGCTGCATTGCTTTGAAAACTGAAATATGATTCCTTTTTTTCTGGGTGGAAGCATTTATTCGCTACTGCTTGGATCTCTAATCCCTTCATCTGAAGTGGGGATTGTAGATGCCTGTGGTTGATATGAAGGTGTTAAGCAATCACAGGAGACTGATGGCCTGAAGGGTCACCAGATTCACAGTGGGATTGCCTGTTACTGCAGTATAACTTTGCTGACCCTTTCCAAGTAATGGGGATATTCTTATCATCAATAAGCTATTGCCACTGACTTGCGATTAGTTCAATGAAAACAAGTTATATTTCATCTTAAAATGGCCCACCTGTCAAAAGTAACTTTCTTCCAATGCTACATCTAATCGGATCTCCCAGATTTTGGAAGTGGCAGTTAGTAGAGCAGTTTGCTTATTTATTTACTTATAATTAATTTTTGTTCAGAAAATTGAAAAATGCAGAGTAAAATGAAGAGGGCATGCATTTCTTTTCATAACTTTTACCAAGCAGCAGTACCTTGGTAAATGGTACTATTAAATTTATAAGAATAGTTTAAATCCTAAGAGTAAATATTGTACATGTGTGTATGCACTTTATTCTTTGTACTTTCTGACTGCTGCTTATGTACTGCCTGCTTCTCAGCACCAATTTATGTCTATGTCATATGTCAACGAATGTTTTAAAATGTTGGAGAATACAGAGGAAGCCAGATTCTTCTTTCTCAGAGATGCATCTAAACCTTAAAAAAATGGGAGAATTCCCTGATAGGCCATTTTTTGGACACTGTTAAGCTTTCTGTACCAACTGGATATATTATTCATATCACAAAAAGGAAATTACTTATCCTTATGCTTATAAATGCAGATAATTCATCGCCTGTAGAATGTTATATGGATTTGGTCTCAGGAGAAGAATATACTATGTCCATATATTATACAAATGAGATATGTTTAAAAACATGGTCATGAAGGAAACACTTCCTGAAAGGACAAGTTGTAAATTTGCCTGTAAAATCAGAAGGCCTTCGCTAATCCTTTGAGAGTTGGCCAAGATGATCCCTTGGGTAAGGAATCTAACCCTTTCAAATTGCATGAAAATTAGAAGTTAAATGAAGATGTTATGGATGGAAAATCATTTCTAAATAAACCACTGGGATGGAAAGCAATAGAATAATGTTTTTTTAAACAATTATTATTTTTTTTTTACTTTTCTATGTCATTTATAATTATTTTAAATGCATGCACTTTGAAATATACTCATCTAGTCCTCTTTTAGGAAAATCCCTTAGAGGTTTTTTAAATGGAAAACAGTAATTCTTTAAACAAAGCAGAACCTTAATACAAAGCTGATGCTGGTGGCCAAGAAAAGCATGTTATCTTATATTTTCTGTGTACTAAACAGAGAAAGAGAGAAAGTTTACTTTTCACTCTGTCCCGTGGTAACTATATCTTTTTAGAGCTAAATCCTCAAGACATCAGAGAATGTTATTGCCTTCGCTATTTGGTTAAATCACAGATAGCGATTAGTCCAGAGGCTTTTTCTCATTTCCTTTTCAGTGGTGTTCAGCTATTGAGAAATATTAAACTGTGCGTAATTTAGTTGCCCAATTCAGGAAAAGTAGTTGTCCGTTTTATGATTCCAAACTGTGTTGCCAGAGGGGTTCCAGGCAGGCATGGTCTGCTCTGCCCAGAGGGCTCAGTTCACCTAGGAAGTGGCTGGTGGGGTGGTAACCAGCGTCAGCCTTGCTGCAGCTAATGATCTCAACAGGCCTGAGGACAGAGAGAAAGGTTCCCCTGGACGCACTTAGCAGAGAGCCCAGGGAAGCTCAGAGTCAAAGCACGTGGAGCAGAAAGAGGTTTCACCCCATTTCCGTTCCGAGGTTGGAGCTGCATACCTTTCCAATAAGAATGCAACCCTCTGCAGCCACAGTAGCTAATGAGAAGATACCCTGACACATTCACTCCACTGAAACTTAGAGACATCATCAGGGTGCAGAGGACCCTACAGGCTGTGAGGGAGTTAAAATGAGTGATGCGTACTGAGGAGGCACTGTGCACCAGACACGTCTGTTAGTGCTTTTTGGACATTCATTTACTCAAACTTCGCAACGACTCTCAGACGTCACTATTATGACTTGCCCCATTGTACAGATGCAGAAAAGGAGGTGTAGAAAAGTGAAGGAACTTGCCACAGGTGATACAGCTAGTACAGAGGACAGCCAGATATCAGCCAAGGGCCTGCCTCCAGGACCCACTCTCAGCCACCAGGCTCTACAAGCGCTCACAGAGAGGCAAAAACAAAGCTGATAACTCCAAGTCTTCGCTTCCAAGAGGAGACACAAGTTATATATCACATAAAAAGATAATGAACATGAGAAGACAGAAAATGATAGTTGCCAAGTGAATGCCAGGAAATGTATAGTTGTTGAAATAGGTCCAAAGGAAAATAGATTATAAGAAGGAAAATAACTTAAAAAGTGGATCCTTGAATTGGATGTGAATAAATAGGGACAATGTAGTGTGGAGAGAGAGGACATGCATGGGCCAGTCTCACAGAGGCCTGGGTTCAAATCCCAGCTCTGCCACTTACAAGCTGTGAGCATGGTAAATTACTTATTTATTTGTGCTTTGGTTCCCTTATCTACATGAGAGTAAAACCTATTTCAAAGAATATTCATGAATTTGAGCAAAATTTGTTAAGTAGAGGTCTTAGCATAGTGCCTGACACAAGGTAAACACTTAATATTTTATTATTATCCAATTGTGGGCTGATGGGAAGAGGATTTCAGATGAGGGGAAAGGCATGTGAAATAAATTTGTAAAAGCCTGAAACACACCTTCTGTCTGATCAGTTTAAACTGACTAGGTGGGTTATATGTCTGATTTGAGCTGAGAAGTTAGAGAGAAACTCCCCTCAATGGTCACTAGAAGGTCTCGAATATCTGAAAAGTTGCATGTGGTCATTTTGATCAATAAGTATTATGAGTTTTGTGCAAAGATGTGAGTACAGGGAAAGAGTTGGAGATGCCTGAATAAGGAAATCCCATTCTATATTTGGTAATACAGTCTTGCCTGGAGGACACTCACGAGCTACAACTTGTGATGATTGACTGGAAGAGCAGAAAGTAGGGATTAATTTAGTAATCAAAGAAAGATTTGTCAGATACCAAGTAGGAGTCAGCTCTAAGCTGGGTTTCAGGGTATACAATGAATGAGGTAGAGGTGACAAGGAGCCCCCAGGAAGCTCAGTTTTGTGATGGAGATAGATAAGAAAACAGCATGTACAATCCTATTTGAGAAGTGGCATCTAAAAACCAAAACAAAAAGCAAGGCACAAGCTTCAGGGGAAGCACAGAGATTTAGGATACGACACAGGGGTGGGGAACACTTCCAAGAAGAGACAATTCTTCGGAGGAGTCTCGGAGGAAGAGGCAGGGCTCACTGAGCAGATGCGGGGGGAGGGGAGCTGTGGGGAGGAGGCATCTGATCAGAAGAAACAGCATGGACAAAGCCTGACAAATGGAATCAGATAAAATATTTAAGGAGTTCCAAAACACTTCCCATGAGCAGGGTGCAGTGGGGTGTGGCACAGGAGGTTGAGAAATAATGTGCTAAAAACCCTAGAGACCCACAGAAGAATGTGTGGGGGAGGGATGGTCTTGGTTTTCCCTTTGGAGAGGTCCCTATGGAAGGAGAGGGAAGGAGAATAAGGTAGATGGTGAGACTGGAAGCCTATAAACTATTGTTATTTCACAGAGCTCAGGTGAGAAATAGTTTCAATGTCACTGGATGACAAGAGGAAGGACTCAATGGGCTATGATAGGGGCTTAATCACAAGGAACAACAACAGCCTGTAATTATTGGAATCGAGAGTCTAGTCCAGTGGTCGGCAAACTCATTAGTCAACAGAGCGGCAAACCGCGGCTTGCGAGCCACAGTATGCCGACCACTGGGCTATGGCATAAGTGTAATGAGCAAAGGAAATGCTCCAGACTCTCCTTGGCTTCAAGTACAAATGGCAAAGTGATCCGGCAGGTGAAGGCCCCAGACAGATGCTCAGGATGATTACAGTTGCAGAACGCCTAGGTGCAGTTGCCCCTCTCTATTGTTTTCTCTCCCTTATCCTCTGCCACATTATCCCTTTTCACCCCCTGCAATGCCTCCCTTTCTCTCATAATTGGGAATGGATGTGGAGTGCATGAGTATTGGGGAGACAGCCAAGACAGCAGAGGGCAATGAAGAGAGAGAAGGAGATAAAGAACAAAATGTAGGAAAAAACTTGAGAAGACAGGCAGTACTTCTGCTAATGCCACTAGTAAAATAAAATGTAAAAATGAAACATTACATATAAATGCAAACACATGCCTATGTGTGTATGAATTAAACCCTCTCAGCCGGAAGAATCTTCTCTAGCACATTAAGAAATGGAAGTGTTAGAGGCTTGGATGGGGGACAGTTGGTTTTCCCCTTTGAATGATGGGTCATATTTTGATTTTTAGAGGAACATAGATAAGGAGTGCATTCTTGATTTTGGAAATGCAGTGGCTACCCATCATTTTCAGGATAATGTAAGGGTCTTAGCATGGCTGACAAGGCCTAGATGGGCTGGCCCTGCCCACGTGTTTGGCCTCATCTCCCATCTCTGTGCCAGTCTACACCCTGGTTCTTTAGGCTTCTTTTATATTCACCACTCATCACTTATGCATTCCCTACTCAAGGTTCTCTCTCTAATCTTTCATTTCTTCTCCTGGTTAATTCTTATTGATCCTTCAAGTCACAGTTTGAACACCTATTTCACAGGGAAGCCATTCCTGATCTCCCTGATCAGGTCAAATACCCCCTCATAGATTATTTGAAGGCTTGTGCTTCTCTTCCACAGCACCTGCCCAGTTATAGTTCCGTGAGTGTGTGTGTGAGAGAGATAATTTGATAAATGCTTCTCTGATTGTAAATCCATGCAGGCAGGAACTGTGTCTGATTTTACCTACCATTTAACCTTCAATGTCTACAAATGCATGGTAAGCAGATGTAAGTGTGTGTGGTCATGGTACAATGATGTCAGAGTATAGTAAAGGTTGAGGGAGCTAAACCTGAAAAGAGGTGTCAAAAATCGACTTAATCTGCTGCCTATCCTAAATATTATCTTCACAATATATTTCTTATTTTTTGGACTAAATGGGAAATATGACTTTTAAAAATTGTATTTAGTTGTATGTGTTTTTAAAAATTTTATTTTAGTTTTTACTGATTATTTCTTTTTTAAAATTTCTTTATTGATTAAGGTATTATATATGTGTCCTTTTTTATGGGATCCTAAACTACAAAAAAGGCCCTGCTGGGTAGTATACTTTTTAGAGCTCAAAGAGAAGCGAGGGTTCTTGAGTCTTATAACTTTTACATTACAGGTTTTCTATATTAGTTTTCAACCTAACACAAAATTAATGCAGCTATTTTATGCAAGATCTTACCATTAGTTTCTCTAGAACATTCATTGAAAATATGTCTCATTATTGAAAATCCATTCTTCAGTGTGTTTCCAACCATCTAGCTACCTCCAAAAAGACAATGTCTGAAGCCAAATCCCTGCTTTCCTTTGTGATTATAAGGACAACCAGTAAATCAGAGCACAGTCAATGTCAGTTGCTGAAGGTGGGTCCTACAAGTTCCTCTTTGTCTTTCAGCTACTTGCAGAAGATGTCCAACATGCAGTTCTTGGGTATTTTTCTAGGAAGTGCAAAGGTTTATAGGTAAAATTCAAATTAGTCCATTTTCTTACTACAGATATAGTTCTCATGTAGAAGGTATGCTTGTTAAGAAAAAGGTTAAGCCAATAAAATTAAATTGTGGAAATATCTGAGATCTTACATTCCCTATAATCCAAATTACTATGAACAATATAAAGCTGACTATCAATCACTATTTACAGAAAAGTATCTGAGACTCAGACACTATTTTAAAGTCATAATTTTGCAGGGTAAAAATTATTTTTTGGGGGGTTGTAATACTTTTTATAAGACTTTAAGAAAAATTCAGCTTTTATTTCTATATTTCAACTTCAGTCAGAATAAATGGAACAACTCTACCGAGAGTGAACAATGGTGAATGGTCAGAGTTTTCTCACTGTTGGAATGGGAGATTACAAATAAGCAAAGGGAAGAAGCTGGAAGGATCAATGTCAGCGATTTTCAACGAGTGCACCACAAGAATTTTTAAAACATGCAGTATCTGACTTTTAGTCAGGGGCACTGACCTCTTTGCCCTTAGATTGTCAAATTAAAAAAAAAAAATGACAACAGCCAACACAACAATAGCCATCTGGTGTGAAAGAATCATAATTATACCTACTTTTTTTGTCAGATCAGCAAAAAATATATATTTTGGTGTACCGCAGAATTTTAGTAATTAGTTTATGAGAGCCATGAGATGAAAAAAGACTGGAAATTGCTGACATATATTGTAATGAATTAAAGTTGAAAGCTTTAGTATAAACTCATGCTTTCAAAAATCTATCTTTTTATCTATCTAGCCATATATACAGATAGTAATGTATAGACATATTTGTAGATATGCATATATACACAGGTAAGCACACACACATATGTTTCTTTGCTCTGCCACCCAAGCAGGCCTAGAAACAATGACATCCAATAGCGATGAAAATACCTACTGCCCACATCTTGGTTTTTAATATAATTCTCCCCTGAAGGGAAACAGGGGTCCTTGGAGAAATGGCTGAATCTAGAACTGGGGAAGGAAAATGTATAAGATGAGCCTACAACTTGTAATGGCAGAAAGTAAGAAAGTGCTGAAAAAATCCCACAATGAGAGGGATATGTCAAAGGGACACACAGGCCAAATGAAAGAACTCCCAGTAGCCAAAGCTGAAACAAGTTGAGCAACAACATAGTATTGAATTATGACCTAAAACACCAAATACATATTCATGGGTCCATATTGACATATGCAAAGGAGAGCATAAATCATTAAATAAATGTAGAATGGACAGATCTTCTTTGAAGAATTACAAACATTTTATGCAGATACTCTGTCTTCAAGGAGGTTGCGCATAACTCCCTCCTCCTTAAGGGCTGCTTATAGTGACTTCTTTCCAAAGAGTAGAGTATGAAAATAAGGGAAAAGAATGGAGGGTGGGGGTAAGGGGAAGAGATCAACCAAAGGACTTGTATGCATGCATATGGGCCTAACCAATGGACACAGACAACAGGGGGGTGAGGGCATGAGTGGGAGGGATGCGGGGGGGGTAATGGGGGAAGAAGGACACATATGTAACACCTTAATCAATAAAGAAATTTTAAATAAATAAAGAAAGAAAGAATGAGTTTACAGTGGAAAACAAGATCTATAGATATGTAGAAATATGGATATACACTAACCTGTGTACATACTTATATCTACAAATATATCTGTATGTAACTTGGTGGTCAGGGTTAACATGAATAACCATAAGTCATTTTGACAGTGTGATAAAAATGGCATTTTCACCCTATGAAATCTTCTTCCTCAAAACACAAAAACCCATCCTAATCATGAGGAAATGCATTAGAAAATCCCAATTGAGGGAAATTCTACAAAATATCTGAGCAGCATTCCTCAAAACTGTCAAAGGAATCAAAACAAAGATAATATGAGAAACTGTCACATCTATGAGGAGTCTGAGGAAATATGACAACTAAATGTAATGTGTTTTTCTAAAACAGAAAAAGGACATTGGATAAAACTAAGCAAATAGAACCCAACCAGTGTGGTTCAGTCATTGAGTGTCAATCCATGAACCAAGAAGTCATGGTTCAATTCCCTGGTTAGGGCACATGTCTGGGTTGTGGGCTTGATTCCCAGTAGGGGGCACACAAGAGGCATCCAACTGATGTTTCTCTCTCATCAATGTTTCTATTTCTCTATCCCTCTCCTTTCCTCTCTCTCTAAAAATCAATAAAAACATATTAAAAAAAACTAAGCAAATACAAACAACATGTATTTTAGTTAATAAAACTATATTAATATTGTTTCATTCATTGTGACAAAAGTACTATACTCATATAAGATATTAATAATAAAGTGGGTATGAGATATGTATACTAACTGCAAATTTTCTGTAAATATAAAACTTTTTAAATACAAAAAGTTTACTTTTTAAAAAACCTTAAAGTCTATAAATTTAATTTAAAGTGGTAGAATTAAATAGCAAGATCTAATCTTACTGATATAAGCCAATATTTAATTCTTTTAAACAAAAAGACATAGTATTCTTCATATATTAACCTCTATGACCAATTGCCTTCTCTATAATTTTTCAGAAAATATTAGATCATGTTAAACATCATCAATTAAAACCAGGTTAGAATGTTATGGAATTGATAAACATATCAATATGCATTATCTATATGAATGTATTTTTCAAAAGACTATTTTTTAGTCAAGGTTGGTTTACTGTTCTAAGACACTAAAAATCATAGGGCAAGCTAGGGAAGAATTATAAAGTTTAATTCATCCAGAACAAAGATAAATTTCAGCAAATCATTTATTCATGATTTTTGATCCTACTAAACAATGCAATGCACATATGTCCATCCCTACTTCTCCACCTGGCTCATGCAGGTTATGTCACTGAAATGCTTCTTCTGACCATGGGAACAGCCACACCATTCTGGGATGAAATGTCTTACTACAGGTGCGCCCACTAATTCTAATTCATATTTGCAGCCAGAAAGAACCAGTCTGAAAGTGTCTCATGCACAGAAGACCCCAGAAAATGCTTCCTTCCTTTCAGATTCACTTGACTAGTATGAGACACTTTCAGGCATATTATCTATTACATCACAATGTCAGTATAATTCACATACCATCTTCACAACTTTTCCATATACAAGCACTACCTGTAGTATTTATCACGTATGTTATGTTTTTCTAAATTTTTAATAAACTCCATTTTTTCTCTTAAAAAAAGAATCAGCCTGATCCAAGCAGCAACCTTCAATTCCTGAATAATTTCTTCCTTTAATAACTGCAGTGATCCAAGCACTTTATATGTGACAAGGCGCGAGTTTCTTACAACCTATCACTCTCCTCTTTGTCCACTCCAGCATGTCTGCTGCCCAGAAGTGAGCACAATCCAGCTGAGATCTGGATGATGCAGCGTCAAGTGCACTCATTACCCTTTTATTTTGGGTCATTCTAGTTCTATTAATGTACCCTAAGTTGCTATGTGAAATCTCCAAAATAGGTACCATAGTTTACATTCACAACTGGATGGTAGATACAAATACCACATTATCTGTGATTACTGTGAATGAGGTTAGCACATTATTATTTGGTTGTGAATATCAGACTTGGCTGCCTAGAGGCTGCAAGTATGCATGAATCACAGCCCTCCTAGGATGACACAGTCAGTGGTGCCCTCAGATGACACACCTCCCATCATTCCCTTATTCTTAAAAACAAACAAACCACCTTCTTCTTTTTGTTCTAACTACACAGATATAAAATCAGAACTGAACATAATGATGGATAGAGAGCGCTCTTTAATCTTAGTGTTTAAACTCTTGGTAGTTTCTGTATATTTAAAGTATATGTATTCCCATGAGAAGTATTACTGCCTAACAAATAATGATGTCATACAAAGTTAAGCAATTAATAATTCAAGAATGCTTTAAGACACAGGTGCCAACGAATATACTTTCCTAATCTTTGTAAAAATATGTAAAATAATATAAAATTTCATTTGTAAATTGTGAAAACTGTTTTGTAACAAAATGACTTTAATGCAGGTGATAGATTTCCTTAAAATGCATTTAACATCCTATTTCTGCTCTATCAATTCTACTGACCAAGATAAAGTTATTTTAAACATTAATGCTCTCAGGAATATACAGCATTGATAAATATACCAAAAAATGACAAACCTCCAAGAAAAATAAGTAATGGAATGCCAGCCAAATTTCTATATGAAATAAGCTACTCAGTGATATTGGTATCTTTAAGTGAGAAAGATGAATAATGTTAATCTTAGGAAGTTTGTTTATAGTGGACTTAGATTAAGTAATACAATTAACAGCTATAGAATTTGTAGATCAGAATCAGAGAAGAAAAACATTAATTAATAATTAGTCAAGATTACATTTGAATAAATTAGCAAAAGGAAAAAGTATCCATAAAAATATCTAATTTTTAGTTCCTTACAAGAGAAGAGGTACTGTTTGTTTTACAGACTAATTTATACAAATACCCAATAAATAAGTACTCATTTTCACTCCTCATATACACCATAGCATATACAAAACAACAATCTGCTCCCCTCTCTGAAGTGCTTTGATTTGATTTTTTTAAAAGAAAACACAGGAATGAAGGAGATTCTTTTCCAGGCTAAACAAAGGTTCCTAAACACATAATTTCATTCATGCAAAGCACAATGGGAAAGGCAGTAGGGACCTCAATTTAAGAACAATAGACATAAGACCGAGGTACTGGTTGCCTCCTGAACGGCGTACTCAGCAGTTCTGGAGCACTTAGCAGTGATGAATAGGCATGAAGAATCAGGTACTGAGAAGCCATTTCCTTGGAAATGAATCCTTTATTTTTCCTTTTATCTTCTGCCTGTCTTGGAAGCTCTGAAGTAACCAAGGATACAGAGGAGTGGGGAAAGCATGCAACTGAGATTACCCAAAGGAGATGCTCATGATGAGGCTGAATAAAAATAGATGCTGGGGAGAGAAAAGGGGGAAATGACCTTAATCTTCAAAATTCTTTTGATGTGTCTTTGCATTCAGAATCATGGATTTTCTCAAGGTAAAAATCCAAATGGACTCATCTGTCAATTAAAGATTTTACTCATAGACAAGTGAATATTTGACTATTATTAGAATCAAATTCTAATATTAAAATAAAATTCTTATTTTCAGTATGTAATAGCCAATTCACCTACATGGGAAAAATAAAGGAGAAATGATAGGAAAATAAATGAAGGGAGTCTTTATGTACTATATTATAGAATTCCATTATTTTTGGTTTCATGTAGTATTTTTTAAAAACTATCGAAGGAATTGTTTTAGGGGGGAAATCTATAACAGTCATATCTCACATTCTTGAAAAAAAAAACAACAAACAAAACACACAACTTTTTGACCTGGCCTCCTATGTAAGGAATTTCATAATTTCCAAAAGCCTTGGCACTTGTCTGCATCCTCTTTCCAGGCTGCTTGTCATTTCATAATCGCTTTCATGGTTACCATTTTCCTTATTATCTGAATTTGTGCTCAAAATATTTCAAGCTCAGGGAAGCAACCTGGTGAATCGATAAGAATTGACAGATGCCATTGGAAGCAGCCCTGCTCTGAACTTTGACTTTAACTTCCACTCTTACGCAACAAAAGTCCATATACAGACTCAACATTTACCTCTAAGAATCAGATATCCTTAAGAGTCACACAAGGATGTATCACTCTACTACTGTTGCCATCACAAAGGAGCAGGACTCTGGAATCACAGGCCTGGTGCTATGATGGGCTATGGAAAGACTCAGAGTATGTGACAGCACTTTTTTACTTCAAGATGGTAACTTAGAAAGATATAATATTTTTAAATAAGGAACATTTTATTCAAATTATTGTTTTATGAAAACCTCAATAATTTTAATTGTATTTAATGAGATTTTAATGAAATTTGGTATATGGGTTTTCTTTTTATTATTAACTAACAATAGTATTTGCAATTTTTAAAAATATGTTTTTATTGATTCTAGAGAGTGAGGAAAAGAGAGGGGGGAGGGAGGAAGGGAGAGAGAGAGAGAGAGTGAGAGAGGAACATTGATGTGAGAGAAAAACATCAATTAGCTGCCTCCTGCATACTCTCTCTTCCTCCTGCAATCGGGGGATTGAACCTGCTACCAAGGCATGTGATGTGCCCTGACTGGAAATCAAAACTGTGACCTTTTGGGACATGGGACAATGCTCAATCCACTGAGCCACACCGGTTAGGGCAGTATTTATGATTTTCAAAGATCTTTCAAATACACTACAATCTTCACAGAAATTTTGGGGGAAGGAAAAAACAGGAGGCAGAACTAAAATGCATCTTAAGTATATCAGGGGCTATTTTTTTAAAATAAATCTTTATTGTTCAGATTATTACAATTGTTCCTCTTTTTTTCCCCCATAGCTCCCCTCCACCCGGTTCCCACCCCACCCTCTGCCCTTACCCCTCCCCACACTGTCCTCATCCATAGGTGTACGATTTTTGTCCAGTCTCTTCCCGCACCACCCACGCCCCTTTCCCCCCAAGAATTGTCAGTCCACTCCCTTTCTATGTCAGGGGCTATTATTTTTATATATCTCATTTTTCTTAATGCTCAACTTTAGGACAAATTTCCTTCCAATCTCACAATTAGAAGTAGGTGTGCTTCCCCTGAGCCATTGCGATGTTCATATCTAATGGACACTGAGATTTGTACATTAGCTACCTGATTTATACATGGAGCCTAGGAAACTTAGCATGACCTTAGCATGAACCTAGAAAAGGGATGGCCCTCTGTCTCCCTTGAGAACATTGATTTAAACTTTCCAACTTTATAACCAGTTTTGAGTCCCCAAACTCAGCCTTTGATATGTGATCATTTCAGGGAGGCCGGGGGTTCATTGATCTCTCTTGCTAACACATGAAGACTCTTTTTTTGATTTGCATACCACCAACACCACCAAGTCACTTCAAGCCTTCCTGAGACTTAAAGACCCACATGCATTGGGGATCTTTTATTTTTCCATCCTGTCTGGGGAAGCGGTCTGCTTATGGACTGAGTACATATTGTTCTCAGCCTTTCTTAGGCCTCTCCTCTTCCTTTCCTCTTCTACTGTCTCTTCCTCATCTCCCCCGACTCTGGTTGTCTCTGAAGGACCAAATTTCCCCTTCGTGATACAGAGTGGCTTTCACCCTCAGATCACATGAACACCTACCTGCAAACAAATTCTCAAGGACTCTTCCTACCCCAAGAGCATCTTTAATATATCTCTTCTGAGAAAGATATTTCTCTTCCTAAAGACGATTCTGGTGCTATTTGTTAAGATAATACTTTTTTTTTTTCATTTTATTACATCTGCGTGTGAGTATTAGCATCATACCTTATTTCCAATTGCCTTTCCCTCATCACTCTCCTTTATAAGCTACATCTTTGCTGGCTGCTGTAAATGTTTCCTGGAATAGGACATGGTTTAACAAACAAATAAATAATATATCATCTCACTAAATGCTGACAGCAAATTGTATTTTTCTTTTATGAATAAGGAAAGTGATCATAAAAGTCAGATAAGTTTTGCTCAAAATCAGCCAGTCACCATGAGAGTTTAATTTAAACTTAGTTCAATATAGCTCTAAATCATGGGTTCCTTCCCTTGCATAATACTACCTGCTGAGAGAAATGTGTATGGGACCCCCCAAATGATTTGTCAAAATACACAGGTCACCTATTCTTCCTGTCCAAACCCCCATCCCCAGATTCTGATACTCCTTGTTACTGAGATGGGCAGATAAGAACTGAAAGGATTTTTTGTACAAATTCTTGTAGGTATGTCTGATACAACTACCTTCCCAACCCTCCTCATTCCTACCACATGAGAACCGAAGATCTAGATCCTTAAAATGTTGACATTTGAGTTAGCTTTCTAGAGTGTACTCTCATTGAAAAATATATAAATGTATAAAATAGTTTTTGAAGTTATTTTACAATAAAACAAGAATAAAATCTTATTTTAATGTACAAAGTAATTTGTAGTTGTTAATTGTCATGTTAACTAATAGATACGATTGATATTTTAAAGGAAATATGAAAAAGACTAGAGGCCTGGTGCATGAAATTCGTGCACGGGGGAGGGGGTGTCCCTCAGCCCAGCCTGCACCCTCTCCAATCTGGGACCCCTCAAGGGATGTCCGACTGTCCGTTTAGGTCCAATCCCGGTGGGATTGGACCTAAACGGACAGTCGGACATCCCTCTCACAATCCAGGACTGCTGGCTTCCAACTGCTTGCCTGCCTGCCTTTCTGATTGCCCCTAACTGCTTCTGCCTGCCAGCCTGATCACCCCCTAACCACTCCCCTGCCAGCCTGATTGATGCCTAACTGCTCCCCTGCCAGCCTGTTTGTCCCTAACTGCCCTCTCCTGCAGGCCTGGTCACCCCTAACTGCCCTCCTCTGCAGGCCTGGTACCCCCCAACTGCTCTCCCCTGCAGGCCTGGGTCCCTTCCAACTGCTTTTCCCTGCAGGCCTGGTAGCCCCCAACTTCCCTCCTCTGCTGGCTTGGTCACCCCTAACTGCCCTCCCCTGCAGGCTTGATCGCCCCCAACTGCCCTCCCTTGCAGGCCTGGTCCCTCCCAACTGCCCTCCCCTGCTGGCCTGATCACCCACAACTGCCCTCCCTTGCAGGCCTGGTCCCTCCCAACTGTCCTCCCCTGCTGGCCATCTTGTGGCGGCCTTCTTGTGTCCACATGGGGGCAGGATCTTTGACCACATGGGGGAAGCCATCTTGTGTGTTGGAGTGATGGTCAATCTGCATATTACTCTTTTATTAGATAGGATAGAGGCCTTGTACACAGGGGGGAGGGGCAGCTGGTTTGCCCTGAAGGGTGTCCTGGATCAGGGTGGGGGTTCCCTTGGGGTGTGAGGCAGCCTGGGCGAGGGGCCTGTGGTGGTTTGCAGGCTGGCCACGCCCCCTGGCGGCCCAAGCGGAGGCCCTGGTATCTCGTATTTATTTATCTTCTACAATTGAAACTTTGTAACCTGGAGCAGAGCCAAGCCTTCTGCTTGCTCCGTGGCGGCAGCCATTTCTGTTGGAATTTATGTATCTTCTATAATTGAAACTTTGTAGCCTTAAGCGGAGGCCTGGGCCAGCCAGGGTGTGTGAAAGCTTGGCTTCCTCCATCACCGCGGGCAACCCTAGCCTCCTGCTCTTTCCAGCTCCGTGGCTGCTGCCATTTCTGTTTGGATTTATGTATCTTCTATCATTGAAACTTTGTAGCTTTGAGTGGAGGCCTAGGCTGGCAAGGGCAGGCAGAAAGTTTGGCTTCCTCCATTGCCGGGGAAACGCAAGCCCCCCTCCTGCTCTCTGTGGCCTTAGCCATCTTGGTTGGGTTTATTTGCATATTTGCTCCTGATTGGCTGGTGGGCGTGGCTGGTGGGCGTGGCTTTTTGGTGTAGCGGAGTGGTGGTTAATTTGCATATTACTCTTTTATTATATAGGATAGCATATTATATCTATTTCAAAGGCTCAACTGATAAATTCTTTTTCATATAAAGTTTCAATATTTTAATATGTCAAATATCAATATTTTTCTCAATTTGTCATTAACTGTCTTATCTTGAAACATCTAAAATCAAAGCAATAGCAAAATGAGAAACTAAAGGAGGGTAATAACAAGAAAAGTCTAAGAAGATATTGATAAGTTTAGAATCAAATGAATCTGGCAGACCCTGTTGATTAAGTCCCTACTTCTGAGAACTTTGTTAAAAATTTTACATACAGTATCTTATTTAATCCTTATAGCAATATGATAAGGTAAGATTAATAGCCATATTTTCTAAATGAGGCAAATAAGAGGTGCAAGTAAGTTACATAGTTGCTCAAATTTATACAGCTCCTAAGTGGAAGAACAAGGGTGCAATCATAACTGTCTAACTCCAAAGCCCATGCATCACCAGAGAGCAGATAAACATTAAACTGTACAGTCTTCCTTATGTCAACGAGGCTTTAGAGAAGTGAGCTATCTGAGGTCAAAAAGGTTTATGGGAGAGATAAGCTGTTGAAGATAGGGGGAACTTGAAAGGTGGTTAGGGTTTACATGGGCTGAGCAGAGGGCAGAGCATCCCTTCTAAGGAAATCAGATTGGTGTGTTTGGGAACACTAAGAAGACTGAAATAATTAAAGAAGAGAAATCTAGATTGGGAATCATGAAAATTAAATCATGAGAACTGAAGACAGATTACATAAGACACAATTACAAAGAGCTTTGAAGGTAAAATAGAAAAATATCCACATGTTAAGTCATTCATTCATTCCAGAAATATCTATGGATGCCCAATATATGAGCCAGGGAAAGGGAACAGAATAATACAGAAATCCCTGGAGAAAGAATTCTATTCACAGTTCTGTATCTTCCCCCACCCCCCACCCCCCACCTCCAATCAGGGCTCTGGCCATATCCTCTCTGCAATAACACAGTGGTAGAATCCTAGTCTTAAGCATAGGTAAGCATAGAATCCTAGTCTTAAACCTTATCTAAGGCTTTACTTACATGCAAACAAGGCTGTAAGTGCCAAAAATTAATTTACTGGAGTAGCCACCACTTAATGAAGAACGGGGGTTGGAGCATAAATCCTCCAGTGTCCTCAACCCTCAAGTAGGACAAACCCGAAGCAAGTTCTACATCATTTCCCAGAGGCCCCCAATGGGATTGAGTCGCAGTGGCCTTAGCACTCATGTACCCTGTGTGAGCATGCTTTCCTTTCCTGTTTTACTTCCCCACTCTCCCATTGGTGTTTCCTGGTATAATCTCCCAAATAAACGATTTGCACTCAAATCTTTCTCTCAGAGCCTGCTACTGAGGGACCCCAGTTCAACACTGGTGCACAACAGTTCTAGAAACAGCTAACCATGGTAGAGCACTTATATGCCAGGAGCCTTTCTAACCACTTTGCATATGTCACAACTTTTCATTCTCACAACAGCCTATGAGGTACAACTATTATAATCCCTCTTTTGCATATGAGGAAACTGAGAAAGAGAGTGGTTCCAAACTTGCCCAGGAAAGTTTGAATCCAAATTTGAACCCAGCACTCTAGCTCAGCATCAGTGCTCTTAGACACTAAGTCAGCTGCCTCTCTGCATCTGCACGTGGAAAAGAATTACTGTGTAGCAGAGGTGGGGAACCTTCCTTTTTTTTTTTTTTGCCAGGGACCATTTGGATATTTATAACATCATTTGTGGGCCATACAAAATTATCAACTTAAAAATTAGCTTGCTATATTTGGTCAAACATTTAATTAACTCACCCCTAATGCTTTGGCAGGGCCAGACCAAATGATTTTGTGGGCCTTATACAGTACGTGGGCTGGATGTTCCCTACCCCTGCTGTATAGCAATCAAACCATATTGTAGAAGTGCAAGGAGCTCTAGGAGAACATATGGAGGGATTAACTCTACCTGGACTTCAGGGAGAATCAAGCAAACCAAGTTCTAATGGATTAACAGGGGTTTCCATGGAAAAAGGCAAAAGGGTGAAAAAACATTCCTATACAAGGTTCATCAACAGCAGGGTGGGTCTTCAGACATCACAGAGTCCCATCAATGGTACCAGAGAAGGGGGTAAAGGGAGTCATGTGGGGTCATGTGTTGACTAGCCAGGTTCCAGCTTCCCTAGTCTTTTTTCAAAAGTGTAACACTGATATAAAGTTACTCCACAACACGTCATACCTATTTTATATATTAAGTTACTGCCTACACTTTTGCTTGGAGGAAAGTTCTGTGCCTTAAAAATATATGTTCCTAACCTCTATACTAAAGAATAGATAGTCTAACAACTTAGATATGCAATATGTATGCTGAAATAATGAGGCAAATAGCATTCATACTAATAGTAGCTATCATTTATACATGAAATTAGAAAGGCAGAGGCTAGGTGAGGCAGGTCCTTATGCTGACCTTATGTGTATAATACATAGTCAATAGATTTTCTAGTCCTGATGAGGTATATGAAGGAGATAATGCTTTTAGAGCTTCGTTTGACAGTGTAAAATACATGAAAAAGGAGAGAAATGCCATACATAAAAGAAGTTTAGTTCTCCAAGAAGTCTAGAGCTGATTGGAAGGCCATGGTTAGAATGAACCTGCCACTGAGTAAACTAGATTACCCTAGGCCAGTGGTCGGCAATCCGCGGCTCGCAAGCCACATGCGGCTCTTTGGCCCCTTGAGTGTGGCTCTTCCACAAAATACCACAGCCTGGGCAAGTCTATTTTGAAGAAGTGGCATTAGAAGAAGTTTAAGTTTAAAAAATTTGGCTCTCAAAAGGAATTTCAATCGTTGTACTGTTGATATTTGGCTCTGTTGACTGAGTTTGCCAACCACTGCCCTAGGCAACCTGGTTAATCTTTTAATTTACATGATAACAACAGCTACCATTGATTAGTTACTTACTGAGTGACAGGTACTCTTCCAAGCACTTGACAATTTTTCTTATTTAATCTTCACAGCAGTCCAAGAAGTGAGAACTACTTATTATCTCTATTTTACAAGTGGAAAAACTGAAGCACGGAGGTTAGATCACTTATGCTAGTCTACATCCTCAGTAAGTAGATAACACACCCTTGTCATGGATTTTGGGGAGGATTAAATGAAATAATGTAAAAAAAAACTTAGTCTATAACTGTCATTAATAACCTCTCAAATGTGATATTTACTATTATTATCTTTATAATTTTCATAGCATAACTTCCTGTGCCTTATCTCAAAACCTGGGAGGACAACATTATTTAAATAATGCAGAAAGATATTTAATTAAATAATTCCCTAATCATATAAATTCTGTTACTCATCCTTTTCTTTGTACATATTCTCTGAAAAAAAAAATTTTATAGAGTACCTGTTGGGTATAACATTGTACTTGGTGCTGGGGATATAAATTAGAACAAAGTAATCAAGCTGGCTACTCTCATGAATAGAATGAAGTATGATTTGTTACTATGAAGTCTCAGGGGTTAGCTTGGTTACAGAAAGTTCATTGAAGTAAAAAGATGTGCAGTGAAGGTGTGGCAGATGTGGTCCAATCTCGAAAATGGTGATATCTTGATCTACCTTAATATTTAAGCTCTCTCAATGTATTATTTCTCAGCATTTCCTTTAATAGAAGGGCAGTAATGTTTAAACAAGACACAATGGATAAATTAATAAGATACAGAACCATAGATTTTTATAGCATCGAAGAGGTTGAACTAAATGTTCAGATTTAAATAATCAGATTTAAAAAGAAAAACATGAGCCCAGCCGGTATGGCTCAGTGGTTGAATGTCGACCTATGAATCAGGAGGTCACAGTTCAATTCCCATCAGGGCACATGCCCAGGTTGCGGGCTCGATCCTCAGTGAGGGGTATGTCAGAGGCAGACGATCAATGATTCTCTCTCATCATTGATGTTTCTAACTCTCCCTCATCTTTCCTCTCTGAAATCAATAAAAATATATTTAAAAATTTAAAAAAAAAGAAAAACATGAAAAGTCAAAGGGAGAGAAAAATGAAGTATCCTTATCAGTGACTAAGACTGCCTAGTATATTATATGGAGATTTGGAGGTGCAGCAAAAATTCTACAAAGAAAGCCATGTCCAAAGATAGCCATGTCCAAAGAAAGCCGTGTCCAAAATAATGGTGAGCAATGAACGCCAGGAATATTAAAGAGGAAGTCTGTAGATCTTGGAGAAAGTGCTGATGACTAGAAGAGATAAAAGGAATTCATAATATCTCCTATGTTAATTGTACACTACAGGGTTTATAATTACGGCCTAAAAATTACAAGGTTATTTAAAATTTCCCTTTAATTACATCTTATATTTGTCATTTCCCACCCCCTGAGATATTATGGAAACATAAAAGAGAACTTACATTTAAAAATATTTAAACTACATTATATCAGTTCTGGTTAAAGTCATATTACGTTTTGTTATTTTCCATACTTTTCTCAGAGACTGGTGACCCTTTCAAGTAAACTTCAGAAGGGGTTTGAAGAAATTGTTGGAAAAGCAGGTAAAATATATCTGGATTTGTGACATTCCAACCTAAACCACAGAAAGGTTCCTATTAAAAAAAATGAGCAAAGATGAATCATTTAATCTTCCCTTCCAACTGTGATTTTTATTCATTTGAAGATAAAATTCAAAGGGAACATCTTAGAGCTTCTGTTTGTCACCCTAGAGTTATTTCCAGGCAGCCTAGGAAATCACCTATTTCCAAAATCAGGTCATGAAACTGGAACTGCAATCTAATTAATATGTTCATAAAACAGCTCCACCACTACCAAACACACAGCAACAATAAAATCAACTCTGTATTCGTTGGAATCCCCAAAACATAACCCATAGGAGAAATTCTAATTACAGAACACTTTCTAATTTAATAATTAAGAATTCTAATGTTTCTGTCATATGTCTGCCCCTTTTCCTGACAAAATACTTGGTATAAGTAATTTTAAAAGTGAAGTAAAACATTCTTTATTGACTTCATATATTCATTCAGCATCACTGGCTTTTTCCAACTTTATAGACACTGACATACTTCCCTGTTTAGCAGCTTCCTAATACCCACAGAAACTGTTCCATAACCTGACTCTCCACCTGCCCCTTTGTGGTCCTCCCTCTGAGATAGGATCTTAAATTATACCTTCACAGAAAATTAATCTCTACATTATCTGCATCCATCCTCCCAACCTCTCTATCTTGGAAGAAACCATATGCTTCACTAGTTGTCCAGATCCCATATCTGGACACTTCCTTTGGGACATGCTCCCTAACCCTTAAAAGTACCCTGTGTTCTTCACTAGCTACTGGCTTGTCCTCTCTCCTCTTTTCTCTCCTTTCCCCTCTTCTTCACCCCTCAATCTGTCCTTCTTGTCCAAAATTTTGAAAGTACTGTGCACTACTTGTCTCTGCTTTTATAACCCCTAAAATATAACTTGCCCCCAGACACTGACTTAGATCATTCTTCAAAATGTTGCCAATAACTACTAATTCTCAAAACCACTGGCTACTCTTTTAGTTCTCCATTTCTAGACTTCTATTATGTAGTTGGAACAGTAGGTTATTTCTTCCTTTGGACTCCCCTAACACTTTGTAAAGACCTATATTAATATGCTCTCTACTAAACTAAAATTATTTCCTTGGCTGTTCTCCTCACTAGTATATGGTTATCTTCAAGGCAGTACTGTTATTTAGTTATCTGCAAATCCCATATGTTTACATGAATCAGTATATTCCACATGTTCCAATCCAATTCACTATGAATCATAATTTTCAACAGCTCAGATACTGGGTTATTTCATGATTAAAATGTTTCTTTGGCTGTTTGGCATTCATTCTGATTAATGAAAAAGTAGTCTTTACCTGTGCAAAAAATAATTTTAAAGACCTATAACTAGAACATTTTGAAGAAAGTAATAGTGATGGGAACTAAACCCTTTAAAACATGTATGGTCTTTCATTGTTGACAAAGCTTGCTCAAAAACACTTCATCTGACTATCGAAACAGCCCTTCAAGGTGGAACTTGGAGCCATGTCAAAGGAGGGCCAGGCTGTGCAGTGTGATCACTGCGCACCAGAGCCTTGCAGAGATGATGAGTGAAGCTGAAGTCATCTGTGCTCGACTCTCCCAGTGTGTGCCCAGAGGATGGGATGCCTCTTGCTTTGCATGGAGACTCTGTCCATCCACCAAGCACCACAATCTGCATTTCTAACTCATTTGCCTGAAGTGGGGCACTTTTCCTAATATAGTTGCTCAGATAAGGATGCTATAGGTCAAAGTGGCCCTGCTTATTTTTATGGTCTTACTGCTAATCTGTTTTCCTGAAGGTCCATGGCCAGTGTGCTAAGACAGTGGTCGGCAAACTCATTAGTCAATAGAGCCAAATATCAACAGTACAACGATTGAAATTTCTTTTGAGAGCCAAATTTTTTAAACTTAAACTTCGTCTAACGCCACTTCTTCAAAATAGACTCGTCCAGGCCGTGGTATTTTGTGGAAGAGCCACACTCACGGGGCCAAAGAGCTGCATGTGGCTCGCGAGCCGCAGTTTGCCGACCACGGTGCTAAGACATCTGATATAGAACAACATGGGAAAAACACACAAAAAACTGGGCTTTAAAATAGGCCTGCCTTGGTTTTGAGGGGGTCAGCTTCCCTAAGTAAGATATGTGACCTTGAGCAAGTTATTTACCTTACATGAGCATTAGTTTCCTCATCTGCAAGCATGCATTCAAGTAAGACCCGCCTCCGAAAGTTACAGTTGACATTAAAGGGTGTAATTTATGTGAAAACATGGGGCAGTGATGGGGGAGGGGGAGTTCAATTAGTGCTGATCTCTTCCCTGAAGTATGCAATGGTTATATTTGTTACCTATATTTTTAAAAATTCATCCAGGAGGTTTTATCATGCCATTGTTTAATAGTCTAATAAATTATTATTACAAATATGCTCTGAGAGTTTCTTTAATAGTCTACTCTTGAAGCCTGCAAATATTCAGTTGCAATCATTTTCAACAGGTGGTGAAGAGCTCAGAGAGCTTTCCCAAGGTCAAGATCACCAAAGCATTAACACCCAGAATTAGAATGAGAAAACTGTGCGGGGGGAGGGGGTTGTTTTGTTTTGTTTTTTCCTGAGCCAATAGCCAGATTATATAGAATCTGGAGTAACCATTTTAAAAACCAAATATATATCCTAAAATTTTACACAATATAGTCTCCAGCTGAAGTATGTTGTCTTGGGTATGTTTATAGGCTGGTACTTTTCTAACAACTGGAAATACCATCCAATAGTCCATCAAATGATAATAGCTGTAGCAGTTAACTTATGGCTTAGAGACATTTTGGAGATAAGGTGAAAAGGTGGGGCGAGGCTATTTTTGAGCATTAATGCTATGCGGTGTGACTGAAGGAGGGAATGAAGAGGTGAAGTGTGGTTGTTGGAAGGAAGGAAGGAAGGAAGGAAGGAAGGAAGGAAGGGAGGGAGGGAGGGAGGGAGGGAGGGAGGGAGGGAGGGAGGGAGGGAGGGAGGGAGGGAGGGAGGGAGGGAGGGAGGGACCGAGCCTGTGGCAAGTGTGAAACTGGTTAAGTTCCCTCCTTGGGTTCTTCTTCCTCTAAGAGTTCTCAACTATTTTTTCCCCTTACTTGCCTTTTTTCTCTGAATCTGGGTACCTCAGCATTAGTGGCTATAACTCAGTTATAGCCACTGAAAGGGGTGCAGAACAAGGGGGCAGAAAATGAAGAATTTAATAAAAGCAAATTCAAAGCTAATCATTTTCACATGACAGAATATTTTCTTATTTTTTTTTTCCTTTTGTAGGAATTACCTAAAACCTCCCTGGCTTGGGCCACCCACTTAGCCCATTGAGGATGTATCCTGTCAGCAGTTTAAAGTGCACTGTTTTACTACAGGGGAAAGTCTGCTGGGACTAAAAATTATATTTAATTTCCATAAGTTGTGGGCACACTGGTATTGCAGATGGTAAGTTTTCTCCTCTAGTATACCATTCCTTAATCAAATATTTAAAAAGTAAAACAAAAATATAAATTTTTATTTTCATCTTAAAACTGGAAGGTATTACTAAAAGGAATTAGAGGATAAAGCTAGAGGCATTAAAAGACAGTAAAATAGAAAGCCATGAGAAAAATTATATGTTAAATAGTGTCAATATTTCATCTAAAGGAAAGTTTTCACTGTATTATATCTAAACCTGAACTTCTGCCTTAAGCAATGGCTGACTTTACATTGAGCCCAGGGATTTGTGAACAAAATGAGTTTTATAATTATGAGCTCTATCCAAATTTTATTGTGTTTATAAATAAATTGTATTTGGCCATAACAGGAATTCAGAGTCAGTTGAGAATTTGGTATTTGTATTCTAAAATTGCTAGGTAGTTTTGTCACTTGGAAGAAGAGATGGTACAGAAGCAAGGTCAGCAGAGGCCCGAAATCTCATTAGAAGACAAGCAGACACAGGCAGAATTTTAGGTTGACTGAAATGAGCAGAGCTCCCTTATCTTGCATGAGACTTAATACGTTTTGTCCTTCAATGCATTGCACAGTCGTCAAACTCAATGTTTCTCCCACCCACTAAAACTCTCATAAGAGAAGTGAGATCATTATATTAGCCAAAACATAAACTCGCAAAATGCAATTCTGGGGTGAGTTCCTTCAGTTTCAATATATGAAGAGCAGAAAAACTTAAAAGCTGAAACTCTAAGAGGCAAGGTAAGAAGGTTTATCCTTTTAGTTAGAAGCAGGCCACCTCGCTTTTCTCTGATGATGTATTTATTCATTGAATATTTTATTGAATAAAACATTGAACATAAGTACATACATGCATAATATTACTGATATATCGATTTATAGCTTGCTTTATTCCATAAAGGATTTTGATCAAAGAAAACAAAACAAAATGGGTTAGTAAATTAGTTGAACCCTAGGTCTATAAAGGAAACAACGGAAGTGTGATTTGCTAGATTAACCCTCATTAAGAACCTGGAAAGGGAAGTCCAATGCAAAGATGGGGGGCCTAGAAAAAGGAAAAGAAGCCTCAATGTTGAGTCAAGGTATGGAATCACCCTATTTTGTCTCTTGAGCCAAGTCACCTCTCCTCATTACAAAGAGGGTTTCATAAAAGCACGTAGGTATATGGGCTTCAAAAAATGAAATTATAGGCAGCAAATAAATAAGTTAATCACCATCTACAATCACTAGTCCCAAGTCTTCCTCAGGTTCCCGCCAAGGAGCTCACTGAGGGCAGCTCTAGACAGCTCGGCCTTCAACTTCTGCCCCGCACTGTCCTCTCTCTGGGACATTTCAGTCCATCATAAAAAGGCTGCAAAGGCATTTGAATAAAATGCCCTCCTAAATTTTATAAATGTAAAAATAAAAATTCAGTTGCTTTCGACATGGCTCTGGTGTTTCTGGCATGAAATTACAGCATTTTCATAAATCAGATTATACGAAGTTGTTATATATCTTTTAAGTATGTCAAAAAGTTACAAACATGTGTTAGGCACACTATGTTATGTCATTCTTTTGAGACCCCTGCATAATCCCATGTCATCATGCATCTAGAGCATCATCTTAATTGTTCCTAAATGAAATTTAAATTCCTAGAAAGCGGACTTGCATTTTCCTCTTTTCAACCATGCAAGAAGATCTGATCCCAAATTCCCAGGCTACCACTATATTCTCGCAACTAGCCGGAATAAACAATAAGAAGAGCTATATGGTACTTATTTACCTAGTGAGGCAAACCCTTATCTTTGTTTGGATTGGCAATAAAAAGGTCAAAAAGCATAAAAGAAATAAGTTTTTGCAATAAAATCCTCCAGCAAATATTTCTAATGTAGCTTTAAACAAGAAAAGCACATTCTTCAGACCACTTTTTAAGCACTCGAGAGGTAGTGTTCTATTAAGACAAGTAATAAGACCACTTATTAACTTGAACTTGTAACCAGTAAACAATGAATTTGTAAGCCAGCCCTAGGGCAGGAGGATGAGAGTCCAAGTGGGAACTCTGTACATGGCTTCTATTTGAACCATTACCTCTGATAAACTTTTGAAGACTACTCTGTATCCCCCGTATCTCAATGTCCCCTCCTTCTTGCCTCTCAAAAAGCAGAACAGAAAAAGAGTGTGCACCTCTGTGTTCTGCCTATCCGGAGGGTTGCCTTCATAGAGATGAGCTAGAGCTCATAAAACCAAAGCACAGATCTCTTTTAAAATGTTTATTCTTCCCTAGCCTTGATTGGTCTTGCCAACTTCTGATCTGCCCCTTTGTTGGGGGAAAAAAAAAAGACCTGCATGTAAGAATGAGGAAAGGGAGTCTTTGGAGATGAAAATGAGAACAACTTGGCAAATCCTTTCTTCTTAGCATGATAATTCATGAGCATGGAATCTAATCCAAGAAGGACTCTTACAGTAGGACAAAGGGAAAGAAAGGGGAAGGAGGTTTTCTGTCAACAAACACCTAGGATCCCTTACTGCAGTACTGAAAGGTGAGGTTATAAATAAGAGAAAAACAACAATTGGAGAAGTTGAGAACCAAGCACAACATTAATTAGGTCGCCTGGAAAAACCCACCACCTTCTTCCAGTTCAATGTCTTATTGAAGAATCTTTCCAAGGGCCCCAGGTAAGAATGATACACAAAGCATTCACACCCCACGTTGGCTCAGTTTAGTTACAACAATAACAAATGGGCACATCATGCAGTGAAATGCATGAAGGGTTTCCTAGCTTCAGGCACAAAAGAAAACCACCAGGACTCTCAACTTCTCTCTACAAGCTTTCAAACACATATATTTCAGATCTAGAGAAGCATGAATAAGCACATTTACATTCTTTCAAAAACTACAGAATTGAAGGGCTCATTTCTTTCTAGGCAAAAGTAGAGGTGAGGTAAATGCAACAACATAAAAGATGGTTATGATGGTAGGCATTCAAAGAGTACATGCATCCTACCAATTGAAAAATAAACAAATGGACCCAAACAACAGAGCTTACACAGAACAAAAACTGTTGATTTATAGTAAGATACACTCTATAGAAATGAGAATGGTAATTTTCCCCAAAAACAAATCTTAATAGGTACAAAATTAACCTTGACTAAGGCATAAGGAATAGAAGGAAAAAAAAATACTTGATCAATTCCTACCATGTGCTAGGGCCTATTTCCAGGACCTTTTTATCTTAGGGTTAAAGACTATTTATGTGAATGTATCTGTAATGACATAAACCTTATTGCTGATGCCTGACCCTCACCATCAGGACCAGCAAGGCAATGGCACCAAACCTCCCCCTGAGTGGGGAACACTGGTGATGTACTTGGATGTGGGCCACTGAGGTTTGCAGGCATGTCACCCAGACTCCCTCCCAAGCACAGTGGAGAGTAGGGATGGTGGCTCTGGACAGAGAAAGAAGATACGCCACAGCTTCGATCTGGGATGTATCTGGTGTTGACAGAATGTGAGCACCTGCCCAGAGTGAAGGGGGATGTCACTTACCCCTCTCTGTAACTGATTTTCAGCAAACAAGCTAAAATGTCTGTAATAAACCAGCAAGTGATTTTGGTGGAGCCTTAAGATATCAGAAATCTTTCATTTGAGACACTGCCATAAAGGCATCTGGAAACCCTCCGAAACCAATATTTTAATATCTATTACTTAACCTGAGGCCAGCCAAATAATTTACTTGGGAAATATACTTTCAAAAGCAGACAGATTGCGGAATCCCAAACAAACCATGTTAGTAGCCATAAATCCTTAAAATGTGCCTTTATCATGCATTCACAAAGTTTCTGCTATGAGAGATGGGACCCAGTCAACCCTAAAGGTCTGGTAAAAACAAGCAATTTTAAATAATAAGCTATGCTCTTATAATACCTTCAGCAATTAATTCCTATACACATTTAAACATAAACTCTAATAACAAATGGTATGTGATGTCACATGTCCAGGAACCTTAATACATTGCATTGAACCTTAAAACATGAGCAAAATCAATGCACTATGCAAGTTCTATGGGAGTCTGAACACTTCATGATTCATGTGTTAGAATTCTACTTAATTAGTTCTTCCTGGTAGAAACATTTCTTGAATAGTTAAAATATTCTTTAATGTGAGGCACCAACACATCTTAGTATTATTTTAAAATTGAGTCAGCATTCTAAGTTTTCCCTTAATTTCTTTTAGAAATTCAGAGACCTAAGGACAGGCAAATTGATACTAGATGTCAGAAATACATGTGTCCTTCCCCAGGGAATTTTCAAATAAAAGAAAACAAAAGATCAAAAAAACAAATTCCAAACCTCCCTTTTTCTTTTAGTTATTAGTTAAATAGTTGACATTCTCAAAGTTGTTGTGCTTTTTTCCCCCTCCATGAAATGTTAGCAATTGCAAATGTCCTCATACTTGACTTTTCATTTGGGGGATGCTTTGATATTAACAACTAAATTGTTATTGCATAACCATTACTTTTTCAAACAACATTTGGTCTTAATGTTTACATTTCATCCTCACTTGATACCAATATTCTTGTTCAAGACAAATCTGCCTCTGGCACTTGCCACGGGATTTTATAATTTTGAGTTGTACAAACTGAAGGGGGTATATTGATTACTCACCATATCCAGGAATGCCTTCTAAAGGGGAAATTATTCACGTGCATCATATTTGCAGATCTTCTCTCATCAAGATTTTCCTGGTCTCATATGCTACATGTAGTGATTTTCACAGATGAATTCCAACTCTCCTGTTTGAGCAGCTATCATGGGCAATTATTGCAACAAGTACTGAATTCCAAAAAAAATACCCCACAAAAAACAACAGACAAAAAAACACCCCTCCCCCCCCCAAAAAAAAACAACAAAACAAATAGCAACAACAAAAGCCCTTCCAGGATCTGAAGAAAGAAACATCACAGAGCACTGCCGGTATGGGTCCATCCATTTAGGTTCCACCCATTAGTCAAAACACTAAAATAACCAGTTCAATCGTTTATCCTAAATGGTGGCAAATATTGTCCTGGTAAAAATCCAACCGCCTAGAGTGTAAATTAATGCATCCTCGCAGGAAGGACTCTGGAATGTGGGAAAAGGGGAGTCAAAAGACAGTTTGTTGTTATCCTTGTTAAAGAAGTGTTAGACGGGAAATGGAAAACTTCAGGTTGCTTTGCCATGCTGTCCTTTAGAAATGAATATTGCTTTTTCTTCTTTCTTAGGCACATATTCATGTGTGGTCACTTGAACGCGGTGCTGCCGTCTGAGATGAGTCGGACAAAGACCTGGGCAAAGGGGCCAGACACCATGTAGAACCAAAGCCAACTTCTTCCCCCAAAATCTCAGAACTGCTGGTTTTCAACTGCAAAAGTAGGAAGGCAGTGAGCAATTTCTGCTTTGCAGGACGGAATTACCTACCATCATGACTTCAGAAGGTGCTGTCATGAGGAAATTCATTTTAGATGCCTAACCCCATAATAAGGCTGCCTGCTGTCTTTACGTAAAATGACTAAGCTATTGATCCTTTCATGACAGAAACCCCTTTAATTTGTTGTTATCAAAGACCATGTGCGGGCTTCTCATATTTTGCCTTGGAAAGAAAATGAATTTCACAGCTGCGAGGCAGACGTTGTCTAAGAATTTCCTCCCCGCTGTCTTTCTTTCTCTCTCGGTCTTTACCCCCAATTCAATGCCCCAAGAGGTGTCATTTACTCGGATGCTCTGACATCTTCTGAAAGATTCTCATGCCCAAGCCATACAGACCTTGCATGCTTTTAAAACACAATGGCAACAGGCTCCTGCTGGGGTCCCCCAGAGACGCCGAATTTCCAGCAGAATCTTTGGAGTCTTCGCAGCCGCCTTGTCTGCCCTGAGCTCGCCGGCCGGCTCTGAGCAGCTCAGGACACTCGCGCTCCGAGGTCCAGTACATTAACTCTGCAGCAGCCCTGCCGGCTGCGGAGACCGCTGCCTGACAGGGGATGTGCTGGCGTCAAGGGGGCCCTCTAGGTGGGTTCCCAGACACTGCAGCACGCCTGCCTCGCTTGCCTCCTGGGAGGAGCCAGCCAAAGGGGTTAAAGGAACGGCTCTTCCTGAAAACGCAGATTTTAAGTAATTACCAGGCAAGATCAGCAAAGCAGTAAAACGCACACACACACAAACTGTAAATAAGCTCACAGACATGCTACATCTTGACCAAACAGATATTACAGAGGCGGGGAGGGCTTTTGTTTTTGTTTTTTCTTTCTTGCCCAATGAACAGAAAGGGAATAAAAGAAGTCAGAGAGAACGGGCGTCTGACAGGGTCAGGGTTTGTTCACTTGGAGTCCTTTTGTTTTCTTTTTTTAAAAACAGATATATTGGGCTGGGGATCTCTTACTAACTTGATGATTTGCATTTAGCTCCAGATGACCACAAGGTAATTTTTGGACAGGAAATCCTGTGGAAGCCAGTGGTGCGGAAGTCAGTTATACTTCAGTTGCAATTGCGCATGCCGTAAAGCTGCTTGTTTGATGAGGGGTGTGTGGCTTGGAGGAGTGCTGAGATAAAAAGCATTGCAATGCCTACTGTTGACATTTTGCTTCTCCTCAAGCTTGCCCCTTTGTTGCAAAAATTCTGTTCAACAATCCCCTGAAAGCACCCCTTCATTGTTGTGCCATTTTGGAGCAAGAATAAAATAGTAAACTCTGGTAATAGTAGGTTGGCATATAAATGGTGTTTGTTGGAGATCAGTAGGTAAATGGACCTTATACAGTAGCAGTGCACTTAATATTAATGTATCATGTTAAACGTAGGTGTTTAAACAGCCTGCCGTGCAACTGCTTAATATTAAATGGAATACTGGCAACCATTTAATACACCATGCTATTATCTTCAGTTAGAATTTCCCCAGTGAGGCCCTGTCGTCGTAGAAAATATTACCCAGAGGTGGCGGTAGGGTGGGGGTAGATTTATCATAAATTCAAAACCAGGTATAAAGAACTTCAGTCTTGAAAACTGCCATGGTTTGGGGAGGTTTCATTTTAATCAAATGGTGATACTGATGTAAGTATTTCTGGAGGAGGAAGAACTGAGTGATTCCTTTAAAAGCAGCTGGAACTTGGAGGTTCAGGAAGATGGTACCACAGCTTAGAAGGAAGTTGAGAATATTCGTTGGGATGCATGTAGCCCAGGCAGTGTCCTTGTGACCTCCTCTTTCTAAAGGGAATAAATATCTTCCCTAAGTGCATTTGCGATCTGAATCAGAAAACTTCGGTCTGAATGGTGTTTAACAGCTTTGAGTACTTTGAATCAAGCATCATAGAGTAGTTCAAAATCTGATATTATGTTAGATGTTTAAATATTATTATTAAGGGCAAGGAACACCCCACATGTCTTGGGCCCTGTACTAAGTGCTTTACATTATTGTTTTATTTAATTCTCACAACAACACTATTAGGTAAGGATTGTTATTAGTCCTGTTTTACTGATGAAGAATTTCAGACATAGGGAGATTAAGTAGCTTATCCAAGGTCAAATGTCCAGTAAGGGTCAAAATTTGAACAAAGAAAGTCTGACTCCAGAACCTGCATGCATTATCACTATATTATAGTCCCTCCAGAATAATATCACCTTGCATTAGTGTTGTGCTTTCTAAAAAATTATCTTTACAGGTATTATCTTAATTTAGCCTCACAGAATCATGCTAAGGAAAGGTTGACACTTATGACAATTTTGGAAATGAATCTCCAAAAAGATAGTATTTGTTCATCATCATGTTAGTAGTAGATCTATAAGAGAATTCAGATTATTTCACAGGTTAGTACTCCTTGGTGATGATAATGATGATGATGATGATGACATAATAATGGACATAAACCTATTTCAAAACCAATATTTAGTTCTTATACTCTATAAAAAGTTATGTAGAAATTTTTTTTCTCATGTAATAGACATCATTAATTTGAAATTTCTTTATATTTTTAGCCTATTCTACTCCTCTCTCTTTATGTGCCAACGTGATACCCATGGTGATGTGACACCAAGAATATCTCTGAATATTTCTCAGTTACCACACAGTTCAACATCCAGTACTTGAAAGCTATGTTTCCACTTGTGGGCAATGATATAAGCAAAGCCCTTTATAAATAAAACACAAATTATTCAGTCATGAGATTACTAAAGGAGATGTAAAATTAAAATATATTTAAACCAAGAGGAAATTTCAACTGAATATTTTTAAAGTGAACATTTTTTTTTGGTCTTTTTATTTCTATTTTTATATATGCAACCTTCTAGAGCAGGGGTTGGAACCCCCTGTGTATAGGCCACATAAGGCCCTTGAAATCATTTGGTCTGGCCCTGCCAAGGCATTAGGGGTGAGATAATTAAATTTTTACCAGTTTTTAAGTTGATAATTTTGTATGGCCTGCGAATGATGTTATAAATAACCAAATGGCCCTTGGCAAAAAGAAAAAAAAAAGGTCTCCAATCATCCTGATCTAGAGTAAGGTATAACAAATTAGAAAGAAAGGACACACCACTGAGAAACTATGATAAATAGTAGAAAAGCCAAATTTCTGCTGAAGGGATAAAAAAGAAAAATGTAATTTATTCCACAGTTCAGGGAACCTGTGCATTAATAAACAATTCTAAATTGAGTATTTTGAAAATTCAAGGCACTTTTAGTTCATGCATATTAGAAGCAGGGTCTTCAGAGTTACGGCCACTATTTTACAAATTGACGCTTCACCAGACTTCATATTTTACAAATGTGTGGTCTTCAAGAAACAACATCTGAGCAGAATTAATAGGTTTGTAATTTAATAACAAGTTCTTAAAGATGAAAGATGTTGATGGTCTAGGGCAGTGGTCGGCAAACTGTGGCTCGCGAGCCGCAGTTTGCCGCTCTGTTGACTAATGAGTTTGCCGACCACTGAACTAGACTCTTGATTCCAATAATTACAGGCTGTTGTTGTTCCTTGTGATTAAGCCCCTACCAGTGGTCGGCAAACTCATTAGTCAACAGAGCGGCAAACCGCAGTTTGCCGACCACTGGTATAGGGTAATACACACCTGTTTCTTTCTACAAAAAGTTCATCATCCTTTCAGGGAATTTCTAAGAAATATTAGGGATAAAAGATTACTTATGGCTGATCTAGTGCTATCATTTCAATCAATAAAGGAGTGCTAATTATTTGCAGAGAACCACAGGTTGGCACAAACTTTGTGAGACAGCCTCAGCTCCACTGGCACAAAGGCTGAGTTTTGATCTTTTTGAAAATTTTAACCATCTTCATATGAGACTTATATTAGAAAAAAAAATTAAAAATCACACCAGAATATCAATGTATTGATAAAGTGAAAAGTACAAGCTCAGAGCAAACAGTAATACTCGAATCAACATTTCAATGAAAGATCGTTTATGTTTAGTGCACTCAGAATGAGAGAAGTGTTATCTAGTCCCCATGCCCTTTTCCAATAATGAAAGTCCTTTTCTGCCATTGCTAGTAGGTTATGTTTGTAAGGGTGAAGGTTTTCAAACTACATTCCTAGGAACCCTCTGGTTTTGCAAAGTTGTCATAGGACAACTTCAGGACAAAGGAAGGGCCAGGTACCTAAGTTTTATTTCAGAGCCCCTCTGCTTTTACCTGTTTTATTTCAAGGTTTGCTTTGAAAAAAAAGGGAGTCTGATTCTTAAGAGAATGCTTACAAAAACAACTGTAGGCATAAGAAGTTAACACTTTCTAAGCAAATTCTTATCTTTGTATTGTCAGTTTCAAGACTCATTCTCTTCAAACCCTTTCAGTTTACATGCTTCCTTCACAATGAGTCAAATACAGATGATTAGGTTATATCTTTTTGCTAATCCAAGCATAACAGCACAATGAAGACACACCCTAGCCTCTGAACTTGGGTGTTTCCTAAACTCTTATCACTTATCTGCTAAGGAGGGTGTAATAACATACGTCATTGATTCCCAGAGTTTCACTTTTATTTTTTTTTAATTTTTGAAATAAATTTTAATTTACATTTTAAAAATTTATCTTTATTGTTGAAAGTATTACAACTGACCCCTTCTTCCCCTCCACCCCATTACCACCCTCTCCCCAGGCCTTCCCCGCATTATTGTCTGTCCATATGCATACAAGTTCATTGGTTAGTCTCTTCCCGCCCCCTCTGAAATGCATCTCTCTGTTGCATGCTTCAATGTCTCTGGATCTATTTTGTCCATCAGTTTATTTTGTTCATTAGATTCCACATATAAGTGAGATCATGTGATACTTGTCTTTCTCTGACTGGCTTATTTCACTTAGCATAATACTTTCCAGGTCCCTTCATGCTGTTTCAAAGGGTAAGAGATCCTTCTTTTTTACTGCTGCATAATATTCCATGGGGGTAATACTTTCCATTCATATACTGATGGGCATTTGGGCTGTTTCCAGGACTTAGCTATCTATAGTAATAAAAGTGTAATAAGCTAATTAGACTGGACAGCCAAACGACCTTCTGGACATTCTTCTGGATGACCTTCTGGATGAAGCCAGGGCTGCAAGTGCTGAGGCAAGCCACCATGGCTGCCAGGGCCGAGCCCCTTGCACAAATTTTGTGCATCGGGCCTCTAGTTGTAAATAATGCTGCTATGAACATAGCGGTGCATATATTCTTTCTGATTGGTGTTTCTGGCTTCTTAGGATATATTCCTAGAAATAGGATCACTGGGTCAAATGGCAGTTCCATTTTAATTTTTTGAGGAAACTCCACACTGTTTTCCATAGTGGGTGTATCAGTCTGCATTCCCACCAGCAGTGTACTACAATACCTTTTTATCCACATCCTAGCCAACACTTTTTGTTGATTTATTGATGATAACCATTCTGGCAAGTGTGAGGTGGTACCTCATTGTCATTTTTTAAAAATATATTTTTATTGATTTTACAGAGAGGAAGGGAGAGGGATAGAGAGTTAGAAACATCGATAAGAGTAGATGAACTGCCTCCTGCACGCCCCCTACTGGGGATCAAGCCTGAAACTAAGGTACATGCCCCTGACCAGAATCAAACCTGGGACCCTTCAGTCTGCAGACCAATGCTCTATCCACCGAGCCGAACAGGTTAGGACTTTCATTTTGATTTGCATCTCTCTGATAATTAGTGATGTTGATCATTTTCTTTTCATATGTCTCGTGGTCATTTGTATGTCCTTTATGGAGAAGTGTCTACTCAAGTCCTCTGTCCACTTTTTAGTAGGGTTGTTTATCTTCCTTTTGTTGAGCTGTATGATTACTTTATATATATTGAAAATTAACTCCTTATCAGATGTATCATTGGCAAATATGTTCTCCCATACAGTGGGTTCCCTTTTCATTTTGATCTTGGTTTCTTTTACTGTGCAGAAGCTTTTTATTTTGACCCCGAATAGCTGCAACAATCTTAAGAGAGAAGAACAAAGGTGGAGGGATCACAATACAGGACATAAAAATATATTACAAAGCCATTCTAATTAAAACAGCCTGGTACTGGCACAAGAACAGGCATATAGGTCAATGGAGCAGAACAGAGAATCCAGAAGTCTACCCAAGCCATTATGCTCAATTAATATTTGATTAAGGAGGCAAGAGCATGCAATGAGGTAAAGACAGTTTCCTCAATAAATGCTCATGGGATAATTGGACAGGTACATGCAAATAAATGACACTAGACCACCAAATTACTCCATACACAAGAATAAAATCAAAATGCATGAAAGACTTAAATGTAAATCCTGAAACCATAAAAATCCTAGAAGAAAACAGAGGCAGCAAAATATCAGACATCTCATTTAGCAAAATTTTCACTATTACAATGCCTAGGGCAAGAGAAACAAAGGGAAAAAATAAACAAATGGGACTAAATAAAAATTAATTTACTTTTACATATGGAAAAAGAATTGCAGGAAACTAATAAGCAAAAGATAGCTGGTGTTCATTTTTGACAAAAGAAATTCTCTGACCACAGAATTATTAAGGCCATAGCACCACATGATGATAAAAAGGTTCCGTGCAGCAATAAATTGCTACAATTTCAAAACTTACATGCCTCAAAAAATAAAAAGATGCAAATATTGCCAGAATTGCAGGAAGAAGAGCTCAAATTATCATCATAAGATGAGTATGTGGAGGGCGAAGAGTTCAATATATCATTCTCAAACAAAAAACAAGACAAATCCTGTAAACACCACCACCAACAAAAAACAACTATAGCCAAATATGAATTAGAACAACACAACAAGCTTGACTTATTGAACATATCTAGAATGAATCCAATAATTAGAAATTTTACATTCTTCTAAAGGACAAATGGAGTCCTTACATAAAGTAATATAAAGTAAATCTCTACATTTTACAGAAATATCATACAAATCACATTCTATAAACACTTCTAATGAAGTAACAGAAAGATAAAATGCTCTATATTAGGAAATTAAAGAAAACATTCAAAAAATGGGTCAAAGAAGATATAGTGAAAAATTAAAAAATATTTATAAATGAATAATACAGAGACCATATTTGAAAACCTGCAGGAATACAGCAAAAGCAATAATTCATGAAAATTTAAAGACTTAAATCATTATTTTAGAAAAGAATAAAGAGTACATTTAAGTGTACACCTAAAAAGTTAGCAAAAAAAAAAAACAAGATAAACAAAAAGAAAGTACAAAGAAAGAAACAATAACAAGAAGAGCTGAAACAAAGTCAATATAAACACAAAGTGGGTAAACAAGAAACTACCCTATGAAGTATCTGATTATCTAAACCAGTGGCTCTCAAACTTCACCATGCAACCGAACCATGTGGAGGGCTTGTTAAAACACTGGTTGTTCAGCTCATCCCTAAAATTTCCGGTTCAGTAGGTCCAGCATATACCCAAGATTTTGCATTTCTTATAAAGCCCCATTGCGATGCTGTTGCTGCTGGTCCAAGGACCAAACTTTAGAACCACTCGTCTAAGCTAAGGTACATCTTCCTGTCACCATCACGTTTTGCTATAACCAGCAACTAATATCAATGATTGCCTCTGAAATAAAGTAGATGAAATAAAATTAAAACTCCTCTAGATTTATTTATGAAATGAAAGGTGATCTTTTTTTAAAAAAAAAAAAAAAACTTTATTATTGAAAGTATTACATATGTCCCCTTCTTTTTCCCAATTGACCCCTTCTAGCCCACCCTTACCCTCCACCTCAGGCCTATTGTCTGTGTCCATGGATTATGCATATATGCATATGAATTCTTTGGTTGATCTCTTCCCACCCACTACCCCCGCCTTCCTAATTTTTTATGAATACTAATTATAAGTTCAGATATTTTAGTAAGTGTCCCATTCTTTTGTGAGGCTGGATAACTTTTGTCTCTTACTTGTCAAATGAAAACATTTTGTCCCTCTATACCAACTATTGGTTTTGTATAAATATACTTACATATACAAATACCTCTACATACTTTTTAAAGCACATTTTTCTGTATTAGTTGTATAAATATGTTCTATCTTAGGAAATAAGATATACTGGGTGATATGACTTTTTCACCTAAAGCCAATGAGGCAATATTTAAGAAAAAATTTCCCCAAAGAATACAAAATTTTTGTATACTTTTTGCATATGTATGTGTATTATGGGTACCATTCCAATATGTAGAATAAGACACAAGAAGACTACATACCCCCATCCTACCTCCCAGCAGAAGAACATTCAAATTCAAATCCTCTCTCTGACCCTTACAGAAAAACGTATTCCTATGGCAGGAACAACACTTCCTTCTGTGTATTTATAACACCAAAAACAATGTTGATACTCAGTAAATGTTAACTGATGACCATGTTGATAGTGATGACTTCCCACTTCTTTCAAGTTCTAGCAAAATCTGAAAGTGTGTTGTTCAGCACATTTAAAACGGAAATAAGACAAGCTCTTCATGAAGCCATGGTTTCAGTTGCTAAGAGTCAGGGAGCTGCATCATGTTTCAGCAAGTTGCTGGTACATTTAATTTCTACTTATTCTTATAACCAAGGATATAGCCACCAATTAAAAAGTGAGAAAGATATTTATTAAATACCTATTTTGATCACCTAAAACCAACATATGCTTTGTTGGAAATTTTTATGATTTAACTAATATAACAAGTCATTAAAAAAAAAAAAAGAATATGTTTTTCATTGATTCTTGAAAGAGAGGAAAGGGAGAGGGGGAGAGAGAGAGAAAGAGAAACATTGATGTGAGAGATAAACATCTATAAGTTGCCTCCCCTATGTGCCCCAACCAGGGATCAAATTCGCCAGCTGGGTATATGCCCTGAAGGAGAATTGAACCTGTGACACTTTGGTGTACAGGACAAAACTCTAACTAACTGAGCCACATCTGTCAGGACAAGTCATTTTGGATCCTACTGCCTAAGCTTAAATATTATTTTAAATAATAAATATATGCATTTACAGGAAAAAATTATCATATCATGAAACACAATACATTTCATAATTGATATAATTTAAAATTCTTGCTAAATGCCACTTTTAATATTTTTGGAAATAGAAATACTAAAATACCTAATACTGGAGGGGAATAATGGCGGCGGAATAGACAGACGTGTTCCGAGCCTTGTCCCGGAGCAGAAAGAAAGAACAGCTGAGGGACGCACAAGGAGTGTTTGTTGGCTGGTTGGGAGACAGCTGAATTCCAGAAGGAGGTGGGGGACTGCTGAACGGGGTTCCCCTGACCTGGCAGCACCAACTGCGGCTGGGTCCCCTCCCGGAGCTGCGGGCTTGGACGCGGAGTCTGCGCCATCTTGATCCGGAAAGTGGAGCTTATCTGAAGCCTGAGAATCCACAACGGCGGCACCCCAGGAACAGCTGCGAGCCCCAGAACAACGCTCCCCAACTGGCGCAAGCACACGGGTTCAGAGGAGCTCTACACTCCACCACGGAAAGGTCAGATTTCGCCTGGGATAAGGTGAGGTCTCTGGTCCCGGCGGGAGAGAGGAACGCGCGTTTTGCGGGAGCTGGAGGACCAGGGAAGTCTGTGCCTAGAAAAATCCGTGGCTGTAGGGGCTGGTGTGATCTGTGATTGTGGAAAGGGGTCCTCAGAGCTGCTAAGAGAAGGGCACTCTAAAAAGCAACCCATTTTGATCTGAAGTGCAGGGACACCCTAAGAATTTCAGGCTGTCCAGACTTACGCGCAGCCCGTGCGCTCCCTTTGTGCCTGGGTTTACTCGCAGTCCTGGAGTTCGCACACTTGGGCTTTTTCCTCTTCAAATCCTTGCTTCTGATTACTAAGCCCAATACATAGGATCACCCAGTTGGGGACACCCTGGGAGACTGCAGGGGAAAGTTGTTTTTCTGGAACCTGGGGATCGGAGCGGGGAGTGACCATCAGAGAGTCAGCTCTGAGGCAGACCACGCCCACAGGCCGGTGGCAGTGCCACAGGGAAAGAAGGCTCTAACACTGCCTAGAGAGGCCATAGATAGACCCGGAAGTCAATCCAGAAACACTGCCACCCAGGGGCTGAATCACAAATTGACTCTTGCGTAATCAAAAATAAAGGAATACGAGAAATTAAGACACACCGCCTGCTTAAAATCAGGACTGGCTTACAACACCGAAGAGCAGTGGATCGCAGGGAACTGCAATACTGTCTGGACTGAGAAACAGGCGTGCCAAACAGAAAAACAGAGGAAGTGAATGACCTTCACTACTTCACATTTTATTTTTACCTTTTATTTTTTTATTTTTTTATTTTTTTTTTATTTTTTTTTTATTTTCATTTTTTGCATCTTTTAATCAAGAAACTTTTTTTTCTTTTTTCATCACTTGATTTTACCTTTTTAATGATTACATTTTTATTTTCAATCCGTATTATTACTACTGCTATTTTATCTTTTTTTTTTTAAAGTGTCATTTTATTTTCTCTTCATTTTATTTTGGGATTAGGGTTCTACATTCTATTTTTTATCTTTCCTTTAGCATCGTTTTACTCTATCTCAACTCTACCTTTAGGCCATCACTCTCTTCCTAACCTCCCCCTTTTCAGTGTCCTGTTTGTCTTACCCTTTTACTGCCTTAGATTTTCCCTATTCTTTCTGTTTACCCCTTGTTAAAATTTCACCCTACTTACATATCTAATCTCTAATCCCCTGCTCCAAGTCCACATACACCTCTCCCTTCGCTGTCTGAGCTATCCATAAACTTGTCCTTCTCTCTGTCCTTTTGTTGTTGTTTGCTTGAATGTAGATTATATCCAATTTTTATGCTGTTTTTGTGAGATTGTTTTGCTTATTCTTCTTTTGTTTATTTTTTTGTTTGTTTTGTGCTTCAGCTTTCCCTTGCCTCAATCCATATTAGTTGGTGTTGTAGTTTGTATTAATCCCCAGGCACTTGTTGCTGGCATTTGCTGGGATTAGTGATTGTTCTATTGGAGTTTTATCCCCAATATATATAGTCTGTTCCCCTTTCTCTCTTAGTCACTTTCTTGTCTCTCTTACTTTTTTTTTTTCTCTTTACTTTCCCTTTTCCCAATTTCATTTTCACACTCCTTTTTTCTTTTTTTCTTTCTTTCTTTCTTTTTTCCTCTTCTTCTTTCTCTCCTATCACCTAATTTGCCTTTCTCTGGTGGTCACCTTTATTGGAGGTTATTAATATCGTGAATACATTCCTGTTCAGTGCCTTGTGAGTTGTACCTGGTAGTGCTGTATTTTGTGCCTTTAAATCAACCCAGGAGAGAGAGAACTACATAACCAGACACCCAGAGAAGAGAGACCATGGGGAGACAAAGAAGCAGCCCGCATATGAAAGAAAAGCAGGCATCACCAGAAAAGGAAGTAAACGAAATGGAGGCAAGCAACCTTCCAGAAAAAGAATTCAGAGAAATGGTCATAAGGTGGCTGAAAAGAATGGAAGACAAATTCGACAATATGAGCAAGAACCAAGAGGAAATGAAGAAGAACCAAGAAGAAATGAAAAATGACATCGCTGCTGTAAAGAACTCAATAGAAAGCATCAAGAGTAGACTAGAAGAAGCAGAGGACCGCATCAGTGAGCTAGAAGACAAGATGGAAAAAAATACCCAAGAAAAGCAACTTCTAGAAAAAAAAATTAAAAGGCAGGAGGAGAGTCTAAGGGAACTTTGGGACAACACGAAACAAAACAACATCCGCATAATAGGGGTTCCAGAAGGAAAGGAAGCTGAGCAAGGAATAGAAAACCTCTTTGAAGAAATAATGACAGAAAATTTCCCAGATATAGGGAAGAAAAAACCCACACAAATCCAAGAAGCTCACAGAGTCCCAAGCAAAACGAACCCCAAAAGACCGACGCCAAGGCACATTATAATTAAATTGGCAAACACCAACGACAAAGTAAGAATCTTAAAAGCAGCAAGAGAGAGACAGAAAGTTACATACAAAGGAACCCCCATCAGACTAGCAACTGATTTCTCAACAGAAACTCATCAGGCCAGAAGGGAATGGAATGAAATATACAAAGTCATGCAAAGGAAGGGGCTGAATCCAAGAATACTGTACCCAGCAAGGCTGTCAATCAAAATTGAAGGTGAAATCAGGAGCTTCACAGACAAAAAAGGACTAAGGGAATTTATTACCACCAAACCAGCAATGCAAGAAATGCTAAAGGGTCTACTGTAAAAAAAAAAAAAGAAAGAAAGAAAGAAACAGGAAGCGAAGAAGTAACACAGGGGTAAAGAATAGGAATGGCGACAAATAAGTACCTATCAATAATAACTTTAAATGTAAATGGATTAAATGCCCCAATCAAAAGACATAGGGTAACAGATTGGATAAGAAAACACGACCCATATATCTGCTGTCTACAAGAAACCCACCTCAGAAAAAAAGACGCACACAGACTGAGGGTGAAGGGATGGAAAAAGGTTTTCCAGGCAAATGGAACTGAAAAAAAAGCTGGGGTAGCAATACTTATTTCTGACAAATTAGATCTCAAACTGAAGGACATAACAAGAGATAAGGAAGGCCATTTCATAATACTAAAGGGAGCAATCCAACAAGAAGAAATAACTCTGGTAAACATATATGCACCCAATACAGGAGCACCCAAATACATAAAAAAACTCCTGGAGGATATTAAGGGAGACATTGACAGCAATACAATCATAGTAGGAGACTTTAATACCCCACTATCACCATTGGACAAATCCTCTAAACAAAACATCAGCAAAGAAACATCAATCCTAAATGACTCACTAGACCAGATGGAATTAATTGACATCTTCAGAACATTTCACCCCAAAGCCACAGAATATACATTCTTCTCAAGCGCACATGGGTCATTTTCAAAGATAGACCATATGTTGGGACATAGGCAAAGTCTCTTCAAATTCAAGAAGATAGAAATCATATCAAGCATCTTCTCAGACCACAGTGGCATAAAACTGGAAATCAACTACAATAAAAACAACCCAAAGAAATCAAACACATGGAGACTAAACAGCATGCTATTAAACCATGACTGGGTTACCAGAGAGATCAAAGAAGAAATAAAAAACATCATGACAACAAATGACAATGAAAACACTACAATCCAAAATCTATGGGACACAGCGAAAGCAGTCTTGAGAGGGAAGTTCATAGCTCTACAAGCCTACTGCAAAAAACAAGAAACAGGGGTAATAAATTACCTAACCCAACAACTCAAAGAGTTAGAAAAAGAGCAACAAAAAAAGCCCAGTGTAAACAGAAGGAAGGAAATAATAAAGATCAGAGCACAGATAAACGACATAGAGACCAAAGAAACAATACAAAAGATCAACAAAACCAAGAGCTGGTTCTTTGAAAGGATAAACAAGATTGATGAACCTCTAGCCAGGCTCACCAAGAAGCAAAGGGAGAGGACCCAAATAAACAAGATCAGAAATGAAAGAGGTGAAATAACAACAGATCCCGCCGAAATACAAAGGATTGTTAAAAAATACTACGAACAACTCTATTCCAACAAACTGGACAACCTGGAGGAAATGGACATATTCCTAGAAAAATATAACCTTCCAAAACTCAATCAGGAAGAATCTAAACAGCTCAACATGCCAGTAACTATGGAAGAAATTGAAGCAGTCATCAAAGAGCTTCCGGCAAACAAAAGCCCGGGGCCAGACGGCTTCACAGGAGAGTTCTACCAAACATTCAAGGAAGAACTAAAACCTATCCTCCTCAGACTATTCCAAAAAATTCAAGAGGAAGGAACACTTCCCAGCTCCTTCTATGAAGCCAGCATCACCCTAATACCAAAACCAGATAAAGACAACACAATGAAGGAGAATTACAGGCCAATATCCCTCATGAATGTAGATGCCAAAATCCTCAATAAAATTCTAGCAAATAGGATCCAGCAGTACATCAGAAAGATCATACACCATGACCAAGTAGGATTTATCCCAGGAATGCAAGGATGGTTCAATATCCGCAAATCAATAAATGTGATACATCACATAAACAAATTGAGAGATAAAAATCACATAGTCATATCAATTGATGCAGAAAAAGCATTTGACAAAATCCAACACCCTTTCTTGATAAAAACTCTCAACAAGGTGGGAATAGAAGGATCATACCTCAACATCATAAAAGCTATATATGATAAACCCACAGCTAACATCATACTCAATGGGCAAAAACTAAAACCATTTCCCCTAAGAACAGGAACAAGACAGGGATGCCCACTCTCACCACTCCTGTTTGACATAGTACTGGAAGTATTAGCCACTGCAATTAGACAAGAAGAAGAAATAAAAGGCATCCAAATTGGAAAAGAAGAAGTAAAGCTGTCCTTATTTGCAGATGACATGATATTGTACATAAAAAACCCGAAAGACTCCATCAAAAAACTAACAGACTTAATAAATGAATTCGGCAATGTAGCAGGATACAAAATTAACACCAAGAAATCTATGGCATTTCTATACACCAACAATGAACTTACAGAAAGAGAGACTAAAAAAGCAATCCCATTTTCCATCGCACCAAAAAAATTAAGATACTTAGGAATAAACCTAACCAAGGAGGTAAAAGACCTATATGCGGAAAACTACAGGACACTGAAAAAAGAGATAGAGGAAGATGTAAACAGATGGAAGAACATACCATGTTCATGGATTGGTAGAATCAACATCATTAAAATGTCCATACTACCCAAAGCAATCTATAGATTTAATGCACTCCCCATTAAAATACCAACGGCGTATTTCACAGACCTAGAAAGAACTCTCCAAAAATTCATCTGGAATAAAAAAAGACCCCGAATAGCCACAGCAATCCTGAGAAAGAAGAATAAAGTAGGAGGGATCTCAATACCAGATTTCAAGCTGTATTACAAAGCCACTGTCATCAAAACAGCCTGGTACTGGCACAAGAACAGACATATAGATCAATGGAACAGAATAGAGAATCCAGATATCGACCCAAACCAATATGCGCATTTAATATTTGACAAAGGAGGCATGAGCATACAATGGAGTCAAGACAGTCTCTTTAATAAATGGTGTTGGGAAAATTGGACAGATACATGCAAAAAAATGAAACTAGATCACCAACTTACACCATACACAAAAATAAACTCAAAATGGGTACAGGACTTAAATATAAGACGGGAAACCATAAAAATACTAGAGGAATCCACAGGCAGCAAAATCTCAGACATATGCCAAAAGAACTTTTTCAGTGATACTGCCCCTAGGGTAATGGAAGCCAAACAGAAAATAAACAAATGGGACTACATCAAAATAAAAAGCTTTTGCACAGCAAAAGAAACCATCAACAAAACAAGAAGAAACCCCACTGTATGGGAGAACATATTTGCAAATGGTATCACTGATAAAGGTTTAATTTCCAACATCTACAGGCAGCTTATACAACTTAATAAAAGGAAGATAAATGATCCAATAAAAAAATGGGCAACGGACCTAAATAGAAGCTTTTCGAAAGAAGACAGAAGGAAGGCCAAGAGACACATGAAAACATGCTCAAAGTCACTAATTATCCGAGAGATGCAAATCAAAACAACAATGCGATACCATCTCACACCTGTCAGAATGGCTATCATCAACAAATCAACAAACGACAAGTGTTGGCGAGGATGCGGAGAAAAAGGAACCCTCGTGCACTGCTGGTGGGAATGCAGACTGGTGCAGCCACTGTGGAGAACAGTATGGAGTTTCCTCAAAAAACTGAAAATGGAACTCCCATTTGACCCAGTAATCCCACTCCTAGGAATATATCCTAAGAAACCAGAAACACCAATCAGAAAGGATATATGCACCCCTATGTTCATAGCAGCACAATTTACAATAGCTAAGATTTGGAAACAGCCTAAATGCCCATCAGCAGATGACTGGATCAGAAAACTATGGTACATCTACACAATGGAATACTATGCTGCCGTAAAAAAAGAAGGAATTACTACCATTTGTAGGCACTTGGATGGAATTAGAGAACATTATGCTAAGTGAAATAAGCCAGTCAATGAAAGAAAAATACCACATGATCCCACTCATTTGGGGATAATGAAAAACATTATAAACTGATGAACAAAAAGATAGTTACAGAGGCAGTAAAGCATCAAACAGACTGTCAAATTACAGTGGTAAGGTTAGGGAGAGGTGGGGGAAATAAGAGATCAACTGAAGGACTTATATGCATGTATATAAGAGTAACCAACGGATGCAAAACATTGGGGGGTGAGGGCATATATGGGAGTGGGGTGGGGGTCGGGGGCAATGATAAGATATGTACACATATAATACCTTAATAAAAATTTGAAAAAAAAAAAAATAAATAAATAAATAAAATAAAATACCTAATACTAGAATACAAAGAAAGCACTTAATATTTATTCAAAAATTGAATGTGGAAAAAAATCCACAGCAAGTTTGAAGAAGAAAAAGTTGAACTGGCATTCTATCTTAGAGTCTCAAAATGTGAGTCATTAGAGTCTCAAAATGTGAGTCATTAATTTCAGATTCAGCTTTTACTTTTGTGTAATTTTGAACAACTCAATAAACCTTTATGAGACTCAATTTCCTTATCTGTAACATAAATAATAGCAAATCCATAGGTTCTTATAATTTTTAATGTGCTGAGATAAATTATAGAAAATACTTTATAATGTGAAGAGAGTTCTTTAAATGTTGTTCACATATACTTTAAATTGACTCCTTAGAAAATTTAATACAATATAGATTTTTTTTTAACTTGGTAAGCAATTTACTTAAATTAAAATAAAAGAAAAAAATAATGAGGAAATGTTGAAAGTCCCTTCTGAAGTGGAATTATATTTCATTTTTGCCTGAGACTTTTCTAAAGATTTTATATCATACTAGTGGCCCGGTGCACGATATTCATGCATGGGGAGGTGGTCAAGTGTTCCTCAGCCTGGCCTGCACCCTCTCCAATCTGGGACCCCTCAAAGGATGTCCTAATGCCGGTTTACAGGGATCGGGCCTAAACCGGCAGTCGGACATCCCTCTCACAATCTGGGACTGCTGGCTCCAGCTGCTCACCTGCCTGCCTGCTTGCCTAATTGCCCCTAACCACTCTGTCTGCTGGCCTGCTCGTCCCCAAATGCCCCTCCCACCAGCCTGATCACCCCCAACTGCCCCCCGTGCCAGCCTACTCACCCCCAACTGCCCCCCTGCTGGCCTGCTCACTTCAAACTGCCCACCCCTGCTGTCCTGATCACCTCCAACTGACCCCTATGATGGCCTGCTCGCCCCCAACTGGCCCCCCTGCTGGTCTGCTTACCCCCAATGGCCCCGCCCCCCCCCACCAGCCTGATCACCCACAACTGCTGTCCCATCCTGGCCTGATCACTCCCCGGCGACCGAAGCTCCCAGCCCCTCCTTCCTTTCTTTTTTTTTTTTCAGCGCCTCCTTGAGCGGAGGCCAGGGCCAGCTGGAAGCAAGTATCTGGGATTTATTTATCTTCTATAATTGAAACTTTGTAGCCTTGAGCGGAGGCCAGGGCCAGCCAGGGTGGGCGGGAAGCTTGGCTTCCTCCATCGCCAAGCCTCCTGCTTGCTCCAGTTCCGTGGCCGTTGCCATCTTGGTTGGGTTAATTTGCATACTTGCTCCTAATTGGCTGGTGGGTGTGGCTTTGTGGACATGACAGAGGTACGGTCAATTTGCATGTTTCTCTTTTATTAGTGTAGATTTTTTTAGAAACTCACAGGAGTAAAAATATTTCTCATGTAATAGAATAAAGCCCAGCTTCAAAATATACCCATGTTTATGGAATATTATAGATTCCTAAGAATGACTTGAAAAATATCTGAAATATTGGTAGGTAAAAAAAAAAAAGCCCTCAAGTTTACAGAATAATATCTTCAATATAAATTCATCAATTTAAATATTCATGTGTATGTAAATTTACATGTATGCCAATGTGGCGGAAGAAAACCAGAAGGATATATACCAACCTATTGATAAATTAATTATCTCTGAGATAAAAAAAGAAAAAGTGAGCCTCATTTATTTTTCTTCTCAATGACAATATTTCCATATTTACATACACAATTAACATACCAATGAGGGAAAATATATTTATTATTTATTAAGGAAAAATAGTCATTCATGGTTAATATCTACGTATTAGAATATCAAACCTCCTAAGTTTCTAGTATTTGTCAGATAGTATTTCTGATAGATTTTGAAAAATCTAACCTTAAACCTCAAAGCTGAATAATCAAATTTAAACTATGTATTCAAGATTTCAAACATTCCACTACTATTATTAGATGAATCAATGTTGAGCCTTAAAAATAGAAATGAATAACTGATTTATTCCTTTTCCATGTCTACATGAACACTGTAGCTAGGGCTAGAAGCTGTACTCACTATTATAAGTATGCCACATAATAGCTATGTCTACTTGTAAACTTAAACATTTAATCGTACATCTTGATAATGGTATGTATTTATTTTACTCCAGCTCAAATATATGAGTATCTGCAAACATCTACATGTTTTTATAACTTTATAACTTGTTCTTAATTGTATCCCTCTTTGTGTTTGCATATATATATATATATATATATATATATATATATATATATATATATTAAACTTCAGGTGGTTACATATCTACAATAGTAGTGATATATAGTGCTTGTATTTCTTGTATTTTTTGGTCCAGGTAAATATAAGAAATTCTGTTTACTTACTTTTAAAATTAGATAGGGTGGATGGTTTAGCATTTATAATTTCCATCTAATTTATTGATAAATATTATAGCAATGAATCACCATTAAGTCCTGGGTTTTAGTGCTTTTTAAATTGTAATTGGGGTAGGGGTCTATTTTCATAGTCACTTTAATAGAAAGTTAGAAGAGGCTGCATCAAAGTCTAAAATCAGATGCTCTTTAAAATCCAAAGACTTCAACTACTACTTCCAGTACATACTCATACACACACTCATACACCACTGCCAGTTAACAGAATTAAGTGAAAGGAAATATGACTATATTTGCAAATTACATATATTTATAATATAGGTATTACATACACATGTATTTCAACATTTTGTATTTACTATATGGAGACAACTCTACTCCTTCCCCCACCCCCCACAGTTATCTCTGAAATAGATGGTTAAAGACTATCCTTAGAATGTAAACTCCATAGAGGCACTGGGACTTTTGATCTGTTCTGTCCCTGCTGAATCCCAAGTACTTAGAATAGTGTCCAGTGCATGGTAAATGCCCACTGAAATATTTGCTGAGTCATCACTATCATAAATAAATAAATAAATAAATAAATAAATAAATAAATCACTATAGCAAATGTAATTATTTATGTCTGCCTACAATTCCTTCTATGGAGCTTGCCTTCCTTACACCCTAACTTTATAAAACCTTGACCCACTGCCACCTGACTCATTCACTGGGTAGCAAACATTACTATTCCATCTTTGGAATGTGAATGGTCACACAAAAAAAAAACACAGAGACTCTAATCAGTTCCATGTGGGCTTAACCCAAAAAGTCATATAGATTTGGGGACCAAAGTTGCCATTTTGGGTCAAGTACAAACTGATATCTAAAGAAAATCTGGCAATTACAGAGAAAAGTTAGCCAAGAATACAAACACAGAGACAAACAGAAATAGATGATTAGATTGAGTAGTTGCTTCAATTCTCAAGCTTTACAAATCCAACAAGGCTCAGTTATACCCCATTGCTGTGAATTTCTGTATCTTTACAGTAACTCGATTCCCTCTTTTTTTTTTTTTAATACAGAAGCGTATCTGAGTACATTTATTGCAATCAAAATCTTGACTAGACAAGTCATCATATAGGAATTTTTCTTTTTGCTATCATAAATCCTTTCCTTCCTTCCACATTTAAAGCAACTTAAAATTATTCCTACACTGTAATAATGAGTAGCCACAGTAAATTAGCATGCCATTGAGTTAATGATTTCTCCATCAAGAGGCCTAAATACTCACACACACACACACACACACACACACACACACACACACACAAGCTGACATTGTACCAACATGTACATCCACATCCAGAGGTTCTGAGAGAGCACTCTTTTTACTACACTTCCAGTCAAAATATTAGCTTCTTATTTTTCTCAAGCTCCTTTCATCACTTTCTTCACTGAATGTTAATTCGTTTTAGAGAGAGATTAAAAAAGGTAGGAAAATACTGTGATTTTTATTAACTTTATGGAGTAAGAGAATTTAGTCCTTGAAAGGCATAATCCCTTTTTTAGGAAGGAAAAAAAGGACATTCATATGATTATTTAAAAATAATCGCTTAAACATTTAAAAGTATTAAAATGCATTAAAACCAGAATTCAATATTTTAGAATAATAGTTTTAAATTCATGTTGATATAACTAAGTAAAACATTCCTTTTATTCAAGTGCAAAATAATTTCAAGGCTAGTTATTAAAGCCTAGTTGCCCATTATAGACAAATATCCTCTCCTTCACTTAGGTTTTAATACCCTCTGCTCTGCGGTTTTTAATGTTTGGATGTGGGGATGAATCCATAATGCTGAGCACTTGCAACTATCAAATAGCCTGCCTCTCTTTATAACTGGCACATCCCTATAACCAACACTATAGTCCATACAGATCACTTAATAGATATAAATGGGGAAAAAAAAAACATAAATAACATATGTCCCAAGCTGGATGAGACAGAAAAATGTTAATATGAAATTCAATGGCCTAGCTATTTGTCTTATACTTTTCTATATAGAAATCACGTTATAAGTGGGAAAGAATTCAATGTGGAAAATAACATGATTTCAACGGTTGTTCTGAGTTCCAAGGTGTGTAAAATGGATGAAGATACACAAGAGCTTCACATTTTTCCACAAAATAAAGTAACAAAGCTGACCAAACAGTAAATTTGCTTTTAGGATTTCTTCTCTTTTCTCATTGCCTTTCCTCTTTAAATTGGTGATGGGATAGGGACCCAAGAAAAAAAGTTAAAAAGCAGGGAACGTGCAGATGAGCATTGTGTTGTCAGCCTCACAGGTTTCCTTGATTTTTTTGCAATACTCGCCTCATTTTTAAAAGAATGGACGTTACACAGGAAGCAGGAATAAAGTTAATGAAAATTATAAACCTCTCCCCTTTCTCCTTCTTCCCAGTAATTACCCACTCATTGGAGACAAAGGCCACTGGAGATGAGGTTGCCATGTGTCCTATTGGGGATTAAATATTTTTCTTCTGGAAAGAGAAGAGTCAAGCAACTGCTGCAGCCCCAAATCCCCGGTGGCCTCTCCTCATCGATGGTGGCTGTAATGAGCAGATGACAGCCCTAAACTCTCAGTCTCAAGGTGCCTGAAGGCATGAAGGGATGAAGAAAGCAAGACAAGGGAAAGAGAAAGACAGTGGCGTGGGACAGAAGAGCACTACTCTGAACACGAACTTTCCCAGTTCCCTTGTTTCCATAATGACCCGTTTCTTCCTACACCTTGAATGCAGATCTACTTTGAGAGGTTTCTGCTGGAGCACAGGTGTTTTAAAGATCAGAACATGTGCCCACGTCAGGGTGGCTTCGTCGGTTGGGCGTCCTCCCCTGAATTGAAAGGTTGCAGGTTCCATTACTGGTCAGGGCACATCCAGGTTATACTCCCTGCAGGGGAGTGCAAGGGCAGCTAACTGATGTTCCACTCTCACATCAATCTTTCTCTCTGTCTCTCCTTTTCTCTCTCTCTAAAAAGTCAAAATATAATAATAATAAGAGATCCGAACATTTGCTGGAAGGTGTAAATAATTTTCCTTGATTTTCCTCTCAATCTTTAGAGAGAGAAAGGAGAAACATGCAAGGAGAGATACAAATGTGATGTGGTACTGTCAGGATACTTTTAAAAATATTTGTAAAAGGGTATCAATATTGTATTAAAGCCACTGAAAACAAGGACATATGATATGTATTTAAAACACATTTTATTTCAGTTTCTTACTACCCCATTAAATTTTATTTATGGAGAAAGTCTTGTGACTTTTCTGAGCACTTTTAGGCAATAGAGAGCTTTACATTTACTAGTGCTTTAAGCTATCAACAGATTCCATTCATAAATTAGAATGTCCAATCCAAACTATACTCCAAAATCCCAAACTTGACTTAACTCACATCTTGTCCCTGCTCCCAGCTGGGCCCCCAAAAGACTAGCTGCTTTCAATGGGATCAGTGGGCAAAGCAGGGGTTAGGGTTTAAAATTCCCCTCCCTTGCTGTCCTGACTTGCCAGCTGCTGGGACTGAGTATGACCTGGAAAGCATGGAGAGAGACTATGAAACAGGGATGTTTCCCCCCTTGAATTGGAATCGTCCTGAGATGGCATCTTGTGTTCCTGGCAGATGTTGAAGGCTTTCTCTTTGTCTCTTGGGCACTTTTGTGGGTTCATCAGCTGCATCCCTGCTGGGATCCCTGGCTGCAGCTCCTGTGACTCAGGCAGCACTGTGTTTTCAAAGTGCTGCTGGTTAATCAGCCCCCCAGCAAGCCCCTGGTTTCCTAGTGGCCAAATCCCCTATAAACTCTTGCTGTTGGAGTCCAAGTGCTTTTTCCAGATGTCCCTTTGGGAAGGACATACGATGGCTCCAGGCAAGCTCTCTCACTCATGTGGTGTACATCTGGTTCATGAGGAAAAGTGTCCCACCATGGAAGTCTCTTTCTCTTGGCTTGATGTGAATGAGATTAGTGCAGCCCCCTTTGAGGGAGCGTAAGCTCGGACTCATAGCACCACCCAGTTCTCTTTCTTAAAAACAAAGAAAAACAAAACACCTTTTTGTAAACTAATCTTCCTTTTCCCTCTGAACTCTTTTGTAGTCTCCATCTGAGTTAAAGGCATCGGTGTGAAGGGCTCAGAAGTTATGAAACGGATTCTTGGCCACCTGTTTTGAAACTTGGAATTCAGCACTGGCACTCTGCTTTGGGACGCAGCTTCTATTGTATTTCACTGCCTTTGTTGAACCTTTGGTCTTAACATTCGTCATGATCTGATTATCATCCTGGTTCCTTTATCATTGTTGGTAATCCACTCTCCTTTCTACCTAAATGGCAGATACCCAATTATTTTTGCAGAAATCTATTTTTTGAAGCAGCTAAGTACTTGGAGACAGTGACACCATACCCAGCTCAGGGGTAAATCCTGAACAGTCTAATCACATTTGCTGGCCAGTAATTCATTTATGTCTTAAGACCAATGAGATATATCTAGCCAACGAGATAGAAAGGGAAGTCGGCTGAGATGATTTCTGAAAGAAGGGTTTCATGAAAAGAGAAGCAAAGGGAAGAAAGGGTTCATTTCCTGCCTTTGGACTTTGTGTCTGGCTAGGCTAGGGCCATCATGTTGTGATAATGAGGGGAGTGTGTCTGAGCAAAGGACAATGTGCTAAGATGGCAAAACAAAACATAGGTGCTGTGTCAGCCTCTGAATAAACATCCCTGGAACAGTCTACTTTCAAACTTCATTTTATAAGACAATAAATTTTCTTTATTGGTTCATATTAAGCCATTGGGTTGGGAGCTCCAAATGACATCACCATAAAATATTTATTACAACCCAAACATGGGCACTTCCCAATAGGTAATCAAGTTAGACAGAAGAGGAGAGCTTGTGTTTTCCCACTTTTTTTATTTTTATTGAATAACTGGTGAGTGAGTTCACCCACCACAAAAGTACTTTAAAATCAGATGTTTAACTAATTCTCAAAATTGTAATGATGTATTACTAAACTGAATCAACATTTGTGATGACACCTGTTACAACAAGTGTAAATAAAAACAAACAAAAGCTACGTTCAATTGGAAAGTCCATCAGTTAGCAGTAGGCTTGGATTTCCCTTGGAGTTCCTGGAGAAACCAGAGATTTCTCATATTACATGATATTGTCAACATTCAGGGCAATGATAACATGCTACTCTTAGAAAACAGAAGAGGTTTGCATGCCAAAAACCCCATGCAAAGCAAATCATTTTATGCTGAATTCCATTTAGAGGATCAAGCAAGGACCTATTTTGTTATTCCATATTATGATGTGGGTGTGCTTACATTAAATCACTCAGAGAAACACTAGGTGACTAATTTGTGACAATGATATGTTTGCAGACTAACACATTCATAAGAACAGCAGAATAATGAGCTAATTTGTAAAGTACCAGATGGATTACTGAAAGCTGGTAGCTTAAGCTATCATAATTGTCCCTTATACTCCAAGAAGATATTTCTAGTAATCTTACTACCACATCTTTGCTTTTGGATAAACAGGCCAAGCTATAACTAATCCTCTTCCCACGAAGGCAAGTCTCTTGTACTTGAATACACTTGCAACTAGGAGAGCTGCAATGTGAAACTCTGCTTTTTTATAACTCCACTGTCTGAATGGCATCCCACAATGAGGGACCATTAATCTTAACTGTTCCCCAGTCCATGTTGTTGTTGTTGCTCTTTTGATGTTCTTTCTTTGATAGTGCACAAACACTGGGGTCAGATTTATACAGTGCCCGGGATCTTTTTCCTTCCTCTGCATGCTCCTACTCACTGATACAGGCATTGTATCTTCAGTACTTTTGAGATGGTCCTTTCTATTTTTAATGTTTTTTTCCCAAGTCAACCCAGGAATTACTTTATCTCTTTTATCATTAGACTCATTCTCCCTCCTTTAGTCCCCACCCGAAGCTTGAGATTGATACGCATAAGCCTCAATGTTGGCATTTCTGTATTACATCTCCTCAGAGATTAATAGCATTTTTTTCTGAAGAAAGCATGGTTTGGTGGAGGGGCATAGGATTTCAGTGTCCCTGAGGTCTCTTACCACTTCATTTACTGTGGACTCATTTTCCAACCTTCACTGAATCTGAAAATTTCATTTGGAAAACAGCAACGAAGCAACGATACATATTTCTTAGATTTGTTTGGGATAATATTACAAGGTATAGGGTAATTATGTGGCACATGTAGTATTTGTTTTCCTTGTCCTCTTCAAATGTTTGTCATCTAACCTGCTGACAATAGTGGAAATGCTGCATTAGGGGATAAGGGGAGCAATATAGAAATATGAAGAGGCTGAATAATATAGGCTTCTCTAGCAATTACTAATGCAAAATAAGTTGGCAGAGTGGGCTATAACCATAGCCATGGTGTGACTTTTATATCATTTGACTTAATAAGAGTCTCTAAATTAATTAAAATAAGACCAAAAAAAGAAAAAAGAAAAATGAGAAATGGATGCAAATAAGTGTCATAGAAGAACTACAAATAGCCAATAGTCATTTGAAAAGATTTTCAATCTCATTGGTAACGAAAGAAATAAGTTAAAATGACAATGGACTATTTTGCCTATCACATTGGTAAAAAATGAAGACTAAAAATGTCCAATGATGAATGAAAGGAGATGGGAAACAGGTACACCCTTACACAGTTGGTGGAAACTGAGAATGGGAAAGACTGTCTTGGAGTACAATTTAGCAGACTTCTTAAAATGTAAAACACATATGCTATTTGATTTGCAGAAGTCTATCCTACAAAAGTGAGTGCGCGCACGCGCGCGCGCACACACACACACACTCTCAAAGATAATCATTTTGGCATTGTTTATGATTTTTTAAAAATCCTGTTTCTCTTACCAGATGCTGAGTTCTTAGAGAGACAATACTCTTCTTCTTCCCTAGTAACTTCTGAGCCCACAAATGTATAATAGGGTGAAGATGTTTAAAATTGCATATTGATTAACAAATGATCAAAATATTTTATGTTTAAAGATAATGAGATAGCCCTGCCTGTGTGGTTCAGTGGTGGAGCACTGACCTTTGAACCAGGAGGTCATGGTTCAATTCCCGGTCAGGGCATATGCCTGGGATGCGGGCTTGATCCCCAGTATGGAGCATGCAGGAGGCAGCCAATCAATGATTCTCTCTCATCATTTATGTTTCTATCTCTCCCTCCCTCTCCCTTCCTCTCTGAAATCAATAAAAATATATTTTTAAAAAAGATAATGAAATAGATGTATAAAATTTTTAGGTGAATTGATGTTTTCATGTGTTTAATAATCCAAAAGTTTATTATTTTTTCTATTAATTTAAAAATTATTGGAATATGTTATAATATAATTGATTATTATCAACTTTCCAACCCTATTTACATCGTATTTTATATTTTGATTTACAGCTTTTATATTTTGATAATTTGTTTCTAAAACTTAACATGTAACTGTCATTATAAGGCAAGAGTTCTCCAATAAGGGTTTTTAAATGCCTGCTGCTACAACTCTTGGGTCATGGTCTTTCAATTAGAATTTAATTTTCTTGCAATATGGGATGGGGGAAGGTAAGATGAAGTCAAAGACCATGCTCCTGATATTATCTGTAGAGAGTATCTCTGGGTCACTTTGACCAGTGCTGGGATTGAGCCTCTTCAGTCACACCATCTAGAGCAGTGGTTCTTAACCTTTCTAATGCCGTGACCCTTTAATACAGTTCCTCATGTTGTGGTGACCCCCAACCATAAAATTATTTTCATTGCTACTTCATAACTGTAATTTTGCTACTGTTATGAATCGTAAAGTAAATATCTGTGTTTTCCAATGGTCTTAGGCGACCCTGCTAGCGGTTCTCAACCTGTGGGTCGCGAACCAGGTTGAGAACCGCTGCTGTAGAGCCTAAGACCACTGGAAAACACAGATATTTACATTACAATTCATAACAGTAGCAGAATTAAAGTTATGAAGTAGCAACGAAAATAATTTTATGGTTGGGGGTCACCACAACATGAGGAACTGTATTAAAGGGTCATGGCATTAGAAAGGTTGAGAACCACTGATCTAGACCAAAGTGTCATGGATTAGTGAGCCGTCTGACAATGGAACTAACCCAGTGGAAATTTAGCCTAAATTGGCTACCTTATAACTAAAAGCCAACATTTTAAAATGAAATAATACCTTCTTTTGCCCTAACCGGTTTGGCTCAGTGGATAGAGCGTCAGCCTGCCGACTGAAGGGTCCCAGGTTCGATTCCGGTTAAGGGCATGTACCTTGGTTACAGGCACATCCCCAGTAGGGGGTGTGCAGGAGGCAGCTGATCGATGTTTCTCTCTCATTGATGTTTCTAACTCTCTATCCCTCTCCCTTCCTCTCTGTAAAAAAATCAATAAAATATATTTTAAAAAAATAAAATGAAATAATACCTTCTTTTTCAAGGAGAACAAAACTATATAAGGCAGCAAATATATATAAAACTCCTTTTATCATTGTGAGGCCCAGATCAACCTGGAGTAAACATTGTATCTACATATCTCTAGCTATGTAAAAAGAGCCGAGCTTCTCAAAAGAATGTATTGATTGAATCATTAGCATAAAAAATTACTTAGTTTCCTTCCACAGGACATTTAGAAACATGCAATAACACACTGGAAAAAAAAAAAAAGAAAAAGGGTAAATAAAATAAAGCAAACATTTTTTGAGTCTTTCTTCTGGGGAAGATTTTATGTATTGGGTTTATACCAAATTCTTCCCTTTAATATATGCACTAACCCTATAAAGTGAGTATTGCTATCTCCCATTGTACAGATGAGGAACCTGAAGAATCTAGAGGAGGTAGTTGTTGCCCAGGGTTCCAGATATAAGTGGCTGAGCTGTGACTGGACTCCAAAACCCATTTTGCCCACTACACCATGGGAACAGCCTCGTTCTGTGGATTTAAGACACGACCGGAGCCCGGCTGGCATGGCTCAGTGGGTGAGCCTCAACCTATGAACCAGGAGGCCATGGTTTGTCTTCTGGTCAGGGCACATAACTTGGTTGTGGGCTCGATCCCCAGTGGGGCGTGCAGGAGGCAGCCAATCAATGATTCTCTCTTATCATTGATGTTTCTATCTCTCTCCCCCCTCGCTCTGAAATCAATAAAAATATATTTTTTTTAAAAAAGACATGACCAGAAATGACTGCTTGGGAGAGGGGTATGATTTCAGAGACAGTAGATGGGGTATAATGATCAAGAGCTGTGTAACTAGCAAGTGCTAGACCTTCTGCTAAATACTTGGCTTGCTTGTCCCCAAACTTCCAGAGAAGTACTACTAGCTTCACTGTTCCCACCCCCTTATTTATCTCTTTTTTACTCCCATGCCTACTTCTTTCTTACAGAGAAGAAAAAACAAGTGACTTGTTTATAGTTTATTGATTTCATATACCTTTGGGAGTTCTACCACCTTTCAGTTAAAAAATAAGCAATGTTTTCCCCCATCTAAGGACAGCTGCCAAGATGCTATTTGGGGATCCTGGGAGGTATTTTACTGAGGTCCTGCTTATGTAAACAGATAAGCATAGAAATAGACTGCAGTTTGATTCCTGACTCAATCCATGACTTTCTAAACCTTCATCCAAAACATCTTTTTGTTCCTCTATATGCAAAATTAAAAGAGCTAGGTGTCTTTGTTTAAAAATGCAAATATATTATTTGGCAAAGGCTGATAGTTTATATTGTCTCCTTGGCTGGTGTTGTGGGGATTATTCATCCAGCACTGAGTGAACGCCCAGCGCCCAAGCCCCGCCTCTTTCCTATTTGTTATCAGGCTGCTGCAGTGCAGCGCGGAGACATCTGACCATTTAGATCATTAAAAATCAACCCAATGACCAACCATGTATGTACATTTTAGAGAAATGACAAAAAGTACAGTATTAGATTGCTATTAATCTGCTCTGGGTTTTCTTTTTACAGCTGCCAGGAAAGTGATTTGGTAAAATTGATTAAACCAGCATGCCAGGAGGAGCGAGAAAAAAGCAGAGAAATGTAAACAGCGAGCACGGAGGGGAGGGCAATACGATCTTTCTTGGGAATGAAGTGAGCTGCAGGAGGCAGGACAGGGCATAAGAAACCTTGCATAGAGGGAGCGTACTATAATTTGGGGTATAAAACATTTAAGATGGCAGGATAAAAACAACCAAAATGCAGAAACAATGAAGAGGCAAGCTACCCACGTGCTTCTAACAAACTGTACGCATTGGTCACACTAAAGGGTTTGACTGGATTAATCCAAGAGACATCATTGGGACAATAAGAAGCCAATCTGAAGGTTTTAGTAAAATAAATTCTGTCACTATCAGGAGACGGCATGAAGGAGTGCCTCGTTTCCTGCACAGCAGGATTTATTTCCGTATGAACAATTAATAAAGGGAAATAAATCTCTGTACCTTTGCTCAACAAAACCGCGAGTGCATAAAAATTCACATATGCATTCCCCATTTGTTATTATAATGGCCATACATATTCCCTTCTTTGAAATATAAACTTCCTTCTTAAAAAGTATATTTTCCCTCTAATATCTTTTAAACAATTTCTTGATTAACCTAAAAGAAATACTGGCATGTGACATCACAGAATGCTGACAAGGACAGATTTTAATATGGGGTTTCTGGGACCATGCCACTATTTTTAATTCCTCCTACAGTCCTATTTAAAGTCACACTTAGTTCACACAGCTCATGCTTCTGTAGAAAGGGGCAGGAAAAACTATCAAGTATTTACTTGCTACATATTATGTCTGCTAACATTTAAATTACAACAACCTCCTAAACACAAGTGACTTAAAAATAGCATTTAAAGCATAAATAAGAAAAATGTTATAGGGAAGAGTGAATGTACGTCCTTGGATAAGGTACAAGAACCATTTAATTGCGTAGAAGAGGATCAACGCTAGTCTAAATGAAGTGACCTCCTAGAGAGAAGTTCTGAATCATATTTGCTCTGTTTCAGCTCCTTGGCAGAAGCTGAGATTCAGAAAGCATTTACTTAAAGCCATGGGCTTACATGGGAAGGGAGTAGCCTTCTTGAAGGAAAATGGTCACCAGGCTACAAAATAGCCCCCAATCACCTTCCTCTTGGTATTCACATCTTTGTGAAGTTTCTGCTCCCACAATGTACCAGGGCTGATCATCCAGCAAAAGGTAATGGAATGTCACTTTTGAGATCCTATATAATAAAAGGCTAATATGCAAATCAATCAAACGGCAGAATGACCGGTCACTATGAAGCACACTGACCACTAGGGGGCAGACACTCAACACAGGAGCTGCCCCCTGGTGGGCAGTACATTCCCACAGGGGCAGTGCCACTCAGCCAGAAGCCAGGCTCATGGCTGGCGAGCTCAGCAGCAGTGGCGGGAACCACTCCTGCCTCCGCGGCAGTGCTAAGGATGTCTGCAGGGAGTGGGCCTTAGCTGTCAGTCAGAAATCCCCTGAGAGCTCCCGGACTGCGAGAGGGTGCAGGTGGGGCTGAGGGACCCCCAGAGTGCATGAATTTCATGCACCAGGCCTCTAGTCAGATTATAAAAGACTGTGGCTTCTGTGTGTCTGGAGATGTCTCTTTCTCTGATCTCCCAGTCCAGAGGATGTAAGCCACCATATTATGAGCAGAGGCTCACATAGCTAGGAATGGAAGCCTGCCAACTACCTGAGTGACCTGGAAAGCAGTGGAGCCTTGAGATGACTGAAGCCCAAGTCAACAACTCAAGAGAGACCCTTCGCCAGAGCCACTAACTACTATGAGGAACGTTAAGCCCTTTATATGACTGAAGAGTGTACATATAGAGATACGGAAAATTCATTTTAATGCAACCTACTTTATGCCCACTGGCTTGGAGAGTAAACACTGAAAAACTAATCACTTTATTATTTACTTATTATTAACTCGGTTGTACATTTATTATTATTTCTTTATTACAACAATCCGTTCTACATCGACACTGTGTCTTGTATCAACACCTGGTTCTATCTTGATCAGGTCAAGGGAGGAGAAAACAGGTGCTAGGGGTCCACGATCTCTTAGTGGGAATAAGTGGGACCTAGACCTCAGATATGCATGTCCTATGGAGGATTCTCATACATAGCTTCCTCAAATACTCCATGGGTTTACTAGTAGTATTGCACCTCCAAAGTGACTTTTTCATGGCACTCTTTTTGAACACAACTGCCCCTGTCATTCTTACCACTAGCACTGTCCCATTTTTCTCATCACAATCTACACTTTTATGTCACTTGTCAGCATGTCTACCTCCCCTGCTAGGAAGGAAGCTGTAGGAGGTCAGGGGTCATATAGTCATGGTCCCTAGCACAGTAACTGACACACATGAAATGTTCCATAAATGTCTGTGGATTGAACAAATCAGGATAGGCACAAGACCACACTGAAGATGATATATCTTCACTGATTACAATGTCAGTACTGAAATTATTCTGATGTCTCTTTGGCTTACCTGCTGTTCACACTTAAATGACATCCTAGAAGGAACTGCTGTCCAGTAGTCCTCATAACCTTTGTAAAATCTCATTGATATTTGGGGGCTTTAAATCTACTTTGGATGGTATAGCAGCCAAGTCTATCCACATCACTAAACCCAATCAGCCAGACTGTCATTCTTACTCTGAAGCTATTTAGAATGTACAATGAGCCACTGGATTCCACTTCCTAAAAACTAATTTCCCTGGAGCTTTTGCTCTATTATTTCATCATTGCCCCTGAGGTCAGAAACTATGATTTTTTTCTCTCCTGAACAGCATGATGTCTCATTAAAACTTCTTCCCATAAGCCTGAGTATTTCTTTAGAAATTCAAGAAAGTTTCAAGGATCATAAAGGACCTTTAGTTCAATATCAGCTATATTTAGTGCTTTGAGAGCAACAGCATAGTCAATTATGTTCAACAGTTCATTAATGACCTAGAAACAATTAATTCAATGTATTTCTGATTTCTTGATTGAAAGTGAATTTTTCTTAGATTTTAAAAAATTAGTATTTGTTCAAGCTTTTAAAAATGCATAATTGTTTTACATAACCCAACAAATCCAGTTGGATGATTATATTTACATATGAGTATGGGCGAGTCTGATAACCTAATAATTTAGATTTTTATGTACCCTGCTACTTCTTAAGGAGAGAAAGATTGGCAGTGATCATTCATTCATTCACTCACTCATTCAACAAATATTTACTGACTACCACCATTTCTAGGAACCACTCTAGAGGTGAGGATAGACAGTGAACTATGAAATAGACTAAGGGCTTTCATTCTACTTGAAGGAGGAGGGTCTGGAAATAAACAAAAGGAATAAGTAAAATCTGTAGACATTTATATGGTAATATGTTCTAGGGAGAAAAAATTTAAAAGTAAAGGAGATGAAAAGCTCCAGGGACAGGGATGGTGTGGATGCAATTATTAAAAAGGATGGACAGGGAAAGCCTGACTTAAGGAGATATTTGAATAAAGAATGAGAGATGTGAGGACGTAAAAAAGGGGGTTCCAGGAGATGCAGGTTCTGGTCTGAAGTAATAGAAAGCATAGCCCCTCTGATGCAGCACTGTTGGTAGAAAGCTGGAGAAACAGAAAGAAGTCAGTGTTACTGGACCAGAGAAGTAGTAGATGAAACCTAGGTAACAGGAATCATCAGATGGCAGGCTATCATGAGGACTTTAATTTTGATGAAGATCAGAGATCACTGGAGGGTTCTGAGCAAAGGAGTGACCTGACATGACCTAGGTCTTTGCAGTACCATGCTGATGTGTGGGAATAGGTTGAAGTGGGAAAAGGTTTAGGAAGGACACTGGTCAGAAGGCATTTGTGCAATCCAGGTGAGAGCGATTGGTAGCCAGGACCAAGCTGGCAGTGATGGAAGGGGTGGTCAAATTCTGGGTTATATTTTGAAAGACAGCTGGCTGGATTTGATGACTGGATTGGATGGGGATGGTGGGAGGTAGAAAACAGAAGAGCCATAGGTAACATTTGGCCTGAGATGGGGAAGTCCACAGTAAGGGCTGGTTTGAGGAAAAGAACAAGACTGGTTTTGGTTTTGGATGTGCTAGGTTTCAGGTACAGACATCCAGGTGGAAGTGGCAGGTAGGCGTTGAATAGTAAAGTCTATATTCAGGGGACAGGTCCATATTGGTGATAGAATTTTGACAATGACATAAGGACTTTAAAGTCCTGTGATTAGATGAGGTCATCTAGGAGCTATGAGGACAGAAAAGTCCACAGATGAAGCTTAAGATATACTATTGCTAAAATTTGAGGTGCTGAAGAGGAAACAGCAACATCTATGGAGTGACCAAGGAAGGAGAAAATCCAGGAAAATGAGGTGCCCTGAAACCCTGGGGAACTGAGCATTTCCTCTCTGAATGCTCCTGAGCAGCAGCATAGAGATACCTACTTTGAAGTTTTATTTGGTCACAGGATTCACATGCCAATAAAATTTCACCTGAACAAATATATTAAATTCAGTTGCATATTTTGGAGAGTCAAGCATCTGATGAAATAGAAACAAAAGAGGAATAAAGGAATGCCAGAAATTATGAAATCTGTAAGATTAATTATAAATGAGTTAATCAAAATTAAATTATATTAAGATAACCATGCAATGATGTTAATAATGCTACACAATACAAATTACCTTAATCTTTGTCTCAACTTAAAAAAAACAATAAATGATTCAAGTTACAATTTATTAAGAAGGAAAGACATTCTCCATTCACATTTTGCAGCACACTGTATAAGTTAAATGTATTTCCACGCCACTTCATAATTTAAATAAATTCTAGCCCGCTTCTTAGTGTCTGCCCTGATGGAATTGGCCTGACCATGGAACACACATTAAGTTTAAAGAACACTCTGCACTTATATTATTGCCCCTTAGAAAAAGGCTATTTTACAATGCAAATATATATAATTAGGAAGTAAGATAATCACATTGGAATAAACATCTTATTTTTGGAGAAAAACTGGAACTAAATTTTATGCCAAGTTTTGTGTTATAAAAGAAATTGTGTGGTTTTGTTTTACTAAAAAATAATTCTTGCATGTATAGGAAAGATGAATTTAAAGATAAAATGGAGCTATGTGGGTATATATAGCATTACTCCTGTTGCAAATAATCACAGCTTAGGGCTATACTACAGTATACATTCCTGAAATTAAAGCAACAGCATTCAGAGTTACACATAATTTTATTTTCCTGGTTTAAAAATAAAGATAGTAATATCATTCATACTTACCCAATCAGATGACATTAAATATTTTAAAGCATTTAAAAATCTACAGAATATTGAAGAACATAAAAGGATTACTTCAGAATGACTTCCTTTTATTGAGTGAAAATTTTGAAAGTGCCAGTTGTTTTCCAGTCACTTGAAAAGTGTTTTTCACACACTTGTCTTCAGGCCACTGGGCAGATACTTAAATTGAGTTAGTTAAAATGTGGTTTTAGGATATATTTAATGTTGAACATTCTCATTCTAGCCACACACTCCTTATCTGGATGTCATGTTAGACTAGCACGTAGAGTTTAGAAATTATGAATCCACTCTGAGTTTTCCTAGGATGTATTAGACCAGTGATTTTCAACTGGTGTGCTGCAAGAATTGTTAAAACAGGCAATACCTAAATATTTAGTTAGAGGCACTGACCTCTTTTCCTTTAGATTGTCAAATTAAAAATATGACAACAGTTCACACAACAATAACTGCCCAGTATGAATGAATCAAAATTAGACCTATTTTTTTTTTCAGATCAGGAAACAATATACATTTTTGGTTTCATGTGCCAGAGAATCTTAATAATTAGTTTATGTGTGCCATGAGATGAAAAAGGTTGAAAATCACTGAATTGGACAAATGAAATTGACCCCCAGAGTGTTTGAATGTTGAGTATTCCTGGTATATTATAACAGTCTGGTTCAGAGATAAATGCCATAAATGGCCTTATAGACTTTAAGGCTTTCTGGAAATTCAGTTCCTCCCTATGACCTTTTTATGAGTCTAGTGCAAATGAATCGTAAGCACATGGATTAAATTCCGCATGAACTACTCATGGCTATGAGACACCTTAGGGAAAATTTTGGGCAAGGAGTCAAACATGCTTTGCTGACCCCTCAGTATTTTCAGGAGACTCAGTCAGCATATTCAAAACGGGATAAAGTGACCCAAAGTGCACACATTGGCTTGAACATCACCAGTCTTCATGTTTCTTCAACTTGAGGAAGAGAAGCTATTCAAACATTACAGTTCATGTTGCAATCTTTGTGAACTGGGCTAATCTGACCTCTTGGTTTTGCTATAGGCTTATTTTGAATGTGACCGTAATAAGTTCAAAATTTTTTAGACTACCCATCTTATACGCTTGACTAGCAAGTTAGCTAAACAGAAATGAGTTTAGACCCAAAGAGGACTAGCCTACGAAATAAAATGAATTCTACTCTTGAAATTTTTAAGACTTGGTAAAATAGTTATAACTTTATATGAAGTTCTTCTCCCCGCCCCTGATGCCTTCAATCAATGCCCAGTGAAAAATGATTACATATTTATACTTTATCCATTCAGAATCAATTGAATATTTGACTGATATATTGTTAACTATCTTATGGGTGAAATTATTAGTAATTCAAAGGCCATAGAGAGGATCTAGTTTATACCAGTCTAACTTAACGCAGTCTTTAGCAAAATATAAGGAGTTTCATATATTAGCAAGTTATTGCAGAAATCCTCAAAATGGCCTACCAGGGCCCAGAAAAAGTAAATATATTTTCTGTAAGCATCCACAGTCTGTCTCAATAGTAAAACCAAGCATAAAGCTTGCTAACTGCCAGTGCAAGTGAAATGTCTTGGCAAACATGCTGTTTTTCAAACAACCAATATTTTAGGCTATAATTTACCATGGAATTTCAAAAATGCAGTAATTTCCACCAGTTTTATTTTTATTTTACTTCATATGCATACCAGTTGTTTTTCAATTTTAAAGAATTCAGCACTGTCTATCCATTTTGAAAATGAGGCAAGTATTGATGTGATCAGATCTATGACTCCTCAAACTATTAGGAATTATAACTGTGTGATAAATATAATATAGCAATTTTCTAAACTGGCGACTCATATTGAATTTAATAATAGGAATTACCTATAAAAATGATTTCCATGTCCCTATTTGTCTATTTCTAAGTAGAATGATGCTCCCTAGCAATTCTCCCAAATGATGGATTAGTCATTGGCCTTCATCTTTTCAAATCTTACCTGTGAAAATGAAAGTACACTGCTGAAGTTAATCTAAAATTTAGTATTCTGGCAAGAACCCAAAATAATTTCTTCATGGTTTTTGGTATAAAGTTGCTTCCCTCAACGATTATAATTCTTATTTTCTATTCAATGTATTTTAAGAGCTAAAATTAGGGTAGGGAAGAACATCTTTTATATGTTTACTAGAGGCCCAGTGCATGAATATGTGCATGGGTGGGGTCTGGCCTGGGGGAGGGGCCCCAGGCAGTTGGTCAGCTGGTCCCACCCCCTTGTTGAACTCCCAGTTGAACTGCTGCATATTAGCCTTTTATTATATCGGATTCCAACCAAGATAAATAAGGGTTTAACTTAATGCATTACTTAGACCTAATAATGATATATATGTCTAAGATTTTAAAGTATTAGATAATACAGGCACATAAAATTTTGTACTTTCTTTTTAACATTATCCATTAGTTTTCTTATCTCTAATTGCTGAGGGCATAGATTGTCTTCTTATTTTCTATCAGCATTATGACTAAAAAGTGCATCCTCCAACATGCCTAAAAGTTTTATTTTACATAGGCAGATTTCAAACCTTACTTTGCATACTAGTATGTGTGAGTCAAATAAAGAGAAATTTGCTGTGTTGATGATCTTGTCCCCTACTTCTCACTGTGGAAAGCACAATTTGGAAATCAGTGCTGCAGTCCTGTACAATGAGAGTCATTTACTATTTTTCATGGCATCATGATAAATATTATACTATAATGCAGACTCTTCAACAAGAGATTAAAAGCCAGTATTGATCTACATGTGTCTGACAATGCCAGCACTGTGCATGCATTGAAGCAGCTGACAATACGTCATTAATTTCCACTTGTTATGGATTGAATTGTCTCCCAAAATTAATATGTTGAAGTCCTAACCCCTGTACCTAAGAGCATGACCTTAATTGAAAATAAGGTGGTTGCAGATGTAATTAGTTAAAACGAGGCCATACTATAGTAAGGTGGGCCCCTAATCCAATATGCTGATGTTCTTTTAAAAAGAATGTCACCTGAAGAGACAGACATGACAACAGAGGAATGCCATGTCAATATTAAAGTTTTGCTGCCAGGGGTTAAAAAAGAATCCTTTCATAGTGTCTTTCAAGGGAGCAGACCCTGCCAACACCTTGATCTTGGACTTCTAACCTCAAGAACTGTGAAACAAGACATTTCTTTTGTTTACACCAACTTAGTTTCTGGCCCTTTGTTACAGCAGCCCTGGCAAACTAACACACCACTCATCCTTGGTTTCCTTCATTCTGGCTTCAACTCCAACAATCCCAATAAAAAGCTTTCTGCTAAGCAATAACCTCTGGTTCTGGTCCCTCAGATCCTTCTACTTATAGCTTCTGACCTGTTGATCACCCTTCTTTAAGCTTCTCTACCATTACTTTCTGAATGTTTTTCCTAACATTTCTGAATAGTCCTTTTTATTTTATTCCTTTAACAGTCACTGAGAGTGTGCTATGTGTCATGCAAACAAAAAATCTGCAATGAATAAAAGTCTGCACTCGAGGTGTGGAAAGTCATGTGGGACAGAGAACTAAATCAATGAGTAGAGAACAATCTTGTACTATAAGAACAGAAGTCTTGTGCCATAAGACTATGTAGGAAGTCTTCCTAAGGCCATCCTGCAGGTTTAGGCAAAGGTCCTTCCAGAAAGTGATTAATGAGGAGCGGTTACTGAGGCAGCAGTGGAAAGCTGAAGACTTGAGACTAGGGAAAGAGAGCATTCTATGCAAAAGGACAATAAAGACTTAGGGACAAGAGGGAATAATGAACTGTGAGAACTGAAATCGGAATTGTTTGCAGAAAGCAAGGGAATGGCCATGGGGGTGGGTTGTCAGAGTAGAATGAAAGTCAAGGTCAATGAATTTGAGGAAGGTAAAGATGAGAGAAGAAGGCTGTGGTTTAATCCTGGTTGCACATTAGAATAACTTGGGAGCTATAAAATCTCCCAATACACTGGCCCCAGTGAAATCAGGATTTTTATGGACAGGACCAAAGCATGAATATTTTTTTAAAGATAGAAAAGTTGAGAAGCACAAAACTATTGTTGCTTGTTTTGTCTAAGTGGATTTCCAAGTCACTAAGATGGTGAATTACAGGAATATTTTGGTTTTAAAATTTTTACTCAAGAACACATTAGGAAGATGAAGAGAATAGCAAAATAGCCATCATAGAGAAGTACAAAGAGTTCCAAATGTTCTTAAGTATTTTGTGATTTATATTAAAAGATAACTGGAACTAGGGATGTATTGTCAGACTTCTTTATTATAGGAACCTAGAGGAACCTCCTACACTCTCATTCCCTCTATTTCCCCCCTATTCTTGGGAGTTCAGACATATTCCCACCTTCTTTCTTTTTTAAAAGTTAAATCAGGCAGTTTAGAGCTATGTGCCTATAAACACTCCCAGAGTCAACCGGCAATTACTATCCTGGACTTCAAATTGGTGTCTTGGATTTCGTTTCCTTGACTGGGGCCTGCCCTGGCTAGTTTTTCAATCATTACCAACGCCCAGAGGCTGGAGAATTGAACAGACCCCTCGCAGAGGTTGCATATTAGCATTACCCTTTGCTTCACAAATAAAAGCTTAACATTAGCAGATATCTTAATGTTTCCTGAAGAAAGCACCTTCATCCAGATCACACTGAATAGGAAGCCAGCTGAGTTCTTGTCACCATGGTGACCTCCACATCCTGGAAGTATAGGTTTTCATAGGAGTTCACCCAGGTGAGGGCTTTAAATATGATGAGAAAGCACATCTGCTAGGCCAGTGGTCAGCAAAATGCGGCTTACGAGCCACATGCAGCTCTTTGGCCTCTTGAGTGTGGCTCTTCCACAAAATACCACGTGCGGGCGCGCACATACAGTGCGATTGAAACTTCGTGGCCCATGCGCAGAAGTCAGTTTACGGCCTGGGTGAGTCTATTTTGAAGAAGTGGTTCTAATGCCGAGCCACACTCAAGGGGCCAAAGAGCCGCATGTGGCTCGCGAGCCACGGTTTGCCGACCACTGTGCTAGACTTATACATAATACCTGTGCTTATCAAAGCAGCAAAATAATGATGGGGTTTTCCTTGGCACAGTGACTAATTTCTAGTAGTTTAATGAATAAATCTGACGGAATTGTTTTCTGCATTTTCCTTCCTACAGTGACAGAGTCCCAGGTCTTTACCCCAGAGGTCTAGAGGTTTAGGGTTGCAAAAGACCCTTGTTATAAACGGAGACACTCAATCCTTCTGTCCTCTAGTCCCTAGCAAGTCTAGTTTTTGATATGTCAAGAGTTCCTTAGACTCAGGTATCTAAATTATTTCACTTTATGTTTTCCCTACCTTTTGGAAGCCAAACTTTCAAAATTTGTCTTATCTAATAAGTAAGGAACATTCGGAAGACAGACTCCCACAGGTAACAACAATGACAAATGTGTATCACTTTTCAATTCAGAATATTGATATTGTAGTTTATGTTTTCACATATTGTATTTCATCTGATCTTTACAACAGGACAAATATTGCCTCTTTTAAAAGAAAGTGACTTATGAAGAGAAGAAGCACAAAGGGCTTTTAGGGCAGTGAAAATACTCTGTATAATATTACAGTGATGGCTATATGTCATTATGCATTTGTCCAAACCCACAGAATGTACAACACCAAGAGCTAAGCCTAAGGTAAATTAGGGGTGTTGGGTGATGATGATGTATCAGTGTAAATTTATCCTTGTACCATTATGATGAGTGAGAATGATAATGGGTGAGGCTGTTCATGTGTGGAGCAGGAGTTATGTGGGAAATCTCAGTTGTAAGCTTAAAACTTACCTAAAAAATAAAAAAAATGTGACCTATGGAGTCAATAGATGAAACTTTCTTCTTTTTAAAAAATCCTCACCCAAGGATATGTTTATGTGTTTTTTTAATTGATTTGAGAGAGAGAGTGAGAGAGAGGAAGAGAGATAGAAACATTAATGTGAGAGAGAAACATCAATGGTTTGCCTCCCATATGCGCTGGAATTGAACCAGCAACCATTTGGTGTATGGGAGATGTTACAACCAACTGAGCCACCTGGCCAAGGTAGACGAATTTTTCTAGAAGTTAAATCTGAAATAAAGTAGCACACTAGAGTTTAAGTTCAAAATCAGGTATTTTCACTCAGAAAGCAGAATTCCTTCTACTACACCATTTTTATATAAATGTATATGCATGCACACAAATATACTATCCTATATAATAAAACTCTAATATGCAAATTGATCGATGACAGAACAACCGGTCGCTATGATGCGCACTGACCACCAGGGGGCAGATGCTCAAAGCAGGAGCTGTCCTCTGGTGGTCAGTGTGCTCCCACAGGGGCAGCACTGCTCAGTCAGAAGCTGGGCTCACAACTGGCAAGTGCAGCGGCTGTGGCAGGAGCCTGTCCCGCCTTCCCTGCAGGGCTAAAGACCCCTTGGAGGATGTCCACTTGCTGGCTTGGGCATGCTCCCTAGGCCTAAGCCAGCAGGCGGACATCCCCCAAGGGGTCCCAGACTGCAAGAGGGCACAGGCCGGGCTGAGAGACCCCCTCCCCCCCACAGTGCACAAATGTCATACACTGGGCCTCCAGTCTATCTATATGTACATCTACATCTGCATGTACATCTATATCTACATACATATATTTTTTAGAGAAAACAAACATAATTCCAGGGTAAAAAGTATTATGTTTGGTGTCACTAATCATGTGAAATGAATTAAAAGGTCATAAATAACACTTACTGTAAGACTGAGTTATTAAAGCATCAACAAGCAAAACACAAAAAATTCAGTTCCTGCCCCAGCCAGCTTGCTCAGTGGATAGAGTGTCAGCCTGCAGACTGAAGGGTTGCAGGTTTTATTCCATTCAAGGGCATATGCCTGGGTTGCAGGCTCGATCCCTAGTAGGGGGCATGCAGGAGGCAGCTGATCAATGATTCTCTCTCATCATTGATGTTTCTCTCTCCCTCTTCCTTCCTCTCTGAAATTAATAAAAATATATTTAATAAAAAATTCAGTTCCAATCTGACATATATGACTTTGCTGAGATTGTACTGAGCAACTCATTTTCATCCTAGTTCAGATGTCAGGTCTAAGATACTGGCAACCTTGATGTTTGCAATTGTTATCTTAATCATGACAATTGCTTTTTCCTTTGTGTTGGGCACACTTGTTTCTCTCTCTTTACTGATTTTCTACACTTAAATGAAGAGAGCTATCCTTCTAACCCTTTCCTCACCATGTTCAATCTTAAGAAAGCCATGCTGTAGTCTGGCAAAGCCAGGTAATTGCTCAACTCCACCTGGGAGAGTACTTTAAAATTACTTAGGTCATTAGCCTGAGACTCGCCATCAGTAGGAGATCTGAGAATCTTGAATCAGGTGCTATGAACATGAGAAAGCACTTTGAACTGTTGCCAATACTCCATTCTCTGACTGGTATCTTGGAGCTAGCACTTCCTCCGTTTAGTTCATTTGCCATTATCACTACATCTCCCAGTCTCCCTGCTAAACTGATTATCTTTGTGGTCACTACCCAAGATGAAAAACCTTTTGGCCTTGTTCTAACCATATCTCATTGATACTAAGATGCCATGGATTGTGAGATGCATCATCAAGCTGTTAACAGTTTTTCAGGAAAAATAAGCCAACCTTATTAAATGAGCACATCAGTTGTACCACTCATCCTACTTTCAAAAAATAAAAGATTACTTAAAAATTATCAAATACAAATTATCCTTGCTCATATCTTCATTCAACATAGTTTATTTCTGCAATAATATTTCTGTGAGACCCAATACTCTCAAGTCGTCTGTAACTCCAGGATGGCACTGTGCAATAGAATTTTCTATGATGATAGAGATGTTCTAAAATCTGTACCATCCAATATATAAAACTACATGTGTCTATTGAACATTTGAAATGTGGCTAGTATAACTGGGAAATGGTTTTAATTTAACTTAACATGTAAATAGCCACATGTGGCTACTGTATTGTTTAGCACTGTTCCAGAATCCCAGATCTAGAACAGGCCCCATTAAATAGGTACAACTTCCCTGGAAATTCTCAAAAATGAAATTATTTGCTTCTCTTGTGTTACTGGAACAATCACTTGGCTTTTCACTGCCCTTCAGTCTACCGTTTGATCAGCTTCTGTCAACTAATTCCGCCTGCTCTGGGGCTCACACAACCTGCTATGTCCTGATAGCCAGCATCTCCTTTCCCCAGAAGCATAAGAATCTCACAAATGGGCCACACTTTTGCTTCTTATCCTAGATTGTTCTGTTACCCTCCATAACAACCTTAAACATAGTTAAGGTTTCTTCATAATCAGCTCCACTGCACTTTGGAAAGCCAAAGTCATAGAGGTAGTCATCACTCTGCTCTCCAATATTTTAAAGTTCCCCCTCCATCTTCAAGACTTAACACACCGCTACAATTTCCATCTCCGAATGAAGTTTAATACATTAAACTTCCTAGGTTTCTGAACTTGGTGTGCACCCTCATGAGAGCAACGAGGTCCCCAGACTTTTTTAAGGCTTAATATTCATTACTTTCTCTGTACCTTCAAGGGATATTAAGCATTATTAGGAAAAAGAATAGGTGTTGTTGACTGGATGCTCCATGAATAATACTGTTTAATTTTTAACAGGGATGCAGTGCTTTTCAGCAGTGCTGTTATTCAACAAGTTATCAAAAATCTTTATATTCTATTATTCAACAAGTTATTAAAATCTTTATATTCTATTATTCAACGAGTTATTAAAATCTTTATATTATTTTTAATCCACAACTTACTTCATTTTCCTTTACTGTCAGTAGAAAATAATAAAACAACACTAAAAATAGCTAACACTGATAATGTGTCATGCACTATTTAAGCATGTTATATGTATTATTTCATTTAATACTCATAAATATTATTTGGGCTGTGTTCGATTGGCCCTACTATTTCTTGTCATTTTACAGAGATGAAAATATATGTGAAATATCTCACCGTAATGCAAGAATAGAAGCCACTTTACATAAACGGGCTCAACATCTCTCATCTGAAACCACTACTCATCCTCTTTCCTTTTCCTGTGTTTCAGAGAAATAAGATTTCTCTTTTCCAAAATGAATCCATTCGTGCAGGCTCTTAATTCTATCCCCTTTCTATCTTACAGGACCTTTCCCTTAATTCCATCCACACTTTCCTCCTTTGGGACTTCTCTTTCTCTGGCATTTTCAGTCTATTCCCCTTTCTTATATACAATGCTGAAAGGATGAGCATTATTTTGTTTAGTTTTCAGTGGTAACATATTATGATCCAAATCATGTTACAAGCTATTTGCAGTATGAGAATAGAGTCAATATTTTGATTAAATAAATTAAGGTAATAACCTTAATGAACACTGAGCTAAAATACCAAAATGGAGTGATGAATGGAGGCATTTTGAGAGCCTGGGATTGTATATGCTTCCATTGCTTCCTGTTCCTAAAACATAAATAAGATCTTTAGTCTACATCTTGAGAATTATTCCTTATAAATATTTCCCAACTTTGCTCTGCTTAGTTCCACCATCCTCAAATGATTGCTTCTTTGGAAAAACAGCTTGATAGGCCTATTATGAAGTTCTGTATTTTGCATATATTTAATTTTTACACTTTCCCCATTCAGTTGACACTACTCTGCTCTACAACTGCATTCAGGTCATAAACTATCAATTATGTATGAACTTAGAGTCTAGCAGCCCCTTCAATAGTATTTACAGATGGTTAGGATAAATATGCCTGGCTCACTTGACACAATCAATTCATGTTTCTCATTAACTAATGAATGAATTAATTAAACTGGATGATGATGACTTTGGTGATGTCAATGGCATTACATCAGGGAATAACCCTGAGACCATCTATTCTTTTTAGGAAACTCACTAAGCAGGAGGCATTAATATTTTGCTGCTGTTCCAATAAGGACTAAAACAATAAAAAGTAATAAAACTATTAAAAATACACCGAATTCTAAGAATAGTTTTCAAAATAGGAGCATATACTAAGTTCACTGTCACATGAATTTAATATTTTATTCTCATCTAGGCACTGAATTTTATGTAAACAATATCCTTCCTGTTACTTTCTAACTGCATTTTTGTATTAATTATGCCCTCCCTCCTTCACCCTTTTATTTAGCAGTTGATGTCATTAAATCCATCATTAAGCATGTCCTGGGATTTAGTCATGTCTTTGAAGGTGTTCTATTGCCCTGAAGCATCAGACAGATTTTTTATATAAAGCTAAAAAAGCTTTCATAAAACTCTTTTTTTGTGTGTGTAGATTGCTATTCATAGATATTGTTCTCACTGCCAACCATGGGAAATGTTCAGTGGCCTCAGAGTTGCTTCCTAAGAATGAAATCCCACAGCACTGCTTACACCTACAGCAGAGGCTGGACAAGGGTGGTGAAAATCTGCATACTTCCTGGGGTTGAGGGAAGAAATGAGACCACACACAGACACCTGCTGGTCCCTGGCTAACCACACCTGTACCCGCATCCACTTTTCTCCTTAAGCAAGAAATATCTCAATACTGTCTTCTTAAAACTTTGTTTCTCAAAGAGCCATTAGTAAGTTTTGTAAAACAGAGTCTGTAGATTAATCATCTACACCTACTTCTTACTTATCTGAATAGCAAAGAGGAAAGAAATTAAAATAAAACATTGCTGCTGCAGAAACCACAGCAATTATGTTAATGCAATTCTCAAGACAGCCCCTTTACAGCTTATTATAACTTCAACTTATATTTTTAATTTAATAACTGAAGAAAAGAGTGTGTGCAATATACGTGGGCCATAAGGAAGAAAAAAGAAAGGAGGGCATGACCTGTGGCAGGAGAGAGCAGCCAGGCAGTGCAGTGTGATGGAATTCATTCTGGCAGCACTAGCTCCATTCTGCATTATCCCTACTATCCCATCGATGCTTCCATGGTCCTCTCTCCATGTCCAGCAATGTCTTTTAGGAAGTTCTGCAATAATGAAAATGTTCTCTATCTGCACTGTCTAATACAATAGCCCCTGGAGAAGAATGGCTATTTACATTTATTAAAATAAAATTGAAAATTCCATTTATTTCCCATATGGCTAGTGACTAGTAACATGTGGCATGTCACTGTAGACATGATTATGGTACAGAACTTTGTTTAAGATAGTTTTAGTACCTACCATTTATTGAGCCCTGATCTTAAGTCAGAGAGGTTACCTCCCCCCCTTTCCTGAATATTTATTGGGGGTCTATTTTACAGCAGGTAACATTTTGTGTCCCAGCTTAGACTAAGGAGTAAGACAGTAAGTATAGTCCAGGCTGCATGGAGATTTCAGGCTAGCGTGGGAGGCAAAAAAGGAATAAGAAAATAAATAACTGTGTGATTTACTCTAATATAGTTATAAATAATATGTAGGCCAATAAACTGAGTATGTTGGGTAGGGGTGGGGATATTCTTAGAAAAGGTGGCCAAGCACGATCTCTCTGAGAAAGCAACCTTGAAATAGTCTTATGGACTTTGCGGTATGTTGTGAACTTGTCTCAGTCCTGGCAAAGTAATACAAGTAGACTTGGATGGGCAAGCTATGAGAATTGTGCATGTTACTTAATCCCCAAAGTCATCCTATGGGTTAGGCCTTGGTTTCCCCGTTCTTCAGGTGACACTAAAGAGATTCTATAATTCGCCTGAGGAAATTTAGCTGTTACGTGACAGACAAGACAGAAACCTGAGCTGTCCTGAATGCTCTGCCCGAATGTCCTCTTTTTTTTTTTTAAATTCTTTATTGATTTCAGAGAGGAAGGGAGAAGGAGAGAGAGATAGAAACATCAATGATGAGAGAGAATCATTGATTAGTTGCCTCCTGCACGCCCCCTACTGGGGATCGAGCCTGCAACCCAGGCATGTGCCCTTGGCCGGAATCGAACCTGGGACCCTTGAGTCCGCAGGCCGATGCTCTATCCACTGAGCCAAGCCGGCTAGGGCCCGAATGTCCTCTTGATGATGTCCTCTTGATGATGCCCTCTTTGGCTGCTTTGACTTATCGTTTCTTGACTCCGCCCACATCTGGCTCAATGAAAATTAAATAATTCTGTTTGTAAATTAAATTAGACCTTATAATAATGGCTCTTATGTAGTATGTCACTTAAAATAAAATTTAAAAATCTAGCATAAATATCCTAGTTGGCTTTTTTGTTTAAAACTAATTTTATTAGTATATAAAAAATCTTTACATCTTGGCCTTCTATCCATAACATACATAGGTAAACACATACATGTTCAGACAATTTTTAAATTTTAGGTTAAACAGTAATATGTAAAATCTATAATTCTCATCTTGTAGTCCTTTCTCCCACTGCCTTCTCTTGTCTTTCATGTGTCCAGGTTTACACTCTTATTTTATCTTGCTTTGGAAGAAATAAGATTGTTCAAAGTCATATTTGCATGAGGGCAGATAATTCCCTTGTTAGTGAATGAGTGTGAATGTTTACAGACCCTCACCTTTGTCTTAGAAGCTTTGACATTCCCTTCTGGAGACTGGAAAGTCACTTTTAAAAATATGTTTATCACTTTCCCTCCTGAGAATGGGGGCGATGTGGGAGGCAGCGAGCCATTATAAGACGATGCAGGATTTGGTTTGCTCATTTGGTGAAAAGAAACTATTTCAGTGGGCAGAAACATTTACCCAAACGAGAAAGACTTTTTAAAAATGTTCTAAATATGGCCTTACTTTAATCAAGCAATGCCATCTGTTCCCTGAGTGGCAAGGTCACAACTTTTATAAAAAAAAGTAGCATCCAATGCTAGAAATGAAAATACAGAAATATAACTGCTGCCTATACTAAGTATGCCTACCTATATTCTAGGAAGTATATAGATACAGGTAATAGAGATATAGATAGGTATAGATATAGTCATTAGTTTCTGCTATGACCTTCATAGAAGGTACTTTGGTTCTGTTTCTGCTACTGACAAGTTGTAAAACCTTTCTAAGTCATTGAACTTTCCCAAAACTCAGTTGTAATTCCTGTGTCATGTTTGTGGTAAAGATATAATGAGGTCATGTTTGTGAAGGTACTTACTTTATGAACTGTAAAGTGATGTGTAAGCAAATTTTTACTAACTGCACAAAAGACTCTCAGAAAAATTAAAAATGATTTTAAAATATTTTTGAGTATCAAACACACTACCTATCACTTTCCATGGCTTTATCTCACTCTATCTCACAATGACTCGACCAATTAAACACTATTGCTATTACCACTTGCAGAAGAGGGGAAACAGATGCTTAAAGGGCTTAGGTGAGTTGCCTAAAGCTCCCCAGCTAGTAAATTCTAGAAAGTGGATTTGAGCCCAGGCTGACCTCACTCCAGAGCCTATTTTTCTTTTTTTAAAAATATTTTTGTATTGATTTCAGAGAGAAAGGGAGAGGGAGAGAGAGATAGAAACATCAATGATGAGAGAGAATCATTGATCAGCTGCCTCCTGCATGCCCCCTAATGGGAATCAAGCCCGTAACCCCAGCATATGCCTTGACCTGGAATCAAACCATGACCTCCTGGTTCACAGGTTGATGCTCAACCACTGAGCCATGCTGGCCAGGTAGAGCCTATTTTTCTTAATAACAATTTCCCTTCACCCTACACTCCCAAAAAAAAGGTGGAATTTTTTTTTACTTAAATACTGAGGTGATTATTTTGCTTTTGTTTTTGGAAAAAAAGAGTTTTAAGATTCAATTTTAATTTTTAAAATTCTAAGCAAAATTAATAAAATAATAAAGTTTTCATAATATATACATACATTTCTCTGTAATAGAAAATCAATTCTTATAGCAAAAGCCCTAAATATTATTGGAAATGGAGTGTCTTAAAATAATATTCTCCTTTACATTTCAAAGAACTGTCTTTCATATATAGCAAGTCACCATGGAAATACCATATGATTTCACTTGTGGAATCTAATAAAACAAAATAAACTATAACAAGCAGAATAGATAGAGACTCATAGATAGAGAGCAGGCAGACAGCTGTAGGGGTTGGGGGTGAGTGGATGAAGGGATTGAGGAAAAAAGAGAAAGTACTCATGGATATAGATAACAGTGTGGTGCTTGCTGGTGAGAGAGGGGCGGGAGGAAGTGGAGGAAGTAATAGGGGGGATAAATGGTGATGGAGAGAGACTTGACTAGGGGTAATGAACACACAATTTAGTGTACAGGTGACATGTTATAGAATTGTGCACCTGAAACCTGTATAATTTTGTTAGCCAATAAATTCAATGAAAAAGTAAAATATAAAATAAAAAAAGGAAATACCAAAAGTGCCAGAATTAACTACTCAGCTATCTTTTTAGAATTTTCCACCAATCTTTTTGTGTCGATACTTACATCAATAAATAGCTCATATTGCTTGACTTAATGTCACTACTGATACCAATTATATTTCATAATATGAAAAAGATATGGGTGTGTGTGGTGGAACAGATGGGAAACAACAAAGAAATTTTTTTTTTGAGAGGAGGTTAAGGTCTAACCTGTTTCTTTTTCTGATGATGATTAAGATATTTATAGTGAGGAAACTGGTTATTATAAAATGAAAAATACACTCCTAACATAGAATGTAAATCCCATACAATGTAATAAAAGCATTTCTGTAAAAATAATGAATAGTCCCATCAGTGTCAACCCCAGACAAATTGCAAAGCTATGTACATTTGTGTGTGTGTGTGTGTGCCCACATGTGCACACAAATATTGGGCCTTAGTCTCTCAAACTTGCTGAGCAAGGCTATATGTAACACCAGATTCCATCACCATTAAAACAATTAATTATAAATGCTACTTAAGAGACAGTGAATGAGCAAACACAAGTGTTGGGAATAACTAACTCCTCTCAGGAGGCTTACTTGAGAGACAAAAACAGAACCAAACAAGGTAGGCAGCAGGGCTTTGCCTGCCTCTGTCCCTCCACACAATCTTTACAGGATTCCTTTTCTTTTTCTTTCTTTTAAAGATATCCATGAACATTTTAGAAATAAATATGAAGGGAAAACAAAATGGTGAGTAACTACAGTGGATTGAGAACATAAGCACATGGTATTTTATATCAGAAATTCTACAAAGACTTTTCTTGAAAAGATTGGGAAGAAGCCCCTGTGTTTCATAACCTTTAAGACATTAGTGGATTTGCTGTGTGGCATTTCAGAGTTGTTGTGCAGTTAGAAGATTTTGGCTCGGCACTGAAACCCTTGCTACAAGTGCTACTTTTTGTAAAGAGTCACATATAGCAGGGTTCTTGTTCTGTTTTAGTTTCATTTGCATTTGTTTTGCGGCCGGGAGGTGGGACCAGAAAAATCCCTGCTGAATTCCACCATCTAGAAGTCTCTCTTTATAGTATAATCTAGTCTTCACAATTTTTCTATGAATATTATTAAATATTTTTATAATTAACATTATAAATATTTACAATTATTTAAATTAAATATTTACAAATAACTACAATATTATTGATGATTTTTCAAATTATTAAATGCAGGTCAGTAACACATTTTAATGCTATTATAAGTCTATTGTTAGAACACATCTCTTCTTTTGGGACATTTAGGATTCTTTTTTTTTATTCTTCTCATAAACAACACTGCAGTAAACATGTTTTTAACATATATCTTAGCTAATTTATCTGAATATGCCCTAAAGTTAAATTCCTACAGAATAAAGGCTTGTGCTTTGGGAAGGTCACAGGTGTTTTAGAACAAGAGCTTTTGGTAGGGGCAATTTGGGGGATACACTGGTTGAGGGAGAGGGGAGACTAAAGATGAAGAAGCCCAGAAATCTAAACTCAGGAAATGACAACAGAAACACACATGATGGGAGCACAAAGGATACTTGGAAGGTGGAATCAACAGGTTGGGAGGTAGATCCACATGGGGCAGAGGACAAATTTCAGGAAAGAGAGAAAATGAGAGTGGCCTGAAGGCTTCGAGCTTGAACAACTAGGGAGCAGATAATGAGTTCCAAGTTGAGCATGCTGAGTTTAAGATGCCTTCAAGGTATCCTGGTAGAAACAATCAATGGACTGGACACAGTAGGACCATTATAGAATCCTAGGACAGAGACCTGCTCAAATCTATACATATAAGACAAACACCATACAATCTAGTTTTATTTTACAATTCTTGCCCTACTATCACATGCCAATCTGCTTGCTCCATTATGTTCTCATTTCACCCCTCAAATTTTAAAGATATAATGTGTGTGCAGTGTGGTGGGGATTACCCAGGAAAGTTTGTTTGGTTATTGTCCGAAGTTACTGAATTTGATGTAATAGCTTGCTTATTTATTTATAACATTTACACCTCAATCTTAAAGATAATGTGAATCTCATTATAGGGAATACCGATTGAGGAAATAAAACAACTATAGTTTAAAAACCATAGAACATCAGGAATTAAAAAATGTTATTAGAAAGTAGTCTTTGATATATTTTGAAAAATATTTACACATGTATTAAGACATTTGATTTTTACCATAACCTTAGATGGTATGTAGGTTTTTATTACCATGGGTCTCAGGAAACTGAGGTTCTAAAAAGCTAAACACAATTTTTTTTTCATAAATAGTAAATGTCAAAGTTGGGACTTGAAGCCTGGTCTTCAAGGTTCAGAGTTCTCGAACACCAAAGTTCTCACTATCTTTCAACTGCATCCATTTTTTTTTCTTTACTGCCTCTTCCTTCTCTTTCTCCTTCTCCTCCTCCTTCTTCTAATCAAGATATTCTGATTTAAGGTGTTAATTCAAAATATATCCCTTGGTAATAGCAAAGAAGGTTTCAAGTCATTTCATGAAAATGTATAATAGTGCATTTGCACTATGTGGCTGAGCCAGTGCCCAATACTTTCAGGCAGTTCCTACTCTGAAGATCAGCTTGCTGACCCAGTGGAACAGAGCTTAAGCCCTAGCTGACTTACAACCTGTGTCTGTTACTTGGTATACTTTCCTTCTACTACATTCTTTCATCATCTTTGACTCCATAAATCATAAATTCTGCCTGGTAAGTGTGGGTGCAACCAAGTCATGCTTCATTTTGGAATTATTAAAATGTGCCCTCTTGCCATGGCTGCGTGGTTCAGTTGGTTGGGCATTGTGCCAGACACCAAAAGGTTGCTGGTCAGATTCCCAGCCAGGGCACATACCCAAGTTTCAGGCTCAGATCCCTGGTAGGGGGCTTGCAGGAGGCAACCTACTGAGGTTTCAGTCTCACATCACATCTATATTTCTCTCCTCTCTCCCTCTCCCTTCCTCTCTCTCTAAAACTCAATTTAAAAAATGTCACCTCGCCCAGATGGCTTGGCTCAGTGGTTGAGCATCAACCAATGAACTCTAGGAGGTCATGGTTCGATTCCCGGTCATGGCACATGCCCGGATTTTGGGCTTCATCCCCATTAGGGGGTGTGTAGGAGGCAGTCTATCAACAATTCTCTCTCATCATTGATGTTTCTATCTCTCTCTCCCTCTCCCTTCCTCTCTGAAATCAATAAAAATATTTTTAAAAGTCACCTCTTGTACTAAAGAAAATATTTTAAGTGTATCTTTTTCTCAACACTGAAAACTCTAAAATTTTACCATAAAATCATTAATTGTTCTTTAACTACATGGCTCAGGTTTAAAGCAATCCTATATGTCTTTCTTTTCTACATTCTCTTCTTTCCTAGGGATTTATAGACTGTAATTCCCACATAATACCTCTCAAAAGTAATGTTTGTTTTTCAGGTGTTGTTTTTTTTTTAGACTTAATCTGATTCAGAATCACTTCTATTACTGGTTCAGGTTCCTTAATTTCTAGGGTGAAAGTGCCTTTCTTGACTTCTCAGTTTATTTTAGGAAGCCCCTGTAACTGTGACAGTAGAAATCTAACCAACATAACATGAAAAATATTTTTATCAAACTCAATTTTTACTTTTGGCTGAAAGCTATTTATTGAAAGCCTGGTGCCATTTTTTTTCAAATAACAGCTTTATTGAACTATGATTGAAATACAATAAACCACACATATTTAAAGTGTATAACTTGACAGATTTTGACATATGTAAATATCCATGAAAACATCTCCACAAGCAAGGTAATGAACATATCAATCACTCCCAAAAGACTCCTTGTGTTCCTTCTGAGACCCTCCTTTCCTTTCCCTCCATCCTCCCTTTGCAGACAACCATTGATGCACACCATATTCAGACATCAAATCCTCTCCAATTTTTCTATAATTTCAATTTTGTTTTAATAAAGTTCATAAGATTCCTTAAAATCTGACAAAATGATTTGGCGGGGAGGGAAACCTTTAAGATGAATTGTTACAAGTTAGGTAATATAAAAGGTGAATATGCCAATATAAAATTAAGTTCATAGGCAGAGAATGTCCATTCCCCAATATGGCTGATAAACAAGTTCAAGTCTAACAACAATAAAAAGGGACAATTAAAGTAATAGAGACATTCACTTTTATTGATCTTTTTGGCAAAGATTTAAAAGATAAAATAACACTTGGGGTTAGTGTTTTTTAAAAGCAGACACTAATATATTGCTGGTAAAAAGTACAGATTTTTGGAGTGTAATCTGGCTATAACTATTGTAATATTAAATGTACATTATTTTTAATCTAGAATTTAGTATTAAGGAAATAAAGTTAATAATGTCAACAACTTAGGGGCAACATTAGCAAACTGGTTAACTTTGTCATATTTCATGCATATGATGGAATCACTGGAGGCCATTTAAATGGTTACATTTATTTGAATGGATTATGATGCAAAGAAAAAGAGGAAATGAGAAAAGGAAATATTACAGAATGATTTAATATTTTTTGTATGGAAAAATACTTCTAGTGTGTTTGTTCATGGATAAAAACAACTCTGGAAAAAACTCTATGGCACTGAACAGACGTTCTCTGAGGGTGGGAGTAAAAGGACAGCAATTTCATTTCACACATTATTTTTTAACTCAGAAATAGTATTTTTATTATTTAAAATATTTTCATTTAAATAGTAGTATGTCTAATATTTTCCTATAAAATGTACGTAGTTTTCAATATCTCTGTAAACATTTAGCTAAAAAAAAGTCTAAGACATATACTACAAAAATGGTGACAGTCATTCCATAGTTATAAGTAATCCTTTTAACTATTTTTTGTTAATCTGGGTTTTTTTTCTAATGTTTTTTTGCAAAGATCTTTTCTAACTTCTATAGCAAAATACTTCTAATAAATGTCCTTGGTTTAAGTAAAATCAATATAATAAAAACATCACTTAGCATAAAAAAGTCAATCTCTTAAATGTACTTCTTTTCAAATGCTGATTATCACAAATATAGATGGTCCATGGGAGGGAGATGTGTGCTTCCTGAAAAGATGGAGTAAAAGGGTCAGGTTTATACTGTCTCATGAAAAAACTGCAAAACTAGACACAATATGTGAAACAAACACTTTTAGACATTAGGCAACAGGGTGCTCAGGAGAGTGAGTGGAGACAAGGAAAATGCCTTAGGGAGGCCTGTGATTCCCCTACTTTGTGCCTGGAGAGAGCTCTCAGACATCAGCATAGGAGAGGGGTAACCCAGCCAGGGCCCCACAGTGTCCACGAATGGAAGAGATGGAACTGGGGATCTGGGGCGGTCAAGGCAGGCAGAGTTTGCTAAGCAGGTGACAGGAGAGAGCAGCAGGCACGTCTGCACTGGCTCCCCTGAGTCTTCAGCTGAGCACTGATCAGCTTGGGAAGGTGGGCTTTCTAGGAAAGGGTGGGAGTGAGAGATGACAAAGGGGAAAAAGAAAACTTTTAGGAGTGACAGCCATATTTGTTTTCTTGACTTTGGTAATTTCCTCACAAGTGTGTACACATATATCAAAATTTGCCAGATGGTGTACTAAAATATGTGCAGTATATTACATATGGTTTTATCTTAGTGACGTTCTTAAAATAATTTTGTAAAGAAAAAAATATGGTTAAAAATGGACTGATGGGATAGGGTGTTGGTGAAACTAACTCTTTTTGTATGCATGACACAACATGGCATCAGTTTACATTTATATCTGTATCCCTTCATATTATCCAATGACATCCTAAGAAAGCAAGTAAGGATGCTACCAAAACACCTATATATTTTGAATCCAGATGTAGCAAATTATATATTTTGAAAAATCTTAGTGGTTTTCCCTATAGGGTCAAAGTTTTCCTAACATGTGACTATTGATCATGACTTACCACTCTAAGAAATCGTAATTCCCTAATAACACAGAAGGCCATAGAAAAAAAGTTTGCTCCCCACTCCCTCCATAATACTAATAATAGCTAGTGTCTTTAGATGATATATAAATATTACTAATTCCAAGAAGGAAAATATTTCATGCCAACATAGATGCAATCATGCATGGTAGAGTACAGAGAATTTAGAACAAGCCGTGGTTTAACTGAACATTAACAGCTGTTCTTGAACTAGGACATTTGTAAGAAAATAGAAGAGGAGTCTGACTATAACACATGGGGCTGGCCTGAACTATGTCTAGATTGAGGCTGGATATTCCATTTTCCCTGAATCAGCAAATTATCAGCAGGACAAATTTATCTGTATTGACTGCTCTCAACCAAAGTGTTTGAGGTAAAATAGTATATTGACAGTCAATAATGGGTATTTTGGGTACCCAATTGCATTGGTCTAAGTAATATATTATTGATCTACAGTTAACTGGTCTGAAGGTCAAACTTCTAGGATTTCTCTGTCTCACACTCTGGCTGTATTAGAGGTTCCTGACTCATCTTTAGCCAGAATAATAGGAACAAACCTGGTGTTACAATATGTGGGTTGCAAATACAACAAAATTAGTGCCTCTATATTTGCTTTGCAGATTGTTCTTGAATTATGGCCCCACAGTCATGCATTGTTCACTTGAAGTTTCTATATTGAGAGAGAACTATAAAAACACACTCATTTACACTGAAACTTGGTCCAAAGGTTCTCATCACTATTTTTTCAGTTTTTTTCAGATAAACTACCCTACCTGTTAATATGTGAGCTTATGGAATTTTTATTCCTTATGTACTTGTGTGCATGTTTTAATCAGTCAATGGTGAATTCTCAGCTTCTTGAGGAGTATACTGAAAAACTTAAAGGACAATCCAGGTCATAAATAGCATATTCTATTCACTGAATTGAGTTTTCATCCCGTTATCACACAATTCCATTTGGTGCTTTAAAATAAACCACAGGGAACATTTTACATGAGCGGTATTACTTCTTTCTATTTAGGTCACAGTACTGGGAAACAAATGAACATTTAAAGCTTACTGGAGCCAAGCTTATTCCCCTCTCAGAAATTGTGCTATTAAGTGACTGGGGTGATTAAAAGAAGTAATGTAATTTGTGAAATATTGGCCATCAAGAAACTTCTAGAGGAGAATGCATAAAAAGAACTTTTATGAAATATCTGAGAAATGGTGGCTAAATTTCTAGGAATAACAGAACTATTTTTGTATCACTGCAAGGCCTACTTTGTTTCCTCAGGCAAACTGATTTTCTGTGGTCTAGAAATTTTCCTATCATCCATAGATTTGGGTCTATCATGAAGCTAGGAAAGGTTAAACTTTGGAGCTTCTTTCCAAGGCACTGGAACTAGCTCTAGTGCTTGGTTAACATGCTTGTAAAAGTTAAGATATTTTAATTGTAGTAGTTTAAGACCAATCTCTACTCACTGGTTTTGTCTACTCATTGATGCTTCCCCTAAGGTTGAGTGGTATTGAAGTAACTGTGTGCCTTTTGGGGATTTGGCTAATTAGAAGTTGAATTAAAGATGTGTTTGCCTGGCTGGTGTGCTTCAGTGGTTGAGTATCAACCTATGAACCAGGAGGTAGCAGTTTGATTCCCAGTCAGGGCATATGCCTGGTTTGCTGGCACCATCTCCAGTAGGGGGCATGCAGGAGGCAGCCCATCAATGATTCTCTCTCATCATTGATTTTTCTCTCTCTCTCTCCTTCCTCTCTGGAATCAATATATATATATATATATATATATGTATATGTATATGTATATGTATATGTATATGTATATGTATATGTAATGTATATGTATATGTATATGTATATGTATATGTATATGTATATATAATATATATGTATATAATATATATATATATATATTTTAAAGAGGCATTTAGTTTTGGCTTGGTGGGATTATTTGGTGGTTCTCAGTCTCTTCCACATATCCTCAGGGTATTTCTAGCTGCTGTCCTGGTCTAGGCATAGCTCCCAGGAACACTTCTGATGACCACGGTACCAGTTCACAGAGCACTGCAGCATGAAGGTGCAAGGCCTGAGCAGTCCATACTGTGACATGGCTGTGACCAGAGCTGCAGACACCACAAGTCTATGTGAAGTGGGAGAAGACACAATGTTTAAAATAAATAAAACCAAGATATTGTCTGAAAATTCTTCTAACTCGTGTAGCTCAAAAATGAAAGACATCTGATAGAGGTTTTCCCAAGTCTGGCCACTATGTCTAGAATCTGTATGAAATCACTAATACCAAATTGAGAAACTTGATGTAACTTTTCTAAACAACCAATAACAAAATGTTAGACTATAATCAACCATTCTAGGAGAAAGACAGAATTATCTTTTCATTCTCAACTTAGAGAACATACTAGAAGCATGGTCATATGAAGAGGTGATCAGAGAACAAAACAGCCAAAAACTATAAACAAAAAAACAGAGTATCAATGAATTATTTTTTAATTAAGGTCATTTTTTAGCATTTGTGATACATGTATTTGTTAAGTTTTATTGAACTTATAACTTTTTGGATTCAACTTTTACCTAATGTATTAATTTCTCTTAAAGTGGGCTCCCCAAGTTGTTTAAAGCCTCAGGTGCTACAAAACCTGGGCAAGTTCAGCCAGTTATATGAATCATACATGATAAAAGATAGTTACTATAGAGCTGGTATTTCAGATCATTTTTGTGTAATAATTTATATTTTAATATTAGTAGATTAAGGTTAACATAAAAACACTAATCAAACTATCTTTAGCAAACAAGGAGAGGATTATTATTTTTAAAACTATGAACCTAGATATACTGAATATCTGAATAATTAATTCTATTATTGCTTATATTTTCTTGCTATATATATAAATTTTATATTTACTTTTGAAGTTGGGGATTCTCATTTTTAAATAATAGTGATTTAAAATATACCTATACCTGTATAAATATTCCTATAAAATACGCAGGTTGTGACATACTTTAAATAATTAAAGTTTTTCTTTTTTTTTTTAATATATTTTATTGATATTTTACAGAGAGGAAGAGAGAGGGATAGAGAGCCAGAAACATCGATGAGAGAGAAACATCAATCAGCTGCCTCCTGCACACCTCCCACTGGGGATGCGCCCGCAACCAAGGTACATGCCCTTGACCGGAATCGAACCCGGGACCCTTCAGTCCGCAGGCTGACGCTCTATCCACTGAGCCAAACCGGTTTTGGCAAAGTTTTTCTTAAAATATACTTTCTACCATATCACCTACATGCCCAGAAGATAACTGTAGAGAAGACTGAAGAAAGCCAGAGGTTGAGGCTTTACAGAGAAAACAAATATTTTTAATACAAAAATATTTTCAGAAACTATTCAGAACAAAAAAAGGTTATATCATAAGATAATATCAATGTGCTCACATTAAGAAACCCAATAGTCTATAAATAAATATTTGAATTAAAGTATGAAATATTAAATATAACATAATTTGTAAAGTGAGGTACAACTAAATCAGTGATTTTCCACCTGGAATCAGTACTCTCTAATGGGAACACTGATATGATCCCAGTGGCACTTGCATCCCTAAAATTAGATGCAAATTCTTAGTGTGATTATGTGTATATGTATATTTTCCATGAGAGTGTTGCTGGATTGTTAGATGACTCTAGAAGCCCGGAAAGAGTAAAAAACATAAACCTAACTTATTTCATTTTCCAACTAGAATATAGCATTTCCACTGGGAAGAACAAAGAGAAAACATGAAGTTCTGATTGTGGCAGTGATGCCCAATCCCACACACGTATCACAGGAGGAAAAAAATCCAAGAAGGATTTTATAATTTCAAGAAAAAAAAGTGATCAGGAGACCCATTCAGTGAACAATTCCCAAAGTGCTCATGTGTGAACAATGTGAAAATTCTAAAAATACTGTTCAGTGACATCTCAATAGTTCTTCAAAATACCAGACTAAAATACCAGTCTTCTTTCAAGTGAGCCTCAAATGTGATTACATGTTACCCTTGTGTAACATGTAATAATTACACAACAATTTTAAATACTATTTGAGCCTATGTATACCTTATAACCAAAATATTGTGAATATGAGCTTTTGCACTCATTAAAAGATAAAGAACCTAAATAGACACTTTTTGAAAGAGGACATACAGAAGGCCAAGAGACATATAAAAACATGCTCAAAGTCACGAACCATCCGAGAGATGCAAATCAAAAGGACAATGAGGTACCATCTCACACCTGTCAGAATGACTATGATCAGCAAATCAACAAACGACAAGTGCTGGTGAGGATGCAGAGAAAAAGGAACTCTTTTGCACTGCTGGTGGGAATGCAGACTGGTGTAGCCACTGTGGAGAACAGTATGGAGTTTCCTCAAAAAACTAAAAATGGAACTCCCATTTGACCCAGTGATCCCACTTCTAGAAATAAATCCCAAAAAAACAGAAACACCAATCAGAAAGGATATATGCACCCCTATGTTCATAGCAGCACAATTCACCATAGCTAAGATTTGGAAGCAGCCTAAGTGCCCATCAGCAAATGAGTGGATTAAAAAACTGTGGTATATCTACACAATGGAATACTATGCTGCTGTAGAAAAGAAGGAATTCTTACCATTTGCAACAGCATAGATGGATTTGGAGAGCATTATGCTAAGCGAAATAAGCCAGTTGGAGAAAGATAAATATCACATGATCTCACTCATTTGTGGAATATAATGAACAACATAAACTGATGAACAAAAATACAGCCAGAGTCATAGAAGCATCGAACAGACAATTCAACCTAAGAGGGAAGGCAGGAGGGAGGGTAAGAGATCAACCAAAGGACTCATATGCATGCATCTGAGCATAACCAATGGACACAGACAGTAGGAGGGTGAGGGCATATGCTGGGGGGTGGGAATGGCTGGGGAGAGGTCAATGGGGGAAAAAGGAGACTTATGTAATACTTAAATAATTTAAATTTATAAAAAACTAAAGAATATTATTAATTATTAATTTATTTTAAGACTATGGAATAATAACGACAAACATAAGAAATGATAGCAACATTTGGACCAACACTGACAGCAAGCCTTCTTGTGAAGTTTTCTGACCAAGTTTTAAATCAGAGGTACAGCAAGACAAGAATGTGAAAATTCTCAAAAAGTCTTCCACCAGAGGAATTATTGAAGCAACTTGGACATCTAACTCTAAACAGAAAAGGTTTAATGGAGGAGAGTAGGGCTGTGTTCTGTTGTATTTTCAAGGCAATGAGAGATTATTAGAATTATTTTGTATCTTTCCAATCACATGCCTCATACCAACAGAAGGAGGTGGTAGGGAATCAGACTTCAGCACAAAGAATAATTTCCCCAAAATGAGTCTTTTGCAGTGAAGCAAGAGCTTGTCTTTGTGCGTTGAATTTTCTCTCCTGAAAAGGAGATTCTAAAGTATCTGAATGTTCTGAGATGGATCAGTACACTGAGTGGGAACTTTAGATTCTGTGGTTCCATAATTTATTAAGAAGTAGAGATCTGGTGCATGAATCCTGCATGGGTGGGGTCTGGCCAGCCCGCCCCGATGGGCCAGGCCGGCAAGGGGAGGAGGGGGGGGCCGCGGGTGGTTGGCCAGCCAGCCCCACCCCCAATTGGGGGGGGGCAGTCAGGGTGGGGGGGCAGATCAGGAGCAGGGCCAGCCAGGGGGAGGGGCTGCAGGGGGGAGGGGCTGCAGGTGGTTGGCCAGCCGGCCACACCCCTGATCAGGGTGTTGGGGGCTGATCTGGGGCCAGGGTGGCCGGCGGGGGCGGGGGGCAATTGGGGCCCAGATCAGGCTGGTTGGTTGCAGCAGTGCGCGTCATAGCCACTGGTCATTCTGGTCGTTCTCCCATTCTGGTCACTGGGCTTTTATATATATAGGTAATTTCTTGCTACTACAGAGGACACAACCTGATAATAGGGCATCTGTCTAAGGAACATCCTTAGAGAGCTATAGGTGAATACTAAACATGAGGCAAAGGGACAGAGAAGTCAGTATAGAGGATGTTGTACATAAACACAGGATTTTACACTTGCACTAACAAATTTCAAACTACAGCTCACAAACTTTCTTCTCTGAGAAGATATGAGGGAAAGATTAAAGCTCTTCAAGGCAAAAGCATAATATAAACCCAAAGCATACTCATACTTTGGAAATGTGCTTGCATGTAGCAGCATGAGCAAAGGGAGGAATCAGAGGTGATAAGGAAAAAGATGTAAGCAGAGGCAAAGTGGTGAGTGGCCTTTAAGATAAGGATAAGTAATTTGAAATTGGGTAGGAAAGTAAAAGGGAGCCAATAGAAGGAATTGAAAGGATGAGTAATGGGAAGTTAGAAGATTAGAAAAGCAACATAGATTACCTTTGGAGGCAGGATTTTGAAATGGTTAGAGAGTGTAATGTTCAAATAAGAGATTGTAGAATTGAGATAGGAAACCAAAAGACAAGGATGGATAGACTATTCCTGAAATAGGAATAATACCTTCATGAGGATCCAGGAAGGCAGTTACTAAATAACAAAAATGGCATTAATCCCAGAAATGGCATATATATGTGTCACCTACTTGGCATCTATCAGGCAATATTTGTTGCATGAATAAAGAAAAGAGTTTTATTCTTATATAAAACAACTAGAGGCCTGGTGCACGAAATTCATGCACAGGGGGTGGGGTGTCCCTCAGCCCAGCCTGCACCTTCTTCAATCTGGGACCCCTCGAGGTTATGTCCACTGGGATCGGGCCTAAACGGGCAGTCAGACATCCCTCTCACAATCCAGGACTGCTGGCTCCCAACTGCTCACTTGCCTGCCTGCCTGATTGCCCCTAACTGCTTCTGCCTGCCAGCCTGATCACCCCCTAACCACTCACCTGCCAGCCTGATCGATGCCTAAACTGCTCCCCTGCTGGCCCGATTGCCCCTAACTGCCCTCCCCTGCCGGCCTGATCACCCCTAACTTCCCTCCCCTTCCATCCTGGTTGCCCCTAACTGCCCTCCCCTTTCAGCTCAGTCACCCCTAACTGCCCTCCCTTGCCAGGGGTCGCCCCCAACTGCCCTCCCCTGCTGGCCTGATCACCCACAACTGCCCTCCCCTGCCAGCCATCTTGTGGTGGCCATCTTTGACCACATGGGGGTGGCCATCTTGTGTATTTGCATATTACGTCTTTATTAGATAGGATCATTTAAAATAATCACTTTGAGAAACAAAAGTTGACCACTGGGTTAGAAAATGTTGATTATGCTACAGAGTCTCTTTTAAAGAACTGTTTAGACAAAGAACATCAATTTTTAATTTCTAAGATTGAAAACAAACTTTGAATTTGTTTTCACTGTACAGCAGGTTTTACAAGAAAAATATAGTCAAGCGAACATTGCAGACATATAATTTCAAAGATGAACAAAATCCAGTACTTGTTCTCCCATTTTCAAATTAGATTAATTTGATTAACATGATTAATTTTTATTCACATGTTTTCAAAACTAAGATGAATGGATTAGAAGAATGGTTAAATTTAAAACATTTTTCCTTTTTGGCACGGCTGGTGCTTCTAAATGGTTAGCGTCAACCTATGAACCAGGAGTTCTCGGTTCGATTCCAGGTCAGGGCATGCAGGAGGCAGCCAATAATGATTCTCTCTCATCACTGATGTTTCTCTCTCTCTTTCCCACTCACTTCCTCTCTGAAATCAATAAAAATATATTTGAAAAAATAAAATATTTTTCCTTTTTGTTAAGCCTAGATGGTTGTTGATAAAACAATCATTCTTTTAGTTACAGAAAAGTCTTAGGCATTTCTCAATACCTGCTGATGCCAAAATATTTCATCATTTATAGTGGGTCCTATGATGACAATACCCCCTTCAAGAATGAATGACCCTTGGTTCAGGAAGTGCTCTCAGATGTCAGCCCTTTTTGTGAATTGCCTCAGCTTAGGGGGGCAACTTTGTCAAGCATCTAATATCAAGTCAACAAGAGGGTACCAAGGCCCAGCTCCAGGGCTGTTTAGGACAACTCTGAAGGACCACATCAGCTTCGAGATGGTCTGCTGAGGCCCTCTTTGAGGCTGCATTGCAGACCAACTTTTTCTTCTCCCTCTTCTGATTCTGCTTTCTTCCCACCCCTGTTATAGGTGGTGGTCCCAAGAATCTCTTTCTCAGAGTCTGCTTCTCAGGAAATCTAATCTATGAACCAATTAGAATGTTGAAGGTATGCAGTTAGTTCCTGCTTCTAATTACTCATTCATTTTTTTAAAAATATGTTTTCATTGATTTTTAGAGAGAGAGGAATGGAGAGGGAGAGAAAGAGAGAAACATCAATGATGAGAGAGGAACATCAATTGGCTGCTTCCTGCACGCCCCCTATTGGGGATCAAGCCAACAACCTGAGCATGTGCCCTGACAGGGAATCGAACCAGTGACCTTTTGGTTTGTGGGTCAATGCTCAACCACTGAACCATACCCAGCCAGCCACCATTCATTCTTTACATGTGTTTACTATTTAAATTAAGCCACTAAAAGTGAACCCTAGAAACATTTCAAAATTCTCCATAATTTCTCTTATGCACATCTCTATTATATGCCACATAAGCATTCACAGGTGCCAGACCAGATTCTTTGCACAACGTGTTTGTGTTGTACACTCAGAGGATGTAATGATGAGCACAAAGAACCTCCTACAAAGCATGTGGATGTCTATAACTAATGTTGGTACCTATTTGAAACAGACATCAATGTTAGCATAAGTAAGAGGTATACATTTCACTGTGGCCTTTTTAACTTCGTTATGATTGTTTTATTTCTCTGATATTAGACATCTCAGGACTTTATTGTCTATCCATTTTCCCCCCAGCACAGCAATGATAAAACCTTGACTCCTCAACCTTTCTTCAAATATCAAAATTTCCATTAACTGGGATCAGAAAACACTCATTTAAATACAGCAATTCAGACCTGATTGTATATTCATGTTTTAAAAACTTCTATCATGGAAACTGTCAGAACTATAAATGCAGGAGGATTGACAAACAAGAGAAGCTGAATTCTTGTATTTGGTAAGCTGCTGATTCTCTCCTACTGCCGAGGAAGCTATCTTAGATAGTACACAATGCATAAACAGCAATTACCTGACTCTGCTTATTCAAAACAAATTCATGGATATTTAATGATAGTTATTAGATTTGAAGTGTCACAATCCAGAAACATTTCAATGCAAAAAAAGATGCTTTATAGAAATATCAATTTTTAAAACTAGAAAATATTATCCCACATTTCAAAACTGAAGCTAATAATATACATCTATTGTTTAGGTTCACATATCTGCACATTAAGCTGACTATTACTTAATTAAATGTTAGGCAAAACAAGATTGAAAAGGCAGTGGCTATGTGTGAGATTGTAATAGGAGTATACATTCTGTTCCCAAGAGATCACCTACAACCATGGTGAATGTGATATTTGTATGTGGAAGGGGAGTGAGGTGGATATGGGAAGAATCTAAGAAGAATATACCAGGACTCTGTAGGACGAGAGATGCAGCTAGAAGTCACAGAAACAGGAAAGAATGAGGGAATTCCTATGTAAAATTCATCCTATTAGCAATTAGGCCACAGAGGATTCCTTCCACAACTCTGCACTTTTGCCAGTCTTGTCTAAGAAAATACCTCAAAATCATGGAAGCAAAGAAAACAGTTACTTCAAATGTACATTCAATGAGAATTCTACATTAACTTATCACAATAACAATTTGTGGGGGAAACTGGAGAGAAATGGAGAGGGAGAGGGGAAGAAACGAGGGAAGAAAAAGAGGGTAAGAGAATAGGAGAGAAGAAAAGAGAATGACTCTCTTCACACAGCATTTCTGCATGCCTGCTGGTTCCAGATTTTATTGCCATCTATTAAGAAATGGAGGCTTGTTCATGCATTCCCTACTGCTAGTCATTCACACTTGACAATGGCATCAGCTTACAGGCAGACTCTGTGGCTTGGAACGTTTTGTTAGGATATCTGCCTCATCCTGTCTGTGTTTATTGATTTGTATCAAGGAAGGTCATGACTGGCTCTGCCCAGAACTACTGGTACAATAAATGGGGAGGGTTCACTACTTAGGAAAATTGTTATGTATTTTAATAGTTTTATCAAGATATAATTCAAATACCACACAATGCACCCATTTAAAGCATAGGTCAATGGTTTTTTGTATATTCACAGAGTTCTACACCCATCACCATAATATCATAACATTTTTATTACCCTCAAAAATGTCACCCACCACTCAACTGTCAAGCTCCAATGTACCATGTCCCACCTCCCCCACCCAAGGTAACCACTAACACACTCTTTTTCTGTATTGATTGTCTATTAGTGGCCTTTCATAAAAATGAAATCAGGTAATATGTGCTGTTCTAGCTTCTTTGACTAAGCATGTTTTCAAGGTACATCCATATAACAGTATGTATTAAACTGAGTAACTTTTTAATGTCAAATAATATTCCATTGTATGAATATATCACATTTGTTTATCCATTCATCAGTTAATTAACATTTGGATTATTTCTACTTTGAGGCTATTATAAATAATGTGTCAATGACATTCATTTATATGTTTTTGTGAGGACACATGTTTTCAGTTATTTGGGATATATACCTAGGAGCAGAATTGCTGGATCACATGGTAACTCTATGTTTAACCATTTGAGAAATGGGTCTATTCTATATAATTTTCATTTATTCCCATAGAGCTAAAAAATAAGTATCTGAAAAAGTTAATGCTTTATTCTTCTAATATAGTACAGTTTGCCACCCCACATCTTAGACCAAATGTCTTAGTTAAAATGACCTTGGTTGTTTCTTGAGTTAACACTGCAGGTGCTTAATAGCTCAGACATTCACTAGACAGAAATATAACAGCTTAAGTCTTTCTTCTTCATACAACATACCATAGATTAACAATAAAAATTGACTTTAAAAATTCCTTGACAATAGAAGCACATAGTGATAGATTTTTTTTATTACAACATCCTGCATGTTATATTGTTGTTCTTGAATTTCAATATAAAATATGTTGGAAAAACAATGCCACTATTAATAAAATAGTCAATATTTTACTTTTATGTAGTATTTTACATTTTATCAGAAACTTCAACCTGAACATTACTCAGTTAAGCCTCATAGTGTTAAAGTTAAAATTTTTCTTCATCCGGAGAAAAGAAAACTAACATTCAACAGTCTAAGCTGCTTCCAAATATTAAATAACTAGTTACAAAGCTGGGTAGAACTTGACTCCAAGACTCCAAAGTTCAAATCCAGAATACTTTCTGTTATAATTGCTCTAGTACTGTGGTCGGCAAACCGCGGCTTGCGAGCCACATGCGGCTCTTTGGCCCCTTGTGTGGCTCTTCCACAAAATTCCACGGCCTGGGCGAGTCTATTTTGAAGAAGTGGCATTAGAAGAAGTTTAAGTTTAAAAAATTTGGCTCTCAAAAGAAATTTCAATCGTTGTACTGTTGATATTTGGCTCTGTTGACTAATGAGTTTGCCGACCACTGCTCTAGTAAAATAAAAACTCCCAGTTATATCTATTTGCTCAATCTACTCTTGCCTTGCCTTTGTACATTCCATCTCTCACACAACAAAAGTTGAACCATTCACTCAATCTACACACATACATACATAACACATATACACACATGCCATACATATAGTAGACACATACACACCTCACACACACTCAGCTCACAAACACACAGAAAAAAACACATTTACATACCTCACATTCACCCCATAAACACCTCACAACTATACAGAACACACTCATACATATACACTACAAATACCACTCACATAAAAATTTCATGCACATGACATTTACATATACTCTCACCACATACAGTCTGTACACACATTTAAACCTCTCACAGACTTACTCTCTCTCTCTCTCTCTCTCTCTCTCTCTCTCTCTCTCTCTCTCTCTCTCTCACAAAAGGGAAGAAGAGTTGTCAATTTAATGCATCAGATTCCAAGGTATTGGGTCAAGTTCTCTAGGGCAGGGACACAATGTGATAAGGGGACCTACTATACTTTTTCTTAACCGTTTTCCCTCCAGTGCTGGCCAGGTGAGTAGAGTCAAGGTGGGCCATCTCTCTTGCTGGAAAGCACCTCTAAAGTCCATGTGTCATGTGGGTGATGAGAAAGCAATCACCCACATGACACAAATCAGAGCCAAAGATTTGGATCTGGGCTTTGGGGACCCATACCTCAAACCTAACTGCCTTGGATTCTGAGAGGTCTAAGCCCTTAGCCAGACCTTCTTCATGCCAAAGAGTGCTAATACATTTTGTATGTTATAATAACACTTTTTCATACTTCTATTGTGTAATCACTGTTTAACATTCAGCAATCTGAATCTAATCAGTATTTTTATACTAGAGGCTCGGTGCATGAAATTCATGCATGGGAAGGAGGGGGAGAGGGAGTGGTGTCCCACAGCCCAGCCTGCACCTTCTCCAATCTGGGACCCCTTGAGGGATGTCCACTGGGATCGGGCCTAAATGGGCAGTCGGACATCCCTCTCACAATCCAGGACTGCTGTCTCCCAACCGCTCACTTGCCTGCCTGCTTCATTGCCCCTAACTGCTTCTGCCTGCCAGCCTGATCACTCCCTAACCACTCCCCTGCCAGCTTGATAGATGCCTAACTGCTCTGCTGCTGGCCCAATTGCACCTAACTGCCCTCCCCTGCATGCCTGATCGCCCCCAAGTGCCCTCCCCTGCTGGCCTGGTAACCCCTAACTGCCCTCCCTTGCCAACCTGGTCCCTCCCAACTGCCCTCCTCTGCTGGCCCTGTCACCCCTAACTGCCCTCCCTGGAGGCCTGATCACCCCCAACTGCCCTTCCTTGCAGGCCTGGTCCCCCCAACTGTCCTCCCCTGCAAGCCTGGGTCCCCCCAACTGCCCTCCCCTGCAGGTCTGGTCACCCCTAACTTCCCTCCCCTGCTGGCCTGGTCACCCCCCGCAACTGCCCACCCCTGCAGGCCTGGTCCCTCACAACTGCCCTACCCTGCAGGCCTGATAGCTCCCAACTGCCCCCCCCCCTGCAGGCCTGCTCCCCCAAACTGCCATCCCCTGCAGGCTGGGTGACCCCAACTGCCCTCCCCTGCAAGCCTGGGTCCCCCCCCACTGCCCTCCCCTGCAAGCCTGGGTCCCCCCCAACTGCCCTCCTCTGCCAGCCCGGTCACCCCTAACTGCCCTCCCCTGCTGATCTTATTGCCCACAATTGCCCTCCCCTGCCGGCCATCTTTGACCACATGGGGGCAGCCATCTTGTGTCTTGGAGTGATGGTCAATTTGCATATTACGCTTTCATTACATAGGATTGTTCCTCTTTGAAAATCAATACAGTCCTTATCATTACAGATATGAAAATATTTGAATATGTTTATTACTTAAAAATACACATTGGCTTTAATAGCCCAAGGTATCTGTATAAGCAGATTTAGGGAAATTTTAAATTATTCTTTGCTATATTACCCTTAGGCTGACACTTAATGTTTATTAAATTAGAATCAACATAAAAATAATAATTGCAAATACCATTTATTAAAAATTAAAAATTAAAAATACCACTTATTGATTGTTTATTCTATGCCAAGTATAATAACCAACTTTTAAATATATCATCTTATTTAATCCTTAATATAATCATATGTAAATGATATCATTATCTGTACGTTATAGATTTAAAAAAGAAAGAAAAACTTGAAGCTTATAAATATATTCCTTAAACATCTCACACTTAGCAAATGTTGGTCCTGGGTGCTGGGATTCTCAGGTCTGCTGAATTCAAATGCCAAGCTTTGAGACTCCAGTCTGTATCCATACTTAATAGCCCAAAGTGGACAGCTGGATTTTCAAATGGGCCACTTGCTATTTAATGGTGCCTGAATAACTCCAGTGGTTCATAAAAATGCCAGTGTCAAAGATTCTCCTTTACTGCATAGTTTAAAAGGTATCCTTATAATTTTTGTTTTTAGAAAACGTTGATGCAACTTAAATATTTTAGCACCAAGCCCACACTGTACAATCAAAAGCTACAAACACCCAGGGAGATCTCTATGCTAAGAAGAGATGTGTTTAATCATCCTATCTAATAAAAGAGTAATATGCAAATTAACCATCACTCCACCACACCCACAAGCCACACCCACCATCCATGCCCACCAGCCAATCAGGAGCGAATATGCAAATAAACCCAACCAAGATGGCTACGGCCACAGAGAGCAGGAGGGAGGCTTGGTTTCCCCGGCAATGGAGGAAGCCAAGCTTTCCGCCTGCCCTTGCCGGCCTAGGCCTCCACTCAAGGCTACAAAGTTTCAATGATAGAAGATACATAAATCCAAACAGAAATGGCAGCAGCCATGGAGCTGGAAAGAGCAGGAGGCTAGGGTTGCCCCGGGCGATGGAGGAAGCCAAGCTTTCCGCACACCCTGGCCGGCCCAGGCCTCCACTTAAGGCTACAAAGTTTCAATCATAGAAGATACATTAATCCCCAACAGAAATGGCTGCCTCCATGGAGCAAGCAGAAGGCTTGGCTCTGCTCCAGGCTACAAAGTTTCAGTTGTAGAAGATAAATAAACCCCAGATACCAGGGCCTCCACTTGGGTCACCAGGGGGCATGGCCGGCCTGCAAACCACCGCAGGCCCCTCGCCCAGGCTGCCCCACACCCCAAGGGAACCCCCACCCTGATCCAGGACACCCTTCAGGGCAAACCAGCTGGCCCCCACCCGTGCACCAGGCCTCTATCCTATCTAATAAAAGAGTAATATGCAGATTGACCATCACTCCAACACACAAGATGGCTTCCCCCATGTGGTCAAAGATCCTGCCCCCATGTGGACACAAGATGGCCACCACAAGATGGCCAGCAGGAGAGGGCAGTTGGGAGGGACCAGGCCTGCAAGGGAGGGCAGTTGTGGGTGATCAGGCCAGCAGGGGAGGGCAGTTGGGAGGGTCCAGGCCTGCAAGGGAGGGCAGTAGGGGGCAATCAAGCCTGCAGGGGAGGGCAGTTAGGGGTGACCAAGCCGGCAGAGGAGGGCAGTTAGGGGCAAAGAGGCTGACAGGGGAGCAGTTAGGCATCAATCAGGCTGGCAGGGGAGTGGTTAGGGGCAATCAGGAAGGCAGGCAGGTGAGCAGTTGGGAGCTAGCAGTCCTGGATTGTGAGAGGAATGTCCAACTGCCCACTGGGATCGGGCCTAAATGGGCAGTCGGACATCCCTCGAGGGGTCCCAGATTGGAGAGGGTGCAGGCTGGGCTGAGGGACACCCCCACCCCAGTGCATGAATTTCGTGCACTGGGCCTCTAGTACCTAATAATAGACAAACATGTAAATTGACTGTACCTCCACTATGCCCACAGCCAATCAGAATGAGTATGCAAATTAACCCAACAAAGATGGAGGTTAATTTGCATACGTAAGCACCCAGCAGCCTGGGTCCCAGGAACTTCTCAGCACCCAGGTCACTTCGAGGTAGGCCCCCCTGGGTCCTGAACAACCTGGGAAGGGCCTGAGCCAGGGGGCTCCTGGGCAGGGGCGGAGTTGGGTGATCGGGTGATCCAAGGGAGCTTGGGGTCCCCTGCCCAGGCCCCAAGCCGTGGCGAGAGGCTTGGGGCCTGGGCAAGGGCGGAGCTGGCCGATCGGGTAATCGGAGGGAGCTGGGGGTCCCCTGTCTAGGCTCCAACACCGACAGAGGCTTGGGGCCTGGGCAGGGGCGGAGCCGGGCAATTGGAGGGAGCTGTGGGTCCCCTGCCTAGGCCTCAAGCCTGGGTCAGAGGCTTGGGGCCTGGGCAGGGGCAGAGCCGGGTGATCAGAGGGAGCTGGGGGACCCCAGCCTAGGCCCCGAGGCTATAGGCCTGATAGGGGTGTAGCTGATGATCGGAGGGAGCTGGGGGTCCCCTGCCCAGGCCCCTAGCCCCGGCCAAAGGCTTGGGACCTGGGCAGGGGCAGAGCCGGACGATCGGGAGATCGGAGGGAGCTGGGGGGCCCCTGCCCAGATACCGAGGTTTTAGGCCTTGGCAGGGGTGGAGCTGGCAGTGGGAGGGAGCTGGGGGGCCCCTGCCCAGGCCCTGAGGCTTTAGGCCTTGGCAGGGGCGGAGCCAGAGATCGGAGGCGATTGGTCTGAACTACAGAGGAAATACCTTTTCTGACCGCTCATTGGCTAAGCTCCCTGTTTGCCACTGGTAATATTCTTAGTAACTTGGGTAATAAGAATCCAAAAAGGTGATCTAGGGTTTTTCCACCACACTCCTGGAGAAAAAAACGAAGGTCCGCTGCTGGAGGGCTAAGAAATGTCATATCCTGCCCTAGCCGGTTTGCTCAGTGGATAATGCCTAGGCTTGCCTACCGCAGGGTCCAGTTCGATTCTGATCAAAGGCAGGCTCCTCCCTGGCTGGGGCCCAGGTCAGGGCTCATGCAGGAGGCAACCAATCAAAGTGTTCCTCTCACTTTGATGTTTCTCTCTGTCTTTCCCTTTCTCTTCCACATTCTCTAAAAATCAATGGAAACATATCCTCAGGTGAGGATAAAAAAAAAATGAAAGAAAGAAATGTCATATCCTATGAAAGACACATTTTGAAAATGCCTAAAGAAGGTTGTCACTTTTTCATGGTGAAGGGACTGGAGTCTGTGATGATGAAAACACCTTGGTGGCTGCGGTGACTGGTAGTGGCTGCAGCAGTGGGGTGATGGGGATGGTGCCTTTCCCGATCAGCCCGGTTGCCTCAGTAGGACATCCCCTGAGGGCTCCCAGTATGTGAGAGAGGGCAGGCTGGGCTGAGGGACCCCCCACCCAGTGCACGAATTTCATGCACCGGGGCCCCTAGCCAGTAAATAGCAACTTGTGGACATTTCAAACAAATGTCTGATGAGTGAAATTGCTTAAAGTGAATCATTTATGTGGGTGAACAAACTTACCATTCCTCATTGACAAACATTAAGGTGAATAGTGTCGTAATCTTTTCAGGAAATAAAAGAGAACTTTGAACAGAAGGAAATAAGGATCTAAAAAATAATTGTGTCACACAAGAAATAGAAAGACACATGCAAAAGAGACTTCTAAAGGTAGGCAGCTAGGTACAGAATAAAGAGATGTGACTAAATGCATTTTGGTTTCTGCAAACTGCTGAGGAGGGACATTATGATGAAAACCAAAACCACAACTAAGAAGTGCTTTTCTTTTCAAAGTGTAATCTCTAGGCCTTCCCAGTAATAATGCTATGAGAGAAGAGAGTAAGAATCTTAACAGGTAAGAAGTCTTAAGGACAGTCTATCCAAAAATAAGGCCTTTATAGTTAATACTTTTTTCCAGCTGTTTCCTTTCTCTGACAGTGTTCAGCTACACTACCATCTATACCAAACTGCCTGGAGAGTTTTAAGCATATCTGAATAGGTCATTTATTAGAAAGTCCCCTTCCACATCCATCAAAGGGCTAGCCTATGGAGTGTACACACATGGTCTGACACACACTGTGCCTCCCTGAGCTCCATATGCATCCAGACCTGGGCAGTTAGGAGACTCCCACTCCCTTGCAAGTGTCTCTTAACAAACTTGGTTTTTTAAAGAAAAATATGAGTATACACACACACACACACACACACACACACACACACACACACACATATATGTAAATTTCTTTTGGTGATAGTATTATATTCTAATGGAGTCTTTATTTCTAATGTTTTATAAGCATAACTCATTTTTACTTATTTGAGTTTCAAACAAAAAAGTTTATATTTTTAATTTTTCTTTGTTTATGGAAACTGTATTTAAAACCATTAACTTTTATTTATCTTTTCTGCCTCAAGGACCAATGATTGTAATAATTAAAATTTTTCTCCCTTTCCTCTCTAATTTTTCCTTTTCCAAAGCAATTTATTTTCTAAAACTGAAGAACCACCTGCCTAGAGAGCAGGTGTTATTTTAGGGTAACTGAGAGTGGTTGTGTGATTGCCTTCTTAAAAATCAGTACTGTAACAGCATTCATATAAGGCTCTGTGTTCTAAGATGTCTGGAATCCAAATCTCAGGGATTGTGACCATTACCCAGGAGAAAAGGTGCTAAAGTGGGCTATGGGGGGAACTTTACCATTCTCTCTGTAGATTTATTTAATTAGGAATAGGCAATTAGTAAAGTTGAAGTAATGAATTATTAAAATATGCCTCATAATTATATGAATGGGCTATAAGCTGCTGAAACAGTGCTCAAAACAAGTAACCACGAAGTCTGAGTATTGTAACTAAATTCGCAATGAAAATAGCTATTTTAAAAGATACCATTCATTATTTCTTTAAGCTGCCATCCACCACTCTGAGATCTTGATACCTAAAGTAGCCCCTACTGCTAGTGTACTTTATGGCTAATGCTGAAAGGATGCAGGAGAAAGGATGGCTTCACTCGATGCAGGGTAAGCACAGGCGCAGTTTTCTAACATTGCATTCTTTTTGTCATCTAACTCCTGTAGTGATCCTCCAGAAGATCTTAGCATGCTTTACTTTTACAAATCAAGTTTTAATAAATATAGTATAATACTAAAATTTCTGGCAATATCTTACCTAATAATAGACAAACATGTAAATTGACCGTACCTCCGCTACGCCCATAGCCAATCAGAGTGAGAATGCAAATTAACCCAACAAAGATGGCGGTTAATTTGCATACATAGGCACCCAGCGCCTGGGTCCCAGAAACATCCTGGCACCCAGGTCACTCTGAGGTAAGCCCTGCATGGGCCCTGAGCAGCCTGGGAAGGGCCTGAGCCAGGGTCTCCTGGGCAGGGCCAAGCCTGTGATCAGAGCAGAGGGGGCAGGGGTGAAGCCAGCAATTGCAGGGAGCTGGGGGTCCCCTGCCCAGGCCTAAAGCTTCAGCCAGAGGCTTTAGGCCTGGGGAGGGCCCAGCTGGTGATTGGTATGAACTGCAGAGGAAATACCTTTTCTGACCGCTCATTGGCTAAGCTTCCTGTATGCCACTGGTAATATTCTTAGTAACTTGGGTAATAAGAATCCAAAAAGGTGATCTAGGGTTTTCCCACCACACTTCTGGAGAAAAAAATGAAGGTCCGCTGCTGGAGGGCTAAGAAATGTCATATCCAGCCCTAGCTGGTTTGGCTCAGTGGATAGAGCCTCAGCCTGCCGACTGCAGGGTCTAGGTTCAATTCTGATCAAGGGCATGTACTTAGGTTGCAGGTTCCTCCCTGGCTGGGGCCCAGGTCAGGGCTCATGCGGGAGGCAACCAATCAAAGTGTTCCTCTCACTTTGATGTTTCTCTCTGTCTTTCTCTTCCACATTCTCTAAAAATCAATGGAAACATATCCTCAGGTGAGGATAAAAAAAAAAAAAAAGAAAGAAATGTCATATCCTATGAAAGACACATCTTGAAAATGCCTAAAGAAAATTGTCATTTTTTCATGGTGAAGGGACTGGAGTCCGTGTTGATGAAAACACCTTGGTGGCTGTGGTGACTGGCAGTGGCTGCAGCAGCGGGGTGATGGGGCTGGTGCCTTCCCCTGATCAGCCCGGTTGCCTCCCACAAAGGGAGGCCAGACTGTGGACTAAGCCGTCAGTAGGACATCCCCTGAGGGCTCCCAGTATGTGAGAGGGGGCAGGTTGGGCTGAGGAACCCCCCACCCCCAGTGCACGAATTTCGTGCACCGGGCCCCTAGTATATAATATTTACAAATCAACAGATAAAACACAATTTTCTCAAGTTAAATATTTTCCTTAGTATAATTTTCTGTAGAGGTAAAATTGTCAAAGGGTGTTTGAATACTTCATTATAGCTAAAACACTGGTCCAAGTTAAGGAGCCAGACACAGTAAAGAATGAACACTGTGAGGTCATGTCATTGCAATGCTAACTTATATGAATAATAAACTACAGGCAAAGTAAGCAACATGTTGACATATCCAGCCCACATGCCATACATTTTGCAAAGTGACAAATATGACTGGATTTTTTCAGACACCCTGTTTTCTTTCATGTTCAGGTTGTTAGTAAATGACTTATACTCTCTGGCTAAATAAACTTATGCATAAGCAATTTAGCTTGCAAGCCTATTAATTTTCCATATTAATATATTGGGAAATGAAGCAAAATCTAGACAGAGTCTAGAAAAAAAATCACTTGTATAGTGATATTCTCACTACTTCCTGATCCACTGCATTTCTCCTCTTTCATAAAGGTCTATAAAAATCAGGTTAAATGAATTTAGCAGTTCATTTTAGACAGAAAAGAAGATGCAAAGGAATATTAAATCATAGGAGGGAGCTGTGGCTTGGGGGTATGCATTTTGCTTACCTGCCTGCTTGGGGTTGCCATATTTATGAACAGTATATGCTGTGGTAGATTGCATTGCTGTTCTCAACAATTCACTCCTTTCTCTATAAGAAGATTTTCTGAGTAAATTTCTAGGTCTTCTGGTAGAAGGAATATGTTGCTTTTCCATATTGTCTGGTTGGCCACAAACTTGTTCGAGTCAATGGAAAGTGAGTGGAAGTGACAGACATTTCAGAGCAAAAACTCTAAGAAGCATTGTGTGCCTCTACCACTCTCTTGCTTTTTCCCCCCTACCACAAGAACAACATGCCCCATGCAGAGGTTGTTCCTTAAGCCTGGATTCCAGAAGGAGAAAACATAATGGAGCAGAATTGCCTACTAGCAGCCACCAACACGTAGCATAAGCAAGAAATACAATTTGGAATTTTAAGCCACTGAGATCAGGGCTGCTTGTCACTACAGCAAAGCTGACTGCTACATAAATATTTATATAACTATTGGGTGGAAAAAAAAACAGCACCAGCTTAAGGGGCCTGCTTCTTCTCTCCACTAAATATAATTTTCTTTGAATTGGGTTGAGAGTCCATTAGGGTTGGCGTGGCAGCCCGCTGACAGCAAGAGTAGCAGTTGAATGGTCTTAGACACAACCAGCTGTACCCTGTGGAAGATTTAATTGGGCAGCCCTCCTCCACTTTCTTTGAATGAATATAATAATCCAACCTATTGAATTGACAAGAAAACAAGGAAGTACTTTCGTTGGAGAAGAACTCCTTTACATGATCTCAAAGTCAAGCCAGAGAAATTCAAATTTCTCTTTGAAAGTCTTAGCTGTGAATGGCCAATGTACAGGGATAAGAAAATATATACTGCAACATCTAGGCCTCATTTGTTCCAACAATGGAGCAGATGGAGTGATCATCTATAGCTGTACCTGCACTGACCCTGAATATCTGTTGTTTATCAAAAACAGTTGGAATGTTTTTAGTTTCAGTTTCCCACACACAAGGTCACGTTTCTCAGAGAGTTTATTATTTGAAAATCTTAAAATAAAATAAAAACATGAGAATTAAACATTGAGATTGCTATTCCTAAAATAATTTTATAAATTTAAAAGAAAGGAAAGCATTATTTTAAGAAAACTACCTTTAGCCTCTCCTTTTAATTGAATCTGAGAAACCAGGCAAATAAACCTCATTGCAAAGAAGTTAAACAATTAGATACTTATAATATTACTAGAGGCCCAGTGCACAAAATTCGTGCAAGAGTAGGCCTTCCTTCCCTCGACTGCCGGCACCGGCTTTTCTCTCGCACCCGGGACCCGGGCTGGCTTCCCTCCGGCACCTGCAGGCACCCAGGACTTGGGCTTCCCTCCAGCCCCAGCTTCATCCGGAAGGACATCAGGTCTAATTAGCATATTACTTTTTATTATTATAGATATTTTAACTTTACAACATGTTATATGTGAAGCAATGGACTAAATATGGATGACTTGTAGAGCAGAAGAGAGAGATTCTAGCTTCTGGGAGGTAACTTTTACTTCTGCTATTTAGTATTTTTTTAAAATACATTTTTATTGATTTCAGGGGCGGGGGAGAGAAAGAGAGAGAGAAAGAGAGAGAGAGAAACATCAATGATGAGAGAGAATCATCGATTGGCTGCCTCCTGCACACCCCACACTGGGGATTGAACACACAACCCAGGCATGTGCCCTGACCAGGAATCGAACCATGACCTCTAGGTTCATAGGTCGATGCTCAATCACTGTGCCATGACAACTGGGCCTGCTATTTAGTATTAATTTTCTTCCTTCAAAACAGAGTTTATGGATTGCAGAATTTCTCATTCTACCCAAACCCTTTTAATGAAGAAGGAAATATATGTACAAATAGACATTTAAAAATTTTTATAAATGATTTTTTTCCTTTTTATTGGCTTTATCGGGGTAACACTGGTTAACAAAATTATACAGATTTCAGGGGCACAATTCTACAATACATCATCTGTACACCGTATTGTGTGTTCACCACCCAAGTCAAGTTTCCCTCCATCACTATCCCTATACCCTCCCCCACCTCCCTCCACACTCCTCCCCCTGGCAATCACCACACTGTCAGCCCTGTCCATGAGTTTTTTTCTCTCTTTTTAAATTTTTTGCTCAATTCCTCCACTCCCCGACTGTCCCCCACCCCTCACCCCCACTGCACCCCTGCAGCTGTCAGCCTGCTCTCTATCAGTCTGTCACTATTTTGCTTGTTAGTTCAATAAAAGATTAATTTTAAGTTGGCAACTGTTAACCCTAGGTTTTAAAAAAAAGTATTCATTATGAATCAGTACTTCATATTAAACTTCGCTGTTTATCTCCTTCATATTTTAGAACAGATTTATTTATTTCTTAATCACCTTAAAAATAAGATTTAGAAATTACCCATTTGCTTATTTACACTGATATTTTCAAACAGAAAATCAACTTTGTCTTTTCCTTGCCATATGCAACAAATATTGAATAATCACTTATTTAATCAGTCTGATGCTTGCTTAGTTATATTTTCATATTTCTAACAACTTACGTTTTTTTGAGAAAATAAACTATTTTCACCATATGTTCAATCTCTCACAGAACCTCATATAATCTCCTAAATAATGACATATATGAAGCAGGAAGATCTATTTATAAATTAATTTCATTTCAGTGTCGTTACTGGCAACATATTCCTGAGCAACTGCTGTGGAGGTAGGAAGTATCAAAATATACGGCAGAAATTTGAACCGTGTCGAGCCAGAAGGGCACCTGACAAAGGTTAACAGGATAACATAACATCCCGCTCTGTTCCTCTCTTAAGCTCATCTTATCTCAACACATATGCAGGAAATGTCTCCTTTCCCCACCTCTGTCATATAATAAGGAGGATGTGGAGCTTTTTTTAAAAAACTGAAGCCAAAGCAGCCAAGGTTTGCCTGTTTTTAAAAATATTTCCTTCATTCTGGGGTACTTTAGGAACACTCATGTTGTTGACAAGAAATTTGTAGTGTCAATGAAAGTTTTGATGCTACTACCAACAATTTATTCTTTTTTGCTCACTAAATTCTCAAGGACTGTATATATAAATGCTATAGACACTGATTATGCATTTTAATTCCGTTCCCTCTAGGAAAATTAATTATCTTTATTTGACATTTTTGTGGTAAGAGTGATGTAGACAATTCATGGCATATAGTCTGGCTGTCATATCACCCCTGTTGAGCCTACAACACAAATATAACAGTGACTGACCAAGGCACTATGTATTAATACATGTTTTTAAAGTACAAATCATTTAATATTTAGACATGTGTAAATCATTTCATAAGAGCTTTCATACATATTATTTTAGTTTAGTTTTGAGAAGTAGTCAATGCTTAGTTCATGAACAGCCTTGTCTTCTTTGTGTTAGGAATTTATATTTTTTCTAATGTTATTGAGAGCTATCAAAGGACTTTAAAAATATAGGTTTATTTCAGGATGATTCCTGATAGGCATAGAGCCAAGTGGTGGATGCACATGCTAGAAGGTAGTCAAGGCCATCCACAGAGCATAAGAAGAAAATGTAAGAGTGGTGTGTGGGCCCTGGCTGGGTGGCTCAGGTGGTTGGAG